>NC_132863.1:26378181-26681212 GCF_048164855.1 Canis lupus baileyi
GATACAAAAGATACCAAAGGGAACAGGGCACCCAAAGGAAAAAAAAAAAAAGTGGTAGGCTGGAGAGCTAAACAGTTCTGAAACAATGAACTGAATTTGGAGTACTTAATATGAAGAGTACTTAAGAAAGGTACTAAAAAGACAGGACAGTGTCAATGCACCAAGGCAGCCAGGGCTTTGAAAATGGAATTAGAAAAAAAAGAAAAAAGAAAGAAAAAAGAAAATGGAATTAGGTCACTGTGTTTCTTCTACAGAAATTCCGTGAGGTAAACTGAAGATATAGCAAAGAGGACCGAATTCACTTACGGATTTGTTCAGTCAAGAAACATTTATTGAATGTCTACTAAGTATAGAGCTCCATTTCAGGTACCAAAGGAATATAAAGGCAAACAAATATGAATTATACCTCAGGCAACTTCCAAACTATAATTGCAGATAAAAACGGCTGTGAAAAAAAAAAAAACCGGCTGTGAGAGAGATAAATGAGAATGTGCATAGATAGGAGTTTCATGCTCTATTTTCATTTCAATTTCAGAAAGGTTTACAACTTCTCTTTCAGGGATGATCCCTGAAATGAAGTGAGTCCAGTATGCTGCCCAGAAGGACAGGCGAAATGAGCCATCAGACTGGCATTCTGCCTGTATGCTCCCAGGCATCTGATCAGTCAAAAAACTGCCTAAAGTACATACTCCATGCATCGTTGCTACCTACTGAGACCTGGGGTCATGAAACTTGTGCAGAGAAAGGAATGCATCTACTAAAGATAAATTTCAGTTGGGCCCTGCTAACGTTCATGAACCAATCCCAAAATGAAATTGCTCTGCCTTCTAAGAATTTAGCCTTCTCTCACCTAATAAACAAATATCTACTCCAACAGCTTAGGACATTTAAAAACTTCCAAAAGAACAACTGATATCTGGGAACAAACATGTCTTTATTTTTAAAGACCTGGAGCCCAAGGAATTGCTTTATATTTACACTCCATCATTTGTATCATTGGCTGCAAAACTATGTCCTTAAAGTGGTCCTCATATTTTAAAACAATACCTATGGATGGCAGTGAGTGTTAATTCTGACCTAGAGATGCAAGGTATAGCAAATTTTTTTACCTTATGGTAAAACAGAGGAGTTTGTTTGAAAATTTCTGTGGGGAGGTAGGGAGAAAAACAGAATGGAATTACAGAGGCCTAGAAGAAGATTTCCAGAAAAACTAAAGTATGTATAATTCTTTTTACCACCTTTTATAGATTTAAAGTCTTTGTTTAGAATCATAAAAGGCCTCATGTAGAAGTTGTTTTTTTTTTTTTGTGGTTTGGTTGTTGTTTTAGTCAAATCCATTAGAAGATGGGAATGGATGGAAAGAGAAAAACTTGAAGGTAAGGGAAACAATTTCTCTTTTTTTCTTACAGTATTTAAGACTAACAGAGCAAACAAATATGCTCAGAATGAAAAGGGGGATAACTCTCCACCCCACTTTTTCTAATACAGATAGGGGGCTTCCAGAACGGTCTTCTGTTGTCAGTTATTTACTGGACATGGATTAAGTCAAGGGGCTATGATAAGCACTTTGGAGACTACAAAGAGGGATACAGGGGATGCAGCCCCCCAGGCAATTCACCTGGAAGATAGTCAATACTCATGAATAACAATGATACAAGATAGCCAGAAGGGTACATATAAATTACTAAGGTACTTCCAGCTAGTGGATCAACTGGGACTGGCTTCTAGTGTGGGATGGAGGGATGTAAAGGAATTGGGGCTGTGGTGTTTAGGCAACCTAGTGTATGTACTGCACCAGGAAAGACATAAATAAGACAGGAAGAGCAAGGCATTCAACTTGGCTGAAGAGTATGTGAAGCAAGGCTGGAGTGTGATGTTCATTGAGTGCTTACTATGTGCCAAGCACATGTGCTAGAAGGTTTCACATATTTACAGTTCAAGAAAAGCTAGAGGAAATGAGTTTGGAGAGGTAGTCTGGAGTGTGATCACAGAGGATCTTGCAAAGCAAAATGTTTTCTAAAAAGAAAAGTAGAATTTTACAAAGAAGTCCGGTTCAGCCCACAGCTGCTCCACCTCTTTCTAGGCCTTCTGCATGGTCTCAGGAGGCAGCTCTGCTAGAGAGAACAAAAGACCTTCAGATGACAGGAGGCTCATCCTTATTCTGGAATGGTACTGGCAAGAAGTCATCTAAAGTCTTGAGGAGACAACTGGGATTCCAGGGACCACTGATAAGGGTAAACTCAGAATTTCTTAACTACTCCTTCCCACCTAGTCTCCAAGGCTTGGAAAGCTTAAACCTGCTCATTGTAAGCCACAAGGTGGAGATGTCTGGCAGAGCAGAACTAAGAGGAAGTCGTTTAGCCAGCCTAAGGTTACCATTAACACTTTGAGCCACTGCCTTGAGCTAATTTTTATGTTTGTTTTTTAAGTTTGGTTGAAATGTCACAAATGGAAAAATTAACTAAAGCGCCTGGGTTAGCCACAAGACTGGACACACCTGGCTGCAAACCCAGCAAAAGAAACTTACTTCATTAGTAGGAGAGGCAGAAAGTGAAATTTACATCTGAAATGTGCCTGCACCAGGAGAAAGTGCTGAGGCCAAAGGCGCTGTCTGTTTTTACAGCTGTGTCAAGTCTTAGTTCTCTACTCTTACCAACACTCAGGAGTGAGGCAAGGGCCCAAGGAAAAATGGTCTCCAACCTCTTCAGCTGCAACTCAGCTCACAAAGGTTTTTAAGAACCAGTTAATGAAATAAAACAAGACCAGATGAGGTGATATAATGAATTTTATTTCCACAGCTAATTTATATGTTTAAATCCCAAATAATGTTTTTTTTTAAAGTTAGAACACTCTAAATTATTCATGTGATTTTTGTAACCTCAAATTTAACACTTGCATTTTATACCAGCTCCACTAATGATATATGAGTCTGCCTTGTTTTTCACAATAGTTGGGCTCCTAAGAAGCTGATAAAAAGCAAAAAATTTTTAATAAAAATATCCCCACCAAATAAGATTGCAATTCTAATTTCAAAGGAGTTCTTGATTCAAATTTCTGATTCATCATTAATTCACAAGTGGCTCCACTCAAAGTAATAGCCTCTAAGAATTCTTTGGCATGAAAAAAATCACCACCACATTGATCAGTCTTATAAATTCTACTTTTTATATGAGTTTTCTTAAAGATGTACACCTGGGATGCCAAATTACACAGAGACAGATTTACAAATTACCACCTTCAAATCATTGATTTTTTGAGGCACCCCAACAACTCACATTTTTTAAAGAATAAACTGAAGCACAGAGGAGGAGACTTGGCAGCCAGGGTCAGAACCAGGTCAGACTAGCTTAGCTTCCTACTACTTTCTTCAACTGTATGTCCCTAACTTTTCTCATTTCTTTAGGTTGTACACACACAGAAGACTAAGAACTCTATACACACAATCACACTTGTAACTTAGAAGTGGTTAAAATATAATTTTCTTGCCTGTATAAAGCGTGTCTGTTTATACAATGAGCTTGGAAAGGGAATGGGGGGAGGGCGGGGGGACCAAGTCAATTGCAATAGAAAAGCAATAATAGTAATTTCCCAACTTCCAAACCTCTGTTATTATTAAATCACCACCTTTATTTATAGTCTTTGTAAATGAACTGGGGCTTGGCATTTCTCTTCATACAGGTGAATTTACAAGTCTGTACTTGGGGAGTATTATGGATCATCTAAAACTTTGCTCTTCAAAGTGTGGTTACCACAACCTCACCCTGCTCCACCTGTGGCAATCATCACCTGAAGCTTTCTAGAAATGTAGACTCTCTGGCTCCACCCCAACCTACTGAATCTGTACTTTAGCAAGATCCTCAGGCGGACCATAGGCACATTAAAGTGTGACAAACACCAATCTAACACCTTGCTCTAAAGGACAACATCATATCTAGAAAAATTCAGAAAGAAAAATGGCTCAATAAAACAGGAGGAAAAATAAAGAGGAAAAACTAATTCCTACAGGACTGCACTGATACACACTTGGACTAGAAACATACAAATCAAGTATCGCCTATCTGATAAGTGGGCTTTGAAACAATTTTAGAGGCTGAAATTCAATTTATTCATCCAACAGTATTTATTCATCCACTATTTACTACATAAGCAAAAAAACTACTATGTAGTTAAAAGAGGTCTCCTGCCTTTATAAATATGCAGTCAAGTGGAAGCAATGTTTTAAAGTAACACAGAAGGTTCAAAGTGCTGGAGATTAGGATGGAGATATTTATGGAGGTCCGAAGGAAATTCATGGTGACGGGATAAATAACTGAAAGATTCCTGTAGTTCAAGAGTTAGTAACCTATGGCTCATTAGCTATTCAAATTGTGGACAGTTGTGGCCCACAGGACTCTAGCAGCCCAACTGTCCAGCGAGTTTAGTCAATAGTGACAAGAAACAGGTTAACTAATTAGAAGAGCTACTGTTTCATTGCATGGCAGTCGGCCAAGGCTTTGGCTGGCCCAGGGGTGTCACTGGTTATCATTACGTGATGTGATAGTAGCAGCACCACCCTATGTCCATTAGGTGCTGCCACGGAGTTGGATAGTAAGTACCTGAGGGCATATGGAACACTCCGTGGGATTAAGGCTGCTGATACCACTCTGGGTAGCAGAGACATCAGAAAGGCCTGACAGTGAAAAAAATGGAACAAGGAACCAAAGAATACACAAAGACAGCACTCAATGACTCCAAAACAAATGATGATGATGCTGATGGCAACTAAAACTCTGACATATGCTATCCTCTTCTTGGAATAAACAGAAATACCAATGGTCTACTGTCTCAGAGAAAGGCATGTGAATGTCATTGAAGACACCTTTAAGACAAATCTATGTCCACTGTGCTTCCTATATATATATATATATATATGTGTATATATATATATATACACATATATATATATATAGGGCCTCCAAAGACATGAGAATTTAGGAATACCCTCTCAGTAGGCAACCATCATCTCCATGATTTAGCTTCAAAGACCTCAATTTTACACATATAGTAAGCACATGATACCATTAGACAATGACAGGAGTGTGTGAAAATAATTACAATAAATAAAACGTGGTGACAACCTCCCACTCAACTCCCATGTAGCATGGAAAAATCTCTAAGACATATTGTTGAGTGAAAAAAATTAAATACATATTAGTACACAGAGGATGATTTCATGTATAATCTAATATACAAGGACGCCTGGGTGGCTCAGTGGTTAAGCATCTGCCTTCGGCTCAGGGCGTGATCCTGAGGTCCTGGAATCAAGTCCATATCAGGCTCCATAGGGAGCCTGCTTCTCCCTCTGCCTAGGTCTCTCTCTGGGTGTCTCTCATAAATAAATAAAATCTCAAAAAAAAAAAAAATAAGTATACACACACAAAATCAATGCTATATATTTTCTATAGAGAACATAGAAAAGATCCTTAAAAGATATACACCAAAGTGGAAACAGTGATTACTTCTTAAAAGGAGGTAACTGGCCAGGAAAGAGATTGACGATTAAAGGGATTTCAGTCTTAATTAAAACATTTTGAATTTTTTTTTTTTAAACATTTTGAATTTTAAAAACAAACGTAAAGTAAAAACATCTTAATATAGGGGCACCTGGCTGGTTCAGTCATGGAGTGTGAAACTCTTGACCTCAGGGTCGTAAGTTTGAGCTTTCATATGGGTGTAGACATTACTTTTAAAAAATCTTTTTAAAAAATCTAATATATATATTAAGTTAAAAAGCCAAGATACAAAACTATGTATGGTTAAGCCCATTTGTGTTATGTTACAGAATATACATTTATAATTTGCATTTATATAGGAAACTAGAAGGATACACATCAACTCTTAACAATGGTGACTTTTGGCAGGTTGGAATGGGGAAACAACACTTGTCTTTACATTAAATGCTTTTCACTGTTTGATTTTTATTCTATGAACATGTATGACTTTTATAATACATATATAAACTCTGTTTATTCTTCAGTCCATAGGGAGAACTTTGTAATGGAAAAAAAAACAACCCATTTCATGACCCCATCTGATGGTTGTGCTTTAGATGATCCTAAGCTAGGAGGCTTAAGGAGAAAAAACAAGGGGATAAAACAAGGATTACAATCTACTAAAATATGGTCTAGATGCAAAAATACACAAAAGAAGAGATTACTATTTATATAAACAACTGTTTCTAATGCTTTGGTTTCATCTTTCCATTACCATTACATTCTATGTTTTATATGTATATATCCCCCTCTCTCAGGTTAATTATTAAATGTACTAACATACATTTTCAGCAAGTATGTTGCCAAATTATTCTAGGTTGTTAGTGATCAAGGAGCTTGTTTTTCAGTTCCTGAGGACAGTGCCGGCCCAATGCCAGGGTATTTCGATCAGAACTAATTTAGAGGAGGACTAGTTCAAACATTCAATTGGTGTCAAAGGCATAGTACCCTAAAACTTGATTACTATTTGATTTCTTCCATTCAACAAATCCATCCCTCTTACCACCATTATTTGGGATTAATAATTCCATTTTCAAACACAGGATGTCCTTGCATTGACAAATCATAATAATGTGTGCAAACACATAAAGTGTCCATGGTATGTCAGTCTTCATAGAGGCAGAAACAACTCTAACTGAATTACCACCTGACATTAGGCAGCATTACACAGAAATCTAAAAGCAAAGCTATTCTAGAACAGATAAAACATCAACTCAAGTCAAGCAATCCCTCACTGGAGTTTTCCTGGACCATAATCTAACAGCATTTTACTTACCCCCATAACTCTGCCACGCTGCTCAACATCCTCCCACATAAAATGAACTATGATCCGACACATATATTTCCCACTCCGGCCTTCCTGCTTCATTCGGACTAGACACATCCTGGGTGGTAAGAAGACATAAAAAGTAACTAGCTGTTTCTAATTTTTTATCACACCTTATAATTATACTGAAGGTCAGCTCATCTTGGTAATTTCAGTAGAGAACACATAATAAAAAAACTGGAAGTGATCTTGTTAAAAAAAAAAGAAATTTTCATTGAGGTACAACATAAATACTGTAAAGAACATAAATCTTAAGTGTATAGCTTGATGGATTTTTACATATTATATATATATATATATATATATACACACACACACACACACACACACACACCCCCATGTAAGCAGCGAGATATCTAGAGATACGTCTATCTCAAGATAGAGATTATTTAGAGCACCTGAGAAGGCACTCTCCTACATGAAAGGAACCCACATTTAGTTATTAGAAGATAAGCAAGACAAAATCGTTCATTTTGCTGAATGAATACAGGAGTCCTATACAAGGGAAGTAATTTGCCCAGCACTACAGAGTAGTCTGTAAAGATGGGTATAGTGCTGTGCTGTCTAACACAGAAGCTACTAGCTACATATGCCTATTGAGCACTTGAAACGTGACTAGTTCCAACTGACACGTGGTATAGGTTTAAGATTTCAAAGATTTAGGGGTGCCTGGGTGGCTGTTGGTTAAGTGTCTGCCTTCAGCTCGGGTCATGATCCTGGGATAGAGCCCCACATCTGGCTCCCTGCTCAGTGGGGGGTATGCTTTTCCCTCTGCCCCTCCCCTTGCTCATGCTCTCTCTCTCTCAAATAAATAAAACATTTAAAAGATTTCAAAGATTTAGTTCAACAAAAAGACAAATACCTCAATTTTTTTATACTGCTTACATGCTGAAATATTATTTCAGATATACTGAGTTAAATAAAACCAATTATTAAAATTCAGTTCATTATTTTTCATTTTTTTTAAAATGGAGCTACTAGAAACTTTTAGTTCAATATATGACTTGCGTTGTTTGTTGGACAGTATCTATCTAGAACACAGATCACAGAAAGTATTCACCTGTGTAATTATCGTTTCCCGCATTAGAATGTAAGTTCCACTGAGGACAAAGATCAAGTCCGGGCTTTTTTTTTTTTTTTTTTTTTTTAACCACTATATACCCAGGGCTTAAGTGTAGTGGGTACTTAATATTTACTTGCTAAATAAATAAGTGAATAAAACACCTCAGAGCTAGTTTAGGGCTTCTTCTCCTATACCACATTGCCTCTAATCAGTCTATAAGGGTCTCTGCTTAAGACCTTCCATAAGAATTATATTTTTAGGGGATCCCTGGGTGGCTCAGTGGTTTAGAACCTGCCTTCGGCCCAGGGTATGATCCTGGGGTCCCGGGATCGAGTACCGTGTCGGGCTTCCTGCATGGAGCCTGCTTCTCCCTCTGCCTGTGTCTCTGCCTCTCTCTCTCTCTCTCTCTCTCTCTGGCTCTTGTGAATAAATGAATAAAATCTCAAAAAAAAAAAAGAATTATATTTTATTAATTAGTAAATATGTATTATACTTAACTATAAATAAGAATATAAACCGGGTCATCAACTTTCCAAACGAGTTCCTTATCTCATTCTCAATGAGCTTCCTTATTTCTGTTACCTCTCATTAATTAGTTTTTAAGCGGCTATAATAGGACTACTCACCAAAAAGACAATTCTTGCTATAATTATGGAATATTCTATCTAAACTGACAATTCTGTCTCCATACACAATCCTACCCATTAAAATCTACAAATTAAAAATAAAATAAAGTAAAATCTACAAATTGAATTTAAATTTTTAAAAAATGTAAAAAAAAGAAAATCTACTAGCAATAGTATGATACAATGGAATGATTCCAGCCTGGCCTGCCTCAACATCTCTGGTAACCACTAAGATGGAGAAAAGAAAACATACTTATCAAATCTGCAGATGACAAGAAGTTGGGCAGGAAGACAAATATGCTGGATGACCCAACTATGAGCCAAAAATACTTCAACAGACTGTTTAAATGGGCTGAATCTAATAGAATGAATTTGAACAGGAATAAATCTAAGGTCCTGTACCTGGGTCTTAAAGAACTGCATGTAGCAGTGCAGGATAGGTAAGTCATGTCCATCTATGTGTGAAAAAGTCTAGGAGGCTTAGGTTGACAATTAACTAACTTCAAAGGAAGTCAAGGTGATGATGAGGCTGCCCCCCAAATTAATGTGATTTTAGATACAGTAACAGAAATATAATATCTTCCATGTGCAACAGTGAAATTTTTGTTCCATTCATCACAGGTCAGACTCTACTTGGAATACTACCCATAGTTTTGAACATCATATTTTAAGAGATAAGATGAAGAGATGAAAGATCAGAAGATAAATACCCTGAGAAAAATAGCAGAGTTGCTTTAAATATTGTAGAAAAGTGATTAGACTATTTGCCTAAGAATTAGAACCAAAAGGTGAGCCACAGAGGGAGAAAGAATTATTCAACACTGAACATTGAAAAAAATAACTTTCTAACAGGAGAGTTTCTGAAGTTTCAAGTGATGGAAAGAATAAACCCAAGACATAGAGAATCTGCCTACTTCTGAAGGACAAATAAATCCTTTGTGAGAACTCAGCTATTTGATAGGTTGACTACATGACCACCTTTTAACATCCCTTCCAACCATGAGGTTTGCTGATGTTATTTTAATTCTTTTTTTATTGTTTTAAATATTTTATTCATTCATTCATGAGAGACATAGAGAGAGAAAGGCAGACACAGGCAGAGGGAGAAGCAGGCCCCATGCAGGGAGCCCGAAGCGGGACTCGATCCTGGGACCCCAGGATCACGCCCCAGGCCGAAGGCAGGCACCAAACTGCTGAGCCACCCAGGGATCCCCTGATGTTATGATTTTAAATTTGTAACCTCTGAACCCAGTTAGTACCTAAGAATTAACACTTTCTAACAATAAAAACAGGTCACGGAAAAAGATCTGGCTACTTCATATGATGTAGGATATATTCCAAAGCAGAAACAAACTGGGGAAATTTCAATGGTCCTTTTTTTTTTTTTTTAAAGATTTTATTTATTTATTCATAGACACAGAGAGAGAGAGGCAGAGACACAGGCAGAGGGAGAAGCAGGCTCCACACAGGGAGCCCGACGTGGGACTCGATCCCGGGTCTCCAGGATCACACCCCAGGCTGCAGGCGGCGCCAAACCGCTGCGCCACCAGGGTTGCCCAATAGTCCTTTTTCTTAAGATTTTTCTTAAAGTTAATCAAATCGTTCATGTCAGACTCTCACCTGAAAAGACACGGTGAGTTTTGATGCTTACATGTCGTCAGAGGCCAATTCATCAACAGCAAGTGAGGTAATGGAATTCTTCATTTATTTGAAAATTCTGTAGTTTGTTAATACACCTGCCCTCTGAGGTTTAAAAGGCACAGATTTTCTCAGACCATAAAGTATACATTATGCTATGCTCACCTCAAGTGTAGCTACCATCTGTCACCATAGAACTCTATTACAATACCATTGACTATACTCTTGATGATGTACCTTTGATCTCCATGACTTACTTATTCATTCCTTAAACTGAAGGCCTGTATCTCTCACTCTGTTGCACCCATTTTGCCCATCCCTCACCCTCCCTTCCCTCTGGCAACCATCAGTTTGTTCTGTGTATTTATGAGTCTGTTCTGCTTTTATTCATTTGGGTTTTTGTTTTTGTTTTTTTTTTTGGTTCCATACATTAGTAAAATCATATAGTATTCTTGTTTCTCTTATTTAAAATTTTAGCATCATACACTCCAGGTCCATCCTTGTTGTCAAAATGGCAAGATCTCAACGTTTTTATGGCTGAGTAATATTCTACTGTGTGTGTGTGTGTGTATACATATCATATATATTATTTTTTTAATATTCTTTATTCATCTATTGATGAACACTTTGGTTGCTTCCATATCTTGGCAATTGTAGTTAACACTGCAATAAACACAGAGGTGTGTATATCTTTTCAAATTCATGTTTTCACTTTTGGGTAAATACCCAGTAGAATTACTGGACCATATGGTATCTCTGTTTTTAATTTTTTGAGGAACCTACAGTGTCTGCACCAATTTACATTCCCAACAGCAGTGCATGAGGGTTCCCTTTTCTCCATATCCTTGCCAATGCTTGTTATTTCTTGTCTTTTTGATTCTAGCCATTCTTACAGATGCAAAGTGGTATCTCACTATAGTTTTGATTTGCGAAGCCCTGATGATTAGTGATGTTCAGCATCTCTCCATGTGTCTGTTGGTCATCTGTGTCTTCTTTGGAAAAATGTCTATTCAGGTCCTCTGACCATTTTTCATAGGATTATTTATTTTGGGGAAATGTTGAATCATATAAATCCTTTATATATTTTGGACATTAACCCCTTATCAGATATATCATTTGTGAATATCTTCTCCCATTCAGTAGGTTGCCTTTTCATTTTCTTGAAAAAGCTCTATATAAAAGCTTTATCTTCTGGTGTAGTCCAGGTATTCCTACTGTCCACACTTTATAATTGAGGAAACTGAGTCTTAGAGAAGTAACTTGCCTAGAGTTACAAACCTAGTAAAGGGTAAGATCTGAACCCTGATCATCTGATCCCAGAGTTATACTGTCTTTCTGCCTCCTGTAATGACTAGTACAAATCTTACAGAATCCATTTACTCTGCTTTCCATTTAATCTTCACAAGGGTAATAACAGTTTCAAAACTAGCATCACATTAGAAAAAGCATATCATAAGGGGAAAGACTGGCTAACTTGAGGCAAGCATACCTACAACAACCAAAAGTAACTGCTGGCCACCTAACAGGAAAGAAAAAACTAAAAATATATTGAAAACAAACACACAAAAAATAGCACAGCAACTGAGACTTAACAGTGAGGAGAACACACTCAGCACAACTCAAAAAAGATAGCCTGGCAAAGTGTAACTAAGAGTTATCAGAACCTCCTGAATCATCCAGAAAAGCTTAAAGTACATGGCAGGTGAAAAGAAAATGAATGAAACAAGTTCAAAACGGTAAACAAAAGCAAAAAAGATCTGAAGATCCCAGTACCCACTACGAAACAAACCCAACTGTCAACAATCATGTTTGAGTCACTAAGTAAACTATATTCCACAACAATTGAGAACACTAGGTTTATATAACAGAATGGGATAGCTCTACTTCAATTTACATTATGGATGCATTCCTCATAATAAATGTTTAAGTGTTGAGAAGTCAATTACATTTTACTACTGATTCATAATTTCAGAGCTCTGTCCTGGGAGAAATGGCAGAGGGAAAGGGGCGATACTTCCCTGCTAAAACGTAGTAAGAACTGCCTTTATGAATGCAAAGTAAACTTTAAAAAGAGATAATCTTCCACTCAAACCTAAAGCTGCCCTAAAAATAGACTATTTTTTAAAATATTTTTACAGGGGTACCTCCATAGCTCAGGGGTTGAGTGTCTGCCTTTGGCTCAGGTTGTGATCCTGGGGTCCTGGGATCAAGTCCCACATCGGGCTCTCCGCAAGAAGCCTGCTTCTCCCTCTGCCTATGTTCTCCTCTCTGTGTCTCTCACGAATAAATAAAATCTTTAAAATTAAAAAAAAAATTAAATAAAAAATTTTTTACAAAGAAAGAACCTAGCAATAAAAATAATCTTGTATTAATTAATGAAATTAACCATTCCTTTAACAAGTATTGACTAAGCACCTACTCTGAGTATAGACTTAAGTCTGTATATAAACTACTGTTTAGGAGCAATTCCAGTTACCCCTCCCAAGTTTGATGATGTTCTTAAACCCACAATTTATTATTGAGGTTTTAAGCTTCACAGTACTATCCTTGTGTCTCAGTGATTCCAGTGGCTCATAAATAATACTGATCTTATTTACATATAAGGAAAGCAAATAACCCAGCTAGCAAAGTAAAGAAAAAAAAGGAGTGGTCAAGCCCTAGCCTTGGCTCCCAACTATCACTAAAAGGAAAGCACAGAGGTGGGGGAAAAGGGAAAAATACTCACTCACTAGGAGTCTCAATAAACAAAGGGCTAAATATAAATTTTACCGTATGGCAAATAATAATAGTGATTACTACCGTTTATGACATCCTCCAGTAACAGACTCGTCACTTGAAAATGCATTTGCATTCACTCTCTCTTTCATCAACTATAACTGTTCCCATTTCACAAAAACAAAAACAAAACAAAAAAACCCCTGATGCTATGAGGAAAGAAGAGAAGGAAGTAAAGAGGCTTCATCCTCTAGGCTTATAAAAATGTTGCAGTGTTTCCCCATCTTAAAATAAAAAATGTTTCCTCTCCATCTTGTTTCTCCCTTTAGTGACCACCTTTCTTAATCACCTGGAAAGCCTTAAAATGTAGTTCATAATTACTTTAAAAACCTAAGTTGCGGGATCCCTGGGTGGCGCAGCGGTTTGGCGCCTGCCTGCCTTTGGCCCAGGGCGCGATCCTGGAGACCCGGGATCGAATCCCACGTCGGGCTCCCGGTGCATGGAGCCTGCTTCTCCCTCTGCCTGTGTCTCTGCCTCTCTCTCTCTCTCTCTCTATGTGTGTGTGTGTGACTATCATAAATAAATAAAAATTAAAAAAAAAAAAAACCTAAGTTGCCCAATGGAAAAGAGCAGAGCTGGAATGAAGCCTGAACTCCCTCTCTTTCCCCTAAGGTTCAGTATCTCCCTGGGCAGTGTCGGTATCAGCATGTTCCCCCATTCTGTGACAGCTAGAGCCTCTTCCTCCTACATCAGACAAGGAGGAAGACAGGAACACTGCCTGCAGAGTTCAAAGGAACAAGAGTCCTAACCATGCTTTCCTCCTCTCTGCCTAAATCTGGGAGGGAAAAATTCTTGTTATTCTTGAAGCTGACCTCCTGCCATGTATTGGCAGTTCTGAGTATCCTGTCCCGCTTGTTCTGTTTGGGCCTTCTGACAATGCCAGTTGTGTTTTGGCCTTGTTTCTCCCTAATGGTAGTTTATAAAGCTGCTCAGAGAGGATCTGATTTTGACTTCAATGAAAACTAGTGGGCATTTAAGGTAGGTCTGTCACTCCGGCTGCTATGAAGGAATCCCAAAAGGGGCTTTCACGTAGCTTGTTTCCCTTACTCTGCCACCAGCTGAGGCCAAGCAAGGAAGCAGAGCCTACATGCCCACACTCAAGTCTCAGCAGTGTGCTAATGAATAAGTTTATTTATTTGTGAGCTGGCATGCTTACCCTTTCCCGGGGCTGTGTACATGGCTATCTCCACTTAGTTTCCTAAACTCCCTCCCCGTGAAGCCTAACCTTTATGTGTGGAATGTGGGGGCCACAGGACAGTCTGTGGACAGACAAGTGGGGTGAAGCACTTCCTGAAGCCATCTCACCTGACATTGAGGCTCCTCTAGGAACTACACCTGGCCCCTGTGGCCCGCCTGTCAGGTCCACTATAGAGAACAAGCTCCTGGGTAGCATGTACCAGTACTTTTAGGTTATGCAATGTTGATAAAATGATGCTGCATAGGCCTTTGGTTTGTGCAAAAAGCTACATGCGTGAATGAACAGAGTGACTGGATGGGGGAGAGAGAGAAAGGATGTGTACATGGCCAGGGCTCACCATATATAGCAGGTCTGGAGCTGCTGGAATCCAGCGAGAGCTTGAAAGCCCTACAGCTACATCAAAACTGCTGTGGCGGTTTTAAAGAGCCTCTTGCAAAGGCCAGGAGAATCTGCCAGGGTGTCCTCTGGCTGGACTGAGACTGGGACCAGTCTGTTTTCCAACCCCTTCCTACCTGCACAAGTTACTTTTCTTCTTTCCCAGAGGCTTCTTCCCCCAGACTTACAAAAATGTTCCAGTGTTTCCCCCTCTTAAAAAAAAAAAAAAAAAAAAAAAAAAAATGCTTCCCCTCTGTCCTGTTTCTCCCTCTAGTGATCATCTTTCTTAATCACTTGGAATGTCTTAAAAAGTAGTTTATAATTACCTCTTATCCTCCTAAAAACTCCTTAACACCCCATGTGCTCTGGTTTTAGACCCCAGGAGGCCAATGCAACTGCTTCCTTTGACCATCTCCAGGCAGTCCCCCTTCCCCTTGTGCTTCCATAAGATCTGCATGTCTGCTATACATAGCACTTATTACCCTGTACTGTTTTCAGGTCTACTTACTTGTTGCCTCTCCCAGAACATAGACAGTTCCATACAGTTGATGATCAGTGCTATGCTGTTCATATTCATGGGAAGAAACCCCCATCCCCATGACCACCAAAAGGAGACACTCGAAGTACTGCAGAAGGAACAGTTAGCTTTGAATTTGAGTCTCAGATCCTTCATTGCAGATGAAGAGGCCTGTGACAAATTCCTTAAAATCATCAAAATCATCTCCCCAATTGTAAAATGAGGGGGTTGAACTAGATGTGTTTTATTTTTTATCTTTTTAAAAATATTTACTTATTTACTTGAGAGAGAGAGAGGGAGAGAGAGAACAGGGGGGAGGGGCAGAGAGAGAGGGAAACAGACTCCCAAGCTGACTCCACGCTAAGTGTAGAGCCAGATGCAGGGCTCAATCTCATGATCCTGAGATCGTGACCTGAGCTGAAATCTAGAGTCAGTCACTGAACCAGCTGAGCCACCCAGGCACCTCTAGATCTGTTGTTTTTAAGCTGTGGTCTGAGTTTCCACAGAATTATGTAAGGGTCCCTTACCAGTGGGCACATTGTAAAGATCTGAAGTGAGGTCATTCCCACTTCCTCAACCCAAGTAGCAATTCTTTATCTATTCGTACATGGTAACTGAACATAAAATTTCATTTTTTAAAAAGATTTTATTTATTTATTTGACAAAGAGAGAGGGCACAAGCAAGAGGAGCAGCAGATGTAAGCAGAGGGAAAAGCAGGCTCCATGCTGAACGGAGTAGAGTGCCTCAACATTGGGGTTCAATCTCAGGACCCTGGGATTATGACCTAAACTGAAGGCAGACACTCAACCAACTGAGCCAACCAGGCATCCCTAAAATTTCATTTTTAAAAAGGGCTCAGCTGGTAAAAAGATTAAACCACTAGACCCCTACACCTGCAATGCTTTACATTTAAATCATCTCTACACACAATGTAGCCTTCAAACCCAAAATCCCGAGATCAAGAGTCACATGCTCCACAGATCAGACCAGCCGGAGCCTCTACAATTTACAGATTTATGTTTAAGAATAAGCAGGTACTTCAAATAATAAATAGCATTAATAAATGTTTATTTTAAAAGTAAATTAATTAAATAATATTAGTATTAATAAGCAATTATTTAATTATTACTTCAGTAGTTTTAATTACCAATGAGGAAAGCAACTTAATACTTTGAGCCACCCAGATCTATACTTTGAATTTCCTCTCCACCATGTACTAACTAGTTGTTTGGGCAACTTCTCTGACTTCTCTAAGCTGCTGATTCCTCATATGTGAAATAAAAATAAACTAGTTGTAAGAATGTGTGAGAAAGGGATCCCTGGGTGGCGCAGCGGTTTGGCGCCTGCCTTTGGCCCAGGGCACGATCCTAGAGACCCGGGATTGAATCCCACGTCGGGCTCCCCGTGTATGGAGCCTGCTTCTCCCTCTGCCTATGTCTCTGCCTCTCTCTCTCTCTGTGTGACTATCATAAATAAATAAAAATTTTTAAAAATTAAAACTTAAAAAGAAATAAAGAAAATTTAAAAAAAGAATGTGTGAGAAAATATATGTAAAATAAATAAAAGATAAATAGATACTAGTAAAAAGCTTAGTAATTATTATATTTATGATACACCTGACTTTAAAATAATTTTTAAAAATACAAACTGCAGGGGCACCTGGCTGGCTCAGTCTGTGTTGCATGTGACTCTTGATCTCTGGGTTGTAAGTTCAACCCCCATATTGGGTATATAGATTATTTAAAAATGAAATTAAATAAATAAATAAACAAAATAAAAATTAAATAAATAAAATTAAATTTAAAAATACAAACTGCAATTTACTCTCTGCATTCCATCTCCATCATAGGCATATTCTAATTTTATTTAACCAATTCCGTTTTCTAAAATTAACTTCTGCATCTAGAAAGTATTAGTATTTCATGACTACAAGAGAAGTCTCTAACAAATCTATTAAAGCCAACATAAATTCCAGCTACATACATGTAACCACCAGAGAAACTTAAGTAGGAGCAGAGCTCTGTCATTCTCACCCAACCAAAAGACAACACCAGGACCTTTCCAAATGCTGTGGGGCCCAAGTCAAACCTGGGGCTATCAGTTACTTAATGAACAATTATTGATACAAACTAAGAGTAAGACATGGAACTGAGGAAAGTAATACCCCATTCTCAAATCTTTCTGGAAAGATAATAAAAGTAATTCTTGCTCTCAATAAATACACCATCCACAAAGAAGACTGAAACAATAAAACATAATAATGTTTGTATGACCAAGGTGTCTAAAATTCTGAGAACATAGAAGAGGAACTAACTCTTGCCCTCAAAGGGTAGGGAAGGCTTCAAAGAGAAGTAATATCTGAGTTGGATACTGAATGAAAAACAGGAGTTTGTCAGGTGGAGAGGAGGAAGAAGGGCTTTCAGGACAGAAGAAAACTTTGTACAGAAGACTTGATATTTCTATTATTTAATATTGTATTATCTTGCAGAGGAGAAAGTGGTGATGATAGTGGTACCTAGAATAGCACCATACGAGACTAGCAGAGGTGGCATATTTAGTGGGGTATGAATGCCATGCTAAGAAACATACTTTGTCCCGAGAATAATGGAGAATAATTAAGGAGTGTGTGTGTGTGTGTGTGTGTGTGTGTATGTGTGTGTGTGCTGATTCAATTTGTATTGAGAAGACCAATGGCATATGAAGATGGAAATTGGAGGCCCAAGACCAGTTTCCAGGTACTGCTGCTTATAACCCAGTAAAATCAATTGAATGGATAACATCTTAAATTTTTCTTTAAAGTGAATTCAGGGATCCCTGGGTGGCGCAGCGGTTTGGCGCCTGCCTTTGGCCCAGGGCGTGATCCTGGAGACCCGGGATCGAATCCCACGTCGGGCTCCCGGTGCATGGAGCCTGCTTCTCCCTCTGCCTGTGTCTCTGCCTCTCTCTCTCTCTCTGTGACTATCATAAATAAATAAAAATTTAAAAAAAATAAAAAATAAAAAAATAAAGTGAATTCAAATGGAATGGAAAATATCAGATTATCTGACATTGGTAGGGATAAGTTTTTCAAAACTGTAGTATCAGATATGTGTGAGTTCTGGGTTGCAAAGTAAAATTTATTTTTTACTGTGGGTCATGGTAAAAAAAGTTTGAGACCAGATAAAAGGGTTTCTGATGTGGACGCCTGAATGGATTGCAGTGCCATTGTCCAGGACAGGGAACAGAGGAGGAGGCCTGCCTTTATTAAGTCCACATTTGGATTCAGGGAAGCCAGACAGCAACCTTTCTTAACAATTTTTCAGCAACCACAGTCAAAACTAATCTTGTTCAGCAAAGACAAAGGACACATGGTCATTGCAGCTGCAGGCTCACATGAATACACAACTGATAAGGGCCCTCTAGAAACTGGAACTACCCAGAAAAACTTTAGAACTGGTGAAAGCAGACAGGATAAGGGAATCATCAACACCTCCCCCAGGGAACTAAAAGGATGTGAGAAATCCTGTCCCTATTCTTTTTTTTTTTTTTTTTTTTTTATTTATGAAAGTCACACATAGAGAGAGAGGCAGAGACACAGGCAGAGGGAGAGGGAGAAGCAGGCTCCATGCACCGGGAGCCCGACGTGGGATTCAATCCCGGGTCTCCAGGATCGTGCCCTGGGCCAAAGGCAGGCGCTAAACCACTGCGCCACCCAGGGATCCCCTCCTGTCCCTATTCTAAGAGCCAATTGGGAGCAATCACCCTTGGGAACCCAAGCAAGCTTTCTGCAAAGTCCACTTCCAGGGTATTCTGTTTATTAGGGGTTATTTTTTTTCTTGAGGGGTGAGGAGGATTCTTTTATAACTGCTTTCTAAGCCTTTCTACTTCTCCCTCATACTACCACCTACAGGAGTTATTTCAACCCTACACATCTCTAGCAAGTCGACTTAGTCCCATAATACTGGATTTGGCTACCCCGCAGTTATCCTCCTGGAGTGTCAGGCTAAGAGAAGAAGGCAGGAAGAACATAGCTTCTCCATAGATTTGGAGTGGATCCATTACTCCTAATACCCCTATTGCTTAGAAGAGAAAGTTTCCCCAATTCTTCTTGGAGGATGACAGCACAGTTGGGCACCAAACCGCATTTATGACAACCCTGACCATTAAATTCCTCCATAAACCTGCTTTAGACACTTCAGACAAGTGGCTGTCCTCAAATACTCCATGTCCTTGCACATATGTTCTGTGTTTTGCTCCTGATATTCCCTCAACCTAGAATGCCCTCCTTTTCTCTGACAGAAATTCTACTCATCCTTCATGGTACATCTCAATGTCACTTCTACCACAGAGCCACTCTTTACCCAATAATCTCAATAATCTTCTCCATGCCTCCAACACCAAATTTGGTTTTAGTCATACCTATAGTATCTGTTTGTACCTTGGGCACAGCACTTCTTTCACTGTCATCCATTATAGGCAATTGTACTTTCAGCCTGGTATTTGCTAGATTAAGTTTCTTAAGGTGCACCCCATGTCAAACCCTTCTCTCCAAAGCCCCACAGTCCTTAACTACAGTGAGTTCTCAATAAGAATTTGCTGGTTCAAACTGAAAAGCTATTGATTCATTCCACCAAAGCCTGCAGATCATAACAACTAAAGAGGAATGGGGGGGGGGGGGGAGGAGACCAAGTGTAGATCTGAAGCAGACAGCCTCCCTCCCCCTACTTAACTGGTAGCAGTACTCCCCACTCCTCTGAGAAATTAAAACCAACCTCAGCAAGGAAGGCACAGCAGGCATGTTTGGAAATGGTGTCTATCTTGAAAGAACTATAAGTAGTTTCAAGGTTCTCTTGCCCACTATTAGTCAGGGATTGACCTTGGGATGTGGTCACAAGGATTATATATTTTATTTTGCCATCCACTCCCTCTAACACTCTGATACCTCTAGCTATATGGGTAATAAAGAGTCTTTCATACAAGCTCTGAATATTATCTTTGAGCTCCTCTGGGAACAGCCTAGCCTCCTCTCAACCCTCCCACCTTTCCAGTGAGTAATTCTGCAGTGCCACCTCTGCAGTCCTCTCCTTTTGAAAAAGTGGTTTTCCTCTCAGTATATCCAGCTTCCCTCCCTAAACCTTTTCTTAACCTTCACCATTCAGAAAAAAGGTAGCCTGCCTTCTCAACTGCCTAAAAGACATGGTACATTTCAAAGAATAGACAGAACTAGTAAAGGTTTTGATAGTTGTGGCTTCCTCTGTGATCCCATAGGCACTATTTACTTACTCAGATTTATTAAAGAACTTAGCCATTCTGACTTATCACTATTGTAAATGTCTTATCTCCCTCATTAGACTGTGAGCTTCTTGAGAACCACTGTTACTCCCAGCAAACTGCCCAGGACATAGTGTGCACTCAAGGAAGTACCCGCTTATAAAAAATAACATAAAATAAGTTGCCATCTTATGCCCCTTAGCCAATCTCAGTGTCTATGAGAGTTCAGAAGGAGAAATATTTCAGAGGTGATCAAAACCAAAAAGTCTTTATATAGTAGTCTGTCCTGTGATGCAAAGCTCAGCTGAAGGCAGTCTCAAACAAGGGTCCTTTTGACAGAGCAACCATTCCCCACGTTCCTCAGATACTCACTATGGTCAAAGTAGTAAACTTAGTTCTCTAGAATTTACTTTCCCGAGATCTGGCAGTTCAATAAATGCATTCCCCAGCCCCCACTTCAACGTCTCTCCTATATCCTTCTGACCTTTAATACTGTGTGTAACATTAGATGAAAAATTGATTTTTTTTTTTTGGCTACTTAATTTGCAGCTGAAGAAAAAATATACTGTTTAAGGTGTTAAATATTTTTACATGCAACAAACCTGGCATGAATCTAACCTGTATGCACATTTTAGAGGTACAGGCGTAAATGTCAGTGCTGTAATTTGTTATAGGTTTCTGATGACCAGCAATGAAAATGACCACGGATTCTCACAATTCAAACCACTTTTACGTAAATGTGAACTTTCCTAAAACAGCCAAGGGAGAGAACTTTCCATCTGAGCTCAGAGAGTCTCTTAGAGATACTGATAGCATTGTTCACTAGGTTAGGTGTTCTTTGAGAAAAGCCTACAAATACTAGTTTCTTTCTGGGACTATGCTTTGACCTTTAATAAAAATGTGCTTTAAGACACTAGTTATTAAAATGAAAGGAACAGTTTTTAATGCCTAAACAACTGCCATTTTACATAATCAGCCCTGCTGAAGGCTATACCTTACAAGTCAGCAGTGTTAAAAAAAAAAAAAATACATTTGGTAACTTCATTTAAATTGCTCACTTACCAGACATGAAGTAGAGTTATAAGAAACCATGAATTGAATGTATCAGGCATCTGACATCCTAGAAAATAACAATAAAGTATAAATATGTGAGGGTTTAGAGAAGGAATACTGACTATATATTAAATATTGGTAGGAGTCTATTCAACTCAAATACTTGGCAGTTACAGTGCTCTCTGATTATGCGACCATGAGAGGGCCAGTGGAACCACAGGACAAAATGACAGACTGAAAGAGCATTGAATACAGCCAGAATGCATAATCCTCACTTTAATCCTGAAGAAAGGTATTGAATGCCTTCCAGTTACAGCCCTGTACCACTTTGCTGTGTGGCCTTCAGCATATCGCTTTTCTACTCAGATGCTTGGTTTTCTCACTTTGTATAATGTGGCCTAGATGATCTGTATGGTTCCTTCCAACTCACATGCTATTTTCCCTTTCTGGTCTCAAATTCATCTGGAAAGGTAGGCAGATACTACTTTACCTACCCCACTTAAGTATAGGTGTCTTTCACTGGAACTCTACTGAGAAGTCTAAGTTCTAGTTTCTTTTTCCCGCCTTCCTTCTTTAAGGCAACTCAGTGTACTATGAACATGGGTATGCTAAATGATTCACCCAAAATAAATGACCAAGAGAAAAAATGGGGCTCTAGGAAGCTGCAGATGAATAAGAAAGCATATCACATCTAATGAAAGGCCATTCATCTCCCCCCAAGAATGACAAAACCTTAAGATATTAAAACTCAGGTCAATGCTTAGACATCCATATCTCCCAATTCTCAGATGGCTACGAAATGCCTCTGGCTAGATGAGGGCCCCCCCACTGAATTTACCCTTTTATCACATAACAGAAAGAAAAGCTGGTGCAAGAGGACAAAGAAAAGTGACTATCAGTGATCAATTTGGGCCCTTTGGGTAGAATTTGTCCTACCCTGCAGTAAACAATGAAATATACAATGTACTAAATGATGACAAACTGGGGCCACTAGGAGAGAAAACACAGAGCAGAATCTCTGTGAAGAAGAACACTAACATCACCAATAATAATAAAGAACTCTAATTCCTTGCGGGCTTACTTTGTGTGAGACACTGTAACTGATGCTTACATGCACGAGCTCAATGAATCCTACCAACAGGCCTATGAGGTGGGTATTAACAATAACCTCAATGACAGGTATGAAAATGGACTCTCAGAGAGATCATGACAATTGCCCAAGCTCACACAGCTATAAAATGAAACATCTAGGATCAAATTCAGATCTGCTTGCTCCTAGGCACTTCAGTCTTAATCACTAACTGCTTCTCTAATACTAATATATCAGAAACTAACATTCGCTAAGGACCCATATTTCCTGCCAGGTCCACTGCTAGTCACATCAATACATTATCTCACTTAGTCCTCACTTTAACCCCGAAGGGAGGCATTATAATCCTCAGTTTAGAGATAAGGAAACAGGCTCAAAAAGGCTAAGTAACTTGAGGGCAGACACAATATAACAAGCTAGTGGTTGGGCTGGAGTTTAAGTCCAGGTCTGTCACAAAGTGACACCAAAATACTCTGGTGAGCTTACTGGGAGGTGCCCAGCAGTTGTCAAGTGGACTTCCTCTTGGAACCCAGCAGGAGGGAGGTGAAGGCTGGCCTGGCCAACCATACAGCTATTAAGACACATGCCATCTGAGAGTGGGCCAACCACTCTCCACCTAGAACAAGAATAGCCATGAGAAACTCTCAAGCCCAGATCTGAAGTTGGGTCTTTTTTGGATGCTAGAACAAAACATTAAAAAGAAAAGTTTTCTTGGAAGTCTGTCTTTCAATCTGGAAAATGAAAATTGGCTGCTTCTAAAGGACAATCTGTTCAATTGCTACCTCTACATCAAAGCTTCTCAGCAGCCTCCAGGAGCCTTTCCAATTTTCTCCGAGAGGGAATCAATTCTTGGGCTGGAAAGCACAGACAGACAGACAGGCCAGCAGTTGGACCTGGGTCACAATTTTCCATTCTGGGGGTCGGCTCAGGGCTAACGATGGGAAGAGAACTGGCATTTTGATTCCCTGTACCCACTGGGATCAGAACAGAAACCCACAAAGTAAAGGCCTAAGAAACAAGACCACTGAATGTCAGACCATGAGCATTGCAAAAACATAGCAGATCTTTAGCTCAATGAACCGTGTTTAAACACTTCAAAGTTAAAATCCATTATTGTCTTTTGTCAAGATCACACTCTTGTACCAATACATCCTCAGTGCATTATTTTCTGAGGCTAGGTACTTTCATTGGATAAAAATTAAGTAATTCATCACTGTTATGGAGTGGTAGTATCAACACAGTTGTTTGTTTAATACAGGCTCTGGGGTCAGACTTTTCAATTCAAAATCTTGACTGTTATCTCTTACTTGCTAAGTGACTCTAGGTAAAATTATTTAGCTTTCTCAGTGCCTCAGCTGTCTTCTCTGTAAAAATGGGGAGAGTAAGAGAACCTACCTTATAGGTATTTGTGAGGATTAAATGAGATAAGGCTTGTAAAATGTTTAGTACAATAGTTAATATTTAATAAGTACTCAATAAATATTTACTATTGTTGTTTCTCAGTGTGAATTATTTAAACACTAGGGTTTAAAAATATCTTAAATAGCTCACTATTTAAGACTATGTCAATAAAATGATGAACCTCAATCACTGACTCAGAACTTATTCATTAAGGAGGCTCCTCTCCAAAGTATTAAGTCTAAAAGTATTAAGAGCTAAAGACAAAGCAGTTTTTAGACAGTATGGAATTTCAGTATAGAATTAAACACAAACTTTATTGATTGGCTTCATCTGTTCCAAAGTGCTCCTCATAACAAAACTCATCTCCAAAAAACCCCAGTTAGCAAGCCACTGCATGCTCACAGAGGGTATGCTCACTGATGCTACAAATGACATACACCATATCAGAACATCTTGGAAACAACAGGAGTCTGGCTGTGAAGGTATCTCACCAGTCAGAGTCCCCAAGGTTTAGGTCTCTGGATCAAGACCTTTGAGCTCTGAGATGATAGAGAGTCTATAACTTGGGCATTTTATGGGGGCCTATCCAAGAGACTACAGGCCTATTTTTTACTCACAAGCACACTGTGAGTAAAAAACTCATTCTTATACACCTTCATGAATTAACACTGGCTTCACTTTTGTTGGAAGAGTAAGGATGAGAATGCTGAGCTACCTAAGCCTCTATATCCTTTTAAAAAGTTACTGAATGCTCTGGACTCTAAAAGTCAAGCCCTAAAATACCAAAACTCCAAGGAAGCAACAGCCACTTTAAAGGTGTAATCTTGGGAAACAATGTATATATTCTCTTCTTTTACCCCAAATCTGTCTGGCCTACTCTTTAGAATCTTTTTTTTTTTTTTTGGAAGATGCAAGAAAGTCTCATTATTTTGTAGATATTTCTCTGCCTTCAAATGGTATTTTTCAGATTGGCTCCCTTTTTTATTCACTACCCACAGTTCAGAACCACTTTGGTTTGATTTTAAAATGTAATCTACCCACAAATGACAAAGATGGACCACAATGGAGCATAATACAAATGAACAAGCTATAAGTCTAATATTGAGGTGTACATAACTCTAAGATATATATATATATATATCAGTTTATAATAATAGAGTATCTCCTAGAGGTAGTTCTCATTTAAAAGCAATAACATACAAAAAATATTAAAATGAATTATAATTTCTAATTTGCAGTTACATTCATTCATAAGCAATATGTTATAGTGGAAAAATTCCTGGCCTTTAAGCCAGACAACATATGATCAAGCCTTAGCTAAGCAACTTTGGGTTACTTAGTCTCTTAAGTTTCAACTATTTCTGAAATGAAAATAAGAATACAAGCCTTCCTACCCTATAAGGTTCTACAACTCCTAATGAGACAGTGTAAAAGCATACCATGTAAATGTGAATTATTAGCATATAATGGTAATAATAATTTTTATAAATTTGTATTTTTAAGTAGCTTACAAAAGCTTATAAATTGAAACATGATATGTTACCTTAAATATGTAATAATAACCTCATTAATCAATCTATAATACTAACTCAAGGATCTTAAAAAATGAGGACTAAGACAAAGAGAACTAGTAAACATTTCAAAATAATTATAAATTCATGAGTTATTTATGGAATCAAATATTAAATAGATATCTGAGGATGAGGTTTTAAAAAGATCTGATGAAAAGTACTTGAGGGACATACATGCAATCCAGAAATCACTTAAAAATCCAGCTTCTAATATGAATAGTTTCTTCATCAAGTAGACAAAGAATATTTTCTCCTTTCAGACCAATTTGTCGTAATATGAGTTTTTAGAGATTAAAAACAAGCAAGAAAGTTTTCTTTTGTCACTATGAATAAATAAGAAACAGAAGGTAGACACTAAATCAGGATTATAAGTCAGTAGGGTATTTTAAGTTCCTAACATAACATCAATTTGCTGAAATTGTAAAATCACCAAAACAACTTGCATTTGGTTTTTAAAAACCAAAATAGCTATTAAATAATCCAAACTGCAACTAGCTATCTTCCTTGTTTAACATAATTCCATATAAATATTTGCTTTCCGTGAAAAATATCAAGATATACAGTTAAGTGTTTGTTGCTTGCAGGATAATGGCTGTTACCACAGATGTGCACAGCACACATTATTTTCCAAAATCTGTGGAACTGGAAACAGCTTAAACTTTCCTAATTACTTCACAAGTACCTGCTTTAACTAACTTTATTTATAACTAAGAGGTTTATGGCTTCAAAATAAATACTATATTTATGTAATCAATTGATAATGGTGGTCTAAACCAGTAAAACCCTTTTGGAAAACAATTTATCAATGGGATATAAATAAAAAATTATATATATATATATATATATATATGTATATACACCTTTTGACCCAACTGTCCTTCAACAGAAAGAAAACAATCATTAAGCATATGCCAGAATTAACCAAAAACAATTAAAAACTAGAAATAAAAGGAATGATTGGCATAAAAGTTCACTTCATGTCAAAATGCTAAGTAAAACATCCAGAATATAAACAGGATTTGTTTACTATGAGTATTCGTATGTAAAAAGATGCATGTGTGGAAAAAATGTCAAAGTACTGGACAAATTTTTAGGTTTCCTCTTTTTTCAAACTTGTTAAAAATGTCTTATTTATAGAGTTCTTTTGCCGTTGTTTATTCTATTAAAAGAGAAAAATAAGCAGCTTTTATTACACACTTTGTACAGGAAAAACTGTTTCACTAGTGACTCAAAACCTATCCTACTAAGATACAGTCATAAAAATGAAAAATAGATTCTTTTTTTTTAAGATTTTATTTTTAAGTAATCTCTACACCCAACATGGGGCTCAACTTACAACCCCAAGATCGAGTCACATGCTCTATCTACTGAGCCAGCCAGGCACCCCTTGAAAAGTAGCTTCATTTTCCTTTTCAGAACCATCGAAAACAGTAACTTACTTAGAAAGAATTCCTCGAAGTCAGTTTTCTCCACACAGCTAGTATACATGCGCAGAGCCGCAATCTTAATCTTCTAGACAAAAAAACAAAAACAAAAACAAAAACAAACTCAAGATATGACCAAGTGGATGTTCTAGTGCTATCAGATGTAGGTCACAACATCTTATATTTGTTCAACTAAGAGGATGAGGGGATCCCTGGGTGGCGCAGTGGTTTGGCGCCTGCCTTTGGCCCAGGGCGCGATCCTGGAGACCTGGGATCGAATCCCACATCGGGCTCCTGGTGCATGGAGCCTGCTTCTCCCTCTACCTATGTCTCTGCCTCTCTCTCTCACTGTGTGCCTATCATAAATAAATAAAATAAAATAAATTAAAAAAAAAAAAACTAAGAGGATGAGCCCAAACCTGTCTCTAGGCAAATTTAATAGCTAAACCAACATAGATTATTTCTTTCTTAAAGCTAACCATTCACAGACTTTACACAAATTTCACATTTTAAGATTCAGCATCAAAATGTCAAAAAGATTTTTCTAATATTTCAATGAAAATCTCTCCTTTAATTCAAACTTTATCACATTTGAGCCTATAAGCCACTATTCAGCATCATTCACATTAACTCTTTATAATCTGAAACCCCTTTATATTAAAAAGTACCCATTCTTCTGACCAAAATCAAACAAACCAAAAAAAAACCTCAATCCTTCAATGTTACCTGAGAAGCACTACTATCCATTGTCCTTTTTATACCTTGGGGAAAGAGTCATTTTTTTCTATATTTTCCCCAGTTTTATAGTTTGCTGATTAAGAGTTTACAAATAAGAGTTTTTAATGAATGCAAAATATAGTAAAAGGATCAGCTTTTTACTATTCCTCAAAGCACTAAGAATTCTTAGGAACGTGATTTGAGTAATGGTTTTAATTTTTTCACTGTGTACTTAAGATTTGTATATTTTACTATGTATACTTTGCATTCCTAAAAATAAGTCTAAAAGTGAAAAATAAATTCTTTTAAGAGTTAAATTGTAGGTCTGAAGACCAACTTAGTGCTAAAGTAAGGAAGCATTTCTAAAGACTTTCAAAATATTTCCTTAAGGATACAATTAAATAAATAAGCCCATCCACAAAAGGCTTATAGCAGCTTATTTTTTTCGTAAAATGATAGAAAATTACAAACTCAAATATGCAGACTAAAAAACACGTACAAACTGAGAATATGATACCAACTGAAGAAAAAACAATCTAGAATTTTAGTAAAGCTATATTATTAAGGTTCAAAGTCACCAAAAATATACTATATCCAATACAATATAATGCTCATTTCTCAATACATTCTACAGTCAAAACAACAGTGTCTCTAGGCAGAAGTACCCAGAATAAATTAAAGGGTTATGTCTCTAGTTGTAATTAAGATTTTTTCTTTGCTAATTGGAGGTCTGTTATGTTTTCAAGGCTTTTAAAGTAAAGCTCATATAGGGGAAAATAAACACATAACAACTGAAAAATAAATATATCTACATGGGAATAAATCAGCATTAGAAGCCAATTTAAACAAAACCCACAGTAAGACACTAAAAAAGAAGAGCAAATTAAACCTAGAAGCAGGCAGAGATATAATAAAAAACAGAAATCAATAAAATTGGAAACAGAAAATCAAAGAAGCCAAGGCTGGTTCCTTAGTAATACCAGTAAAATTAATAAAACGCTAATAGAACTGATCAAGGAAGAAAAGAAAAAAAAGAGAAGATAAAAATTAGTGTTATCAGGGCAAGTAGATGGCTCTGTCAGTTAAGCATCTCCACATCCGGCTCCCCACTCAGTAGGGAGTCTGCTTCTCCCTTTGATCCTCCCCCTTCTTCTGCTCTCTCTTTCTCATTCTCAGTCTCAAATAAGTAAATAAAATCTTTAAAAAAAGAATTAGCAGCATCAAGAACCAGAGAGGGTATCACAATATATCCAAAAGATACTCACAGAATAATAAAGGGATGATTATGAACACCTTTAGGACAACAAATTCAATTACTAGAGCAAATAGACAAATTCCTTGAGAAAAACACAAACTACCAAAACTTCCTAGAATAAATAACATGAATAGTCCTATACTATTAAAGAAATGGGGTTTCTTTAATGTGGTAAAAACAAAAAACAAAAAACAAAAAAAAACCTCTCTCCAAAGAAAACACACTCAATGGCATCACCAAACATCACTCAATGTTTCTTTTTTTTTTTTTTTAAAGATTTTATTTATTTATCCATGAGAGACAGAGAAAGAGAGAGAGGGGGCAGAGACACAGGCAGAGGGAGAAGCAGGCTCCATACAGGGAGCCGATGTGGGACTCCATCCCGGAACTCCAAGATCACGCCCCCTGGGCCGAAGGTAGGTGCTAAACCACTAAACCACCCAGGGATCCCCTCAATGTTTCTATCAAACATCTAAAGAAATGATACTACATCTACATAAACTCTTCCAAAAAACAAGAGGGAAGAACACTTCCTAGTTCTTTCTATAAGGCAAATATTACTGATATCAAAACCAAAGTCATCAGAAGAGATTAAAATTATAGAACCATAGTTTCATGAATATAGATGTAAAAATCCTTAACATTAACAAATATTAACATCAAATCCAGCAATATTTTAAAAAGACAATAAATCACGACCAACTGGGATTTATCCCTAGAAAGCAAAGCTGATTGGACATTTAAAAATAAATCAATGTAATTCACCATATTAGCAGGCTAAAAAAGAAGCCTTTTAACTTTGTTAACATCTGCAGCTCTAGAAAGCATTTGACACAGAAGTCATTTTGGGAAGTACTGGTCTGCATCATCATCAAACTAATGATATCCTAATATCATTATCCCAATGCTTTGGCTTTGACAGGCCTATTTCTATCCTCAAGACAGGGAGTTTAGGACATCTGTTAACTCTTCACTTCAGTCAAAAATAATTTATTGAGTACCTAACTCCGTGCCTGAAATGGATTTGGATGTTAGGAATAGAGCAGTAAATAAAAAGTCAAAAACTATTCTGTTTTCATGAAGCTTACAGCCTATTTCAGCTATAGACACATTGATACTTTTTTTTTTTTTTGCCAATAAACATGAGAAGACACTCAACATTACTAGTAACCAGAGGAATGCAAATTAAATAAAAAATGCCATTTCGCATCATCTAATTGGTAAATATTAAACAGTTTGACAGTATCAAGTGTTGGAAATGATACTGAACCTTTAAACTCTGATGGACATATAAACTGATAAAACTGATGAATAATTTACTACGCTTAACAATATTCATAGACTAGAACCCAGTAATTCCATCTCTCTCTCTCAAGAAATTCCTGTACAACCTAAAAGGTTCTGTCATTATGAAAAAGCTAAAACTACTGTCTTTGTTACAGGAATAGTTAAACTGTACTTTAATTATATGATATGAAGCTATTCAGCAGTTGAAATGAAAAAAATCAGATCACCACTCAAAAACATAATGTTGACTAATAAAAACAGGTTGAAAAGTGAAATATTATATAGTTTTTATGAACACAATATATAATGGTATATATATTGTTTATGGATAAAAAGATGAGTGGTAGAAGAACAAAAATTTACAAGGGAATAACAACCAACTTTCAAATAGTAATTATCTTGGTGGAGGAAGAAAGAGAAGAAAGGAGAAATGGGCTGGATTTTTTCTGTAAAAGTTTATCCTGGAAAATACAAAACTAAAGCAAATATGGCAAAAATTAATTATCTGTCAAATATGGGTACTGGTATATAAATGTCAACACATTTACAATTTTATCTTATTTTTTAAAATATTTTATTTATTTAGTTGAGAGAGAAAAAAAAGAGAGAGAGAGAGAGATCACTAGCAGGGGGAAAAGTAGGGGGAGAAGCAGACTCTGCTGAGCAGGACTTGATCCTAAGACCCCAGGATCATGACCTGAGCCACAGGCAGATCCTTAACCACTGAGCCACCCAAGTGCCCCCACATTTACACTTTTAAGTAAAATTCCTAATGGCCTATTTTTTAAATTTTTTTTCTAACTCTGCAGTTTCCTTCAGATTCTAATAGAGTCCTCTAGGTTCATTCTGCCTGAGAAAGACAGATTTGCCACCAAGACCCAAATCTTCTCTTGAAAAGGTTTTTCCCACCACATGTTTATGAAGAAAGCCTTCATTACAAATAATAAAGACCTCACTAGACTGGCTAGTGTATTTATACAGTGCTCAAAATGTGGCAATCAGAAGCATTTTATAGTTCCTCACTTTTCCTGCAGTGAAGCCAAGCCTTTATACTTGGGTGAGCCATTTTCCTGGACAAATGTCTAAAGCAAGTCCCCTAAGACCATCACAGAGGGACTGGAAATAACAACTTGGGGAAAGAACTTCTTCCAAGATTCATGCATTAATATAAGTTAAAGAGGTGGGTGAACTAAATTCCACCCAGTCAATACAAATTATTCTGGTTCTCAGATGACTTCATGTTTATTTCATTCTAACTCTGGAAGACTTCATCAGTGTCCCTGATGAAAACACAAGCACCTAAGACAGCTTTAAGAAATGAAAATCAGCTCTCCCACTGACATTTGCATCTTGTGCCATCTTACAAGATGAAAAATGAATGTAGTAAAAGGTTTGCACTAACAGCTGTGTGAGAGTTGGAGGGGCTTTGAAGTCATTTGAACCTTCTATTCCATACTGGAATTCCTTCTACAGCATTTTTGGTTCTCAACCATCTGGGCCACTGTTCAAACGAGTCCAATGACCTTGTGAGGTTACCTATCCCCCTGAAGGACAATTCTTGTTAGATTTTTGTTTTATTGAATGTAAATCTGCTTCATGTAACATTCATGAAATATCCACTGCCCAGTGGAATACCTTAGATTAAGTTTCTTTTCTTTTTTCTTTTTTTTTACAAATACCTGAGAAGAACCATCACCTCTTTTATCCAGGGTAAGCATCCCTATTTCATTCAACCACTCTTCACTCAATATGATTCCTGAAGCCTTCACAAGGCTCACTGCCCACTTCTGAATGCATTCTAGTTTGTAAGTGTCCTTCAGAACAGAAATAATTTTTTGGCTTTATGCTAATCTGGAAACTGCCTATTCTATGACATGTGACTGAACCGGGCAAATGTTGTCCTTGTCTTACCTGATGTTGCTACAAAAGATAACGAAAAAGAATGGTTATTTCAGGACAAACAGGTAAGGAAAAGCTACACTTAAATTCCTAAATAAGAATCTAGAAGAAAAATGAAACTACATATGAAAATGTTACAGGAAAAAATGGAGGAGAGATGGTTGATAATGCTGATGTCAAGCAGATTTTACTTCCTAATGAAAGACATGTGAAAATACAAAACTCAAAGGATCTTTCCAGTGCAATCCAATACAAGTGTCTAGTCACAGATATCTAAGTCATCATTTGCTGAAAAGGGCTTATAATCTTTCAAAATGCAAAGTTATACTTATGTTTTCCACTCAAATTATACTAGAACATCATATTTTGATGTTTTGATGTCACAAATTTTAAAATAAAGGTTACAGAAGGTAGATACTGCCATACCACAAAGCCCTTTAAAATGCAAATATTAAGCACTTAGTTGAGGTCACAAGGAACCAAGAAAAATCAAAAGGCTAACTTAAACTACAACAGTGAAGAAATTTTCCTGATGATTTAGTAATCCTCCAAATGGTAGCCAACTTTCCCTCTGGAATCATAAAAAAAACAGACTAGACAAAAGCAATGGTAGCAACCAAGTGGAACTCAACCATCAAGAAATGAATAAAACAGTAAATTTTTCCTTTTTTTTCCCTTTCTGCTCTCATTTCCCTTTTCTTTTAATTAATTTCTAATTTTCAAACAAAACACATATTTTAAGTTGTTGAGTCCAAATGCCACAATCACAAACATTTTTTAATAAGGGAAAATATTCTTGTTAAAAACATTACCAGACATACCAATGATTATCATTTGCCTAAAGATTAAGATGTAAAAAAAAATAACTTCAGTGAATATAACTAATATTTCACTGATGATTAAAAAGGCACTTCGTAATCTTAGGGTCTCAAGAACATCATTATTACCTATATATGTGTTATCTTTTATACTTTTCAAAGTCTCTTAAAAATAAATGCTTGTGGAATCCCCATTTGCTTTTCAGAATTTATGTCAAAAGAGATTAGAGAGAGAAGCCTATACTTGCTGCAGTGAGAATTCAGAAAGAAAACTAGATACTCGGGATCCCTGGGTGGCGCAGCGGTTTGGCGCCTGCCTTTGGCTCAGGGCGCGATCCTGGAGACCCGGGATCGAATCCCACGTCGGGCTCCCAGTGCATGGAGCCTGCTTCTCCCTCTGCCTGTGTCTCTGCCTCTCTCTCTCTCTCTGTGACTATCATAAATAAATAAAAATTAAATAAAAATTAAAAAAAAAAAAGAAAACTAGATACTGCAAGAAGAAACTACATGTAAAGTCTATATTAAAACTGAAATTCTAATTTGAATCCATCCTGTTAAAATTGTATAACTGGCATTATTTGATCATTTGGGGCAAAGCTATGATGTTTTCTAGAAAAGTCCTCCCTACTGCTTTGTGTTGATTTGCTTTGATTAACATATAACTTATGACTGATTAGGCTCATTCAACATTCTAGCAACCTTGAAAAGCATTAAAAGGCACTTCTGCTATAAAGGTAGAGAGAAATGGTAGCACCAGGAAATAACTGAGCTAATATTTTATTACTTTAATTGGTTAGAGGCATTGTTATAAAAACCCAGGGGCAATACATACCTGATGCAGAGAAGATAGTCATTCATTTATAGCAACTACTATAAAGCAAATAATGTGGTAGACCAAGACTTGACTAGGAATGACACAGCTAGCAAATATCCCTCCATAATAAGAATTACAATAAACTGCAGAATTGATTAATTTAAAAAATGCTTATTAGTAAAATTTTAATAAAAGTCACTACAATGACCTAGTAAAAAAATCACTTATGAATATGGATTCATCAGTGAGTAATATTTCCATTAAGAATGCTACCCATCTACTTCCTTGGAACTCATTTGTATGGAATATCATGTAGCAAGAGCCTGGAAAGTCCAGTCTTATTGGCTTACTTGTACTGAGACACTTTTAAGGAATCAGGTTAAGGGAACAGAGAGAGTACTCCAGACCCACAAATACATAGATCTGACTTGGGAGTTGGGGATGGGGAGGGCGCGGCAGGAAGCGGACACAATACATTTCAAAGTTCTGAAAATGTATGAATTTCACAAAAGCAAAGCAGAAGCTTTAAAAAATCTTCTATGAGGAGCAGAAGGCACAAAGCCCAAAATGAAAATGAGAAAAATTTTAAAAGACTTTACCCATTTACTGTATTTCAAAGGTCCTGTAAATCCCATGGCTTCTATTATCTTCGTGAAGGCACCAACCTTCTCCTCAACAGGCTGTGGGGAATCCTTGGTAGTAGAAAGCTATTTAATCAAAAAGAAGGGGACAAAATTAGTTGCAAAATCAGTTTTTTTAAAGAGTTATTTATTTATTTTATAGAAGGGGGGCAGAGGGAGAGAAAATTTTTTTTTTTTTTTTTTTTTTTAGAGAGAGAGCATATACACACACACAAGCAGGGGGAGAGGCAGAGAGAGAGGGAGAAGCAGACTTCCCTCTAAGCCAGGACCCCACACCGGGGCTTGATCCCAGCACCTTGGGATCATGATCTAAACCAAAGGCAGAGGCTTTACCAACTGAGCTACTCAGGTGCCCAAGGAGAGAAAGTCTTAACCAGACCTCTTACTGAGTGCAGAACCTAACGTAGGGCTCAATCTCACAACCCTTGGATCACAACCTGAGCCAAAACCAAGAGTCAGGCACTTGACCAACTACACCATTCGGGCATCCTGAAAAATAATTTTTAAAAAAAGAATGCTTTTGGGCAGCCCCAGTGGCGCAGCGGTTTAGCACCGCCTACAGCCTGGGGCGTGATCCTGGAGACCCGGGATCGAGTCCCACATCGGGCTCCCTGCATGGAGCCTGCTTCTCCCTCTGCCTGTGTCTCTGCCTCTCTCTCTCTCTGGGTCTCTCATGAATAAATAAAATCTTAAAAAAAAAAAAAAGAGTTGGGATGCTTAACTGAGTGAGCCCCTCAGGTATCACTATAATCTGATTTAAAAAAAAAAAAAAAAGAATGCTTTTGTTTCTTATTAGGTCTAAGGGCATTTTTTATTGCTTAGATTTTTTTTTTTTATACCTAGAATTTCTAATTCTCATTTTTCTGGGCATCTTATCACTCAGTGCAAATACATCTGGAACTCCACATAATAGGTGTCCTTCAAATTTCAGACCCATCTTATTAACCATATGCCTATGAACCCATATCTAGGAAATAACAGATTTGGGCTATCAGAATAAAAGTGTTATGGGGAAAAAAAGGTGCTATGGAAAAGAGTACTTTTAAAAGTAAATCTTGACCCTCATTTCCCAAAGAATTCTGAGAAAAGGAAAGCTCTATGGTTTTGACATAACAGGAAAAGGAAAGAAAACTATTGTCTGAAAGCAGTCAAAAGTTATTCAAAATCATAATCAACTCAGGGCTCTGCAAGCCCTGAATAAATGTTCCTAAACTCATATTTTTTAGGGTACCTCAGTGGCTCAGTTGGTAAAGTATCTACCTCTGGCTCAGGTCATGATCAAAGGGTCCTAGGATCAAGCCCTGCATCAGGTTCCCTGTTCAGTGGGGAGTCTGCTTCTCCCTCTCTCCTTGCCCTTACCCCCTGATCATGCTTGCTCTCTCTCTCTTTCTGTCAAATAAATAAAATCTTTTTAAAAATAAATAAATAGGGATCCCTGGGTGGCACAGCGGTTTGGCGCCTGCCTTTGGCCCAGGGCGCAATCCTGGAGACCCGGGATCGAATCCCACATCAGGCTCCCGGTGCATGGAGCCTGCTTCTCCCTCTGCCTGTGTCTCTGCCTCTCTCTCTCTGTGTGTGTGACTATCATAAATAAATGAAAAAAAAAATTAAAAAAAAATAAATAAATAAACTCATTTTTTAGTATAACACATTTTATTAATGACTATTGAAAATATGAGTCCTGTTTGCAAATAGACTCCAAGAAAAACCTATCCTAATGCTAGGCCTCTCCAAATGAAGGCAGGCTATATAATCAATAAGAAATTCTCCAGAAGTTAAATATTACTTTAAACATATAATATGTCTTAACATATAAAAATCTTCACATTACTTTTAACATATAAAACCCATAACAATTTTTTTCTCTAAAGTGTTTTCCAAGCAAGACAGTACAAGAAGAGATATAGGACATAGGATCAGAAGCTGTAGATTCAAATATTCGTTGGTCTGTCACTTATCCTTGTGACCTTGGGCAAGTCACTTCATTTCCATTAGCCTCACCTTGTGCATTCAATAAAATTCCTTGCCTCATCCAGCTAACAATTTTGCTGAGATTCAAATAAGAACACCTGTGTGAAAGCAGTCTATAAATGTAGAAAGCACGAATAATTCTCACCTTATTTGTGGTGTGATACTTCCTACTCCACTGTACACCTACTCCAGGAATCTGTTCTGATCTACCACATCCTAAGAACTGGCTCATCGGGGACCACTAGGGGATTAAACAAAAAACAAATGTAAGCAACAGAGAGCATTCATTAGACAGTTAATCTGAGTAGAGCTGTTTCAAATAAGAACTATAGAATCTTCCCAATCTTGATTGATTAACCTAGTTCCTGGTGATCTGATCACCAAAAGAATCCAAGATGGGCACCTATGCAGGGACTCAATAAATATCTCTTGGATACCTGAATAAATCAAAGGATTTGGTCCTGGACACCTGGAACTAAATAAATCTGAGTCAACTCTAGGAACTACAATTGCAATAAAGACCTACCTAAATATTAGTAGCAGTGTGGTTGGTATATGTGGGGAAAAGACTAAATAGTCAGTTTTTAAGTTTAAAGCCTACTTTTGCCACATACAATCTGGGTGGCCACTTACTGAAGTGAGCAACTTACTGAACCTCATATGTAGGGAGGGTTAAAGAAGATAATACATGTAAAGTACCTTTCACGAAATAATGAATAGAAGCTCCCATCATCACTCACATCATTGTTTGGTGTTTTTTTAAAGATTTGTATTTATTTATTCATGAGAGATACAGAGAGAGAGGCAGAGACATAGGCAGAGGGAGAAGCAGACTCCCTACAAGGAGCCCAATGCGGGACTCGATTCCAGGACCCCAGGATCACACCCTGAGCAGAAGGCAGACGCATAACCAGTGAGCCACCCAGGTGTCCCCACTCATATCATTGTTGTTCAGATAAGAATTGCCTTCCTTGTATGTTCACATTGCACTTTAATGCACTTTGGCAATAAAATAGCCATTATTTACAATTATCATGTGCCAGGTTATATATGCCAAGTGCCTTACATATATTACCTTATTTAATCCTCACCATAACAGTATTAGGTTGGTATTAAAATCAAGACCGGGACGCCCAGGTGGCTCAGCGGTCAGTTTGTTAGGTTCATAGAATTATCGATGAATTTAGGAATAGTTTCCAAATTCTCAGTAATGTTATATTACCTTTACCCAAAAAAGGGGTGAGGGAACAGAAGGAGGGTTATCCCTTCAATTCTAGTTTATTCCAAGAAGGGACACATAAAATGAAAATGACTTTTTTCTTTAATCCTAATGAGGGAAAAATAGAATTTCTAATTAACAATTATTATTTACTTCTCTTTCCAAGTTAAGAGTATAAAAATTAGTTAGGATTCTCCTGGTCAGTCCCAAGGGAACTTACGCTTTAATTTAGGTATTAAACAAAGACTAAACACAGAACATACATCAAATACATCAATGTAATGGTTCATCTTTGTAAAATACAAAGTATTTAAATAGGTTCAAAGAACAACGGACAACCATTTCAACTTGCTGAGCTTTGGGGCAAATTCTCTTTTACTAGATTACATGATCCTTCTCTTCTCCCATAGCTCCAGGAGTAACCAATGGATTCCTATGTGACTGTCTCACCAACTGCTGTATTTTTGTCCTACCATTAGTTTCATGAGTTAATATTTAACACTATTTGAACCACTAGAGTACGTAGGTATCTAGTACCAAAAACAATAACTAGTTTCCCCATCCCTGTACATATCTATAAATATATATTTTTATTCTTTTGTAAATGTTCTTGCCCCCAAAATAGATTCCCTTGACCTTTAAAGACATCAATTTTTCTTTCATTTAAACTGAAAAGATGGGATCCCTGGGTGGCTCAGGGGTTTAGCGCCTGCCTTCGGCCCACGGCGTGATCCTGGAGTTCCAGGATCAAGTCCCACATCGGGCTCTCTGCATGGAGCCTGCTTCTCCCTCTGCCTGTATCTCTGCCTCTCTCTCTCTCTCTCTCATGAATAAATAAAATCTTAAAAAAAAAAAAAACTGAAAAGATCCCAATAAACAACTTTTTGTATAAGAAAAAAAATTACCCTGAGATACTCAAATTTCACCTTTTCAAAAAGACCTTCTCTGGTCATTTTATCTAAAATAGTTTCTTATCATCCCATTCTTCTTTATGATAGCAGTAGCCTGTTCATTTCATTCATAATACTCATTATAACGTACAATTATATATTTATATATTTTATATTTTATATATATTATAAATTTATATATTTATGAAACTTGCTTATTTCCTATCACCACTACCATAAAGATCTACAAGGATAAAAATTAGGCATATTACCAAAATCAAATACAGTGTGTTAGATATGGGAAATACTCAAATATTTGTTGAATGAACCAACCCAACCACTCACTCATATGGTTATTCCCTACATTTCCTTCTTGTCTTTATCTACATGCATGCCATGAATACATACATCATTCATCCCACCTTTATTAAATGCCCATAATATACCAGTCTTTGTGTCAGGTTTTAGGATACAAACAATCCCTATCTTCAAGGAGCTCATAGTCTTGTGGAGAACAGAAAGAAGACTCAACACATGAAATGGAACCAAATATCATATTTTAAAAAGGTTAAAGGGGCACCTGGGTAACTCAGATCACCCATTCATGATCATACTCTCTCTCTCAAATAACTAAATAAATCTTAAAAAGATAAAAATTAAAAATAAAAAATGAAATAGTTAAAGATCATGTACCCCCTTACGCACACATACACGGAAGTGTTAGCAAAGATGCAGAGCAACCAGAACTCTCATACACTGCTAGTGGGAGTGTAAATGGTACAATCACTTTGGAAAAATATTTGGTAGTATCTATATAAGCTGAATGTATGCACATTCTATAAGACTCAGCAATTCCACTTCTAAGTACATACACCAATAGAAATGTGTACACATGTTCAAAAAACATCTACAAGAAATGTTCATAGCAGTACTATTAATAACAGCTCAAAGGGATCCCTGGGTGGCGCAGCGGTTTGGCGCCTGCCTTTGGCCCAGGGCGCAATCCTGGAGACCCGGGGTCGAATCCCACATCAGGCTCGAGGCATGGAGCCTGCTTCTCCCTCTGCCTATGTCTCTGCCTCTCTCTCTCTCTCTGGGTGACTATCATAAATAAATAAAAATTTAAAAAAATAAATAAATAACAGCTCAAATTAGAAATAATCCAAATACCAATCAATAGATAAATGGGTAAGTGAAACATGGTATATTTATATACTAAAATGCTACACAATAACAAGATTGAATAAACTATTACAACACAGAACAATAATGATGAAGTAGAGACATATAGTACATACATAGAGTATGCACTGTATGTTTATTTTTTCATACTGTATGTTTAAAAGACAAAACTATTTTATGATATTCAAAGTGAAGACTGTGGCTAATCTGGGCTATAGGTAGTGACTGGGGGCTCTGGGTAGTGACTAAGGGGCTCATGGAGTTTTTTAGGTTCTATTTCTTGATCTGGGTGCTAGATAGTTCACTTGTAATGATTCATTGAGCTGTACACCTGATTTATACCTTTATCTGTATTTTTATTATACTTCAATAAAACATACAAAAATGCTTAAAAGGTGTGTAGTAAACAGTGTAAACCACAGAAGTTTGGAGGGAGAAAAGAATTACCAAGAGTTATCCAAAAAAACTTACAAAGAAGCCTTACGAAGTGGGCAGGATAGAGAAGGTGAATGAGAAGTCAAAGTGGATGAAGCACAGTAGAGTGGAAGAGAAAGCACTGAGGCAGAAGCCTCAACTCTGCCTATCACAAATTTGTTTTGGAAACCAAATAAAACAACATATGTGAAAAAGATAAACAAATTACAATGCATAACATAAATACAAAGACCTATTCCAGACAACTCCAATGATGAACTCTTTTGCAGGCAAGCTCCTCATTAAAATGAAATAAGATATGACATTTATTTATTTATTTATTTATTTATGCTCTCAGGAGATTCTGAAAGAGACCTTCAAGAAAGAAAGAAAGAAAGAAAGAAAGAAGAAAGAAAGAAAGAAAGAAAGAAAGAAAGAAAGAAAGAAAGAAAGAAAGAAAGAAAGAAAAAGAAAGAAAGAGAGGGAGGGAGGGGTGGGTGGGATGGGGAAGGGAAGAGAAAGGAAAAAAAAAACAAGGAAAGAAAGGAAGGAAGGACTCCAGCAATTCTGAAATACCATGGTGTATGTAACTGGTCTTTTTAGCAAAACTATAAGCTCTATCAAGGCATAGTTTATCTTATACTTCCTTTATTTTCTGTCCCATTACTCAATATCATTCTGGGCACAGAGTCGGCCCTCAATAAAACTTAGGTAGATTTTTTTTTTCCAATGGTGTGTGTGTGTGTGTGTGTGTGTGTGTTTTAAATAGAAGGACAATCTAGAGAAGGTCCAGAAAAGAACCACAGGAATGACCAAAGAGATGAATAAAAGGTCTTAGTGGAAAGGCTAAAATGAATTGAGGCTGTTTAGCTTGGAGAAAAAGCAAATGAAGAACTAAGGAGTAACTCAGAATCACACTTGAGCTGGAAGAAATCTCAGAGATCTAAATTCAACCTTTTCATTTCGCAACTTAAGGTAGTTTTAGGACAATTTTTTTTTTTAAGTTTCAATTTATACAGTGAGGATAAAATTTACCTAAGTAGCATGAACATACATATAGCAACAAAAATAGCAATTACAATTTATTGAAGATCTCCTATATGCTTAATATTTTACTCATATTATCTCATAACAACTTTGCAAAGTTGATACTATCTTCTCTCATTTTAGAAATGAGGACACTAAGACCCAAAGTAGTATAGTTCATTAAGGGATTAACCATATATTCAGAGCTATCTTCTTTCCCCTACATCAAACTGCTTTCTAAAACCTAAGTAGAGGGTAGCCCTGGTGGCTCAGCGGTTTGGCGCCGCCTGCAGCCTGGGGTGTGATCCTGGAGACCCAGGATCGAGTCCCATGTCGGGCTCCCTGCATGGAGCCTGCTTCTCTCTCTGCCTGTATCTCTGCCTCAGTTTCTCTCTCTCTACACACTGAGCACAAAGATCTTGATTTCTAAACATTCCAAATACCACTCTCCAGTTAAAGGAACCAGGACTCCTTAGAGAAATTGCTGAATCTAGGGCTAAAGCAAAGAAAATACAACATGAACCTGAAGTATCTTGTGATGCTACAAAATAAAGAATGTCCAAAAATGATGAAAGCACATAGAAAGGAACTTGAAGGAGTTCCTAAAAGCCAAATCTGGTTAAAGATTCCTAACTCTGGGAAACGAACTAGGGGTGGTGGGAGGGGAGGAGGGGGGGGTGGGGGTGACTGGGTGACAGGCACGGAGGGGGGCACTTGACGGATGAGCACTGGGTGTTATTCCGTATGTTGGTAAATTGAACACCAATAAAAAATAAGTTTATTATAAAAAAAGCCAAAACTGGGACAATTTGATCAACAAAATTAATAATAAGCATGATGAATTACAACTCACAGAGAGAAATATCCATGAGCTCATACTGATATAAATAATTAAATAAATAAATAGAGAAGTAACAGCTCTTCCTTACAGTAGAATTCTAAGCAATAAATATAGTCATGATGGAAATAGAAAATCATCATTATATAAACACCACAGAAATGATTGCAGTCAAGAACCATCAATAGAATTACCACATAATGCAGTAATCTCACTTCTGGGTATACATCGAAAAGAATTCAAAGCAGGACCTTGAAGAGGTATTTGCATACTACATCACTCCAGCATTATTAACAATAGCCAAGATGTGGAAGCAATCCAAATGTCCATGAAAGTAGATAAAGCAAATGTGACATATATACATAACGGAATATTATACAGCCTTAAAAATGTGAAATCCTGGGATCCCTGGGTGGCGCAGAGGTTCAGCGCCTGCCTTTGGCCCAGGGCGCGATCCTGGAGACCCGGGATCGAATCCCACATCGGGCTCCCAATGCATGGAGCCTGCTTCTCCCTCTGCCTATGTCTCTGCCTCTCTCTCTCTCTCTCTGTGTGTGACTATCATAAAAAAAAAAAAAAAAAAAAAAGATTAAAAAAAAATGTGAAATCCTATCACATGCTGCAACATGGATGAACCTTAAGGACAGTATGCTAAGCAACATAAAGGACAAATACTTTATGATTCTACTCATATGTAGTATCTAAAATAGTCTAAATCATAGAAACAAAGTAGAAATGTGGTTGCTAGGGGTGCGGTGGGTGAATTGGTATTAAATAGGTATAGAATTTCAGTTTAGCAAGATGAAAAAGTTCTAGAGATCTATCATACAACAATGTGAATATACTTTACACTATCAAACTATATACTTAAAAATGGTTAAGATGGTAAACTTAATGTTATGTGGGTTTTTTTAACCACAACTTTTAAAACAATTAATTAATTAATATTCTAAAAAAAGAACCACTGATGGATGTTAAAAGCAGTGAGCAAAAGTATGATGAGAATAAGGATATCTGCATAGTCTCTAAGTATCTTCTCACAAGGTACTTATTAATTACAAAGGGGAAAATTGTAACATTATAGTAGGGAAACCTGACAGACACCAACTTAATAATCAAGTGATCAAAGTTAACGTCACCAGTAACAAGACATATTGGCATCATATATCCCCTATAATTATGCACTGAGAAGGGAACATCACTTTTGCCAAAAGTGTATAACCTAATTATAAGAAAATATTAGACAAACTCAAATTGAAGAACACAAAAAAAGGACATAAGTGGGAAAAATTCTGGTAAAATTGTACTAAGTTACATAGATTAGTTAATAGTATTATATCAATGTTAATTTCCTGGTTTCAATAATCGCACTGTGGTTATAGAAGATACTAACATTAGAGAAAGCTAGATGAAGGTTATATGGGAACCATTTTTACAACTTTTCTGTAAGTGTAAATTATTTCAAAATTTTTAAAAATGTTTTTAAAGCAGACTCATCAAAGTATGACAGAACTTCAAAAGGTTATTTAGGAAAGACAGAGGTGAGAATACAATGTCCCTAGCTTTTTTAAAATGGTAACAGGGTTATAGCATTGGACATTACCTTTGAGATCATCTGATACTATCATTCAACCAATGAAGAATTCTTGTTATGCCCTTAACAGTCTTCCAACCATTGCCTGAATATTTCTAGTAACAGAAAATTTACTATGTCAAAATGCACAAGACAAAATCAGACAGGGAGACAAACCATAAGAGACTCTTAATCATAGGAAACAAACTGAAAGTCACTGGAAGGGAAGGGTGTCAGGAGGACAGGGTAACTGAGTGATGAGCACTAAGGAAGGCATGTGATATAATGAACACTAAGTATTATATAAGACTAATGAATCACTGAGCTCTACATCTGAAACCAATACTACATTATATGTTAATTAACTGAATTCAAGTAATTTTTTAAAAATACTGCCCACACATTCCATGACCCCACAATTCTAATTACCACAAAGTTCTCCATTCTGAGCTAAATCTGCCTTCTTGTCAGACATGTACTTGAGGAAAACCAGAGTTTTCCAACAAGGGGTCTTCAAAGTGGGAAGATGTGCCAATGAGGCACCATATGACAAAATGTCCAGATTATTTACATTGGCTAAAATTACATCTTGTCAGCATGAGATAAACCATCCTAAGTTATTTACATGAATGCTTTGCTATAATGTTGTCCCAAAACCTAATACAGTATCTGGTACATATTAGGTACTTAAGAAATGTTTATTGATTGAAAGAATGAGGTACAAGTCTGAGATTCACATGAAGAGTTACCCCTCCACCACCTATGCACACAGAAAAACAAATGACTTAGAATTCTATGATAAATCCCATTAAAATTTTCCAATAGACAAAAATTAACAGAACATATTCCAACTCTGAAAAGAAATAGCTATATGACTACACAAAGTAGAATGCCTCCTCTGTACAGACATATTCTTTATTTATTCAACATATATTTAGCGCCTACTCTGTGCCAGGGTTAATGAGAAGCCCAGGAAGTACAAGCACAAACAAAACATGTCCTCAGAAGGGCAAGGCTTACACATGTTAAAGAGAATTACACTATTTTAAATAGTTTTAGTATATTATATTTATGTGAATAAATTATATAGCATAATTTACATTAAAATATTTTAATTGCATCAAATATGAAAAAGAAGTTAATGACTACAGAAGGAATTCATATAAATTGGTAAGAAAAATAAATTTGCACAGATAAATGGAGAAATGATACAAGCATATGATTTTTTCAAACTAGAATATAATTGATAAACATAGAAAAATATTTAATCCTGACAAATAAAGAAATACAAAGCAAAACAAGGTAACATTTTCTAACCAATTAGTTTAAATTCTTTTTAAAACACCAAATTCAGAGGAGGTAATAATGAAATACTAGTTATATATACACTGCTGGTGGCACTATAAATTAAAACAACCTTATGGAGAGAGAAATTGCTCATATTCATTGACCCGGGTATACCTTCCTAAGAATTTATCTTTAATAAATAATTTAAAATTTTAAAAACTATATATCAAGAAAATAGTAACTATTTAAAGCTTATAGTGGCAAAGAAATGGAAATAATTTTAATATCAAACAAAGCTTAAGTAAAGAGAATAACACGTAGCCATTAAAAAAATTATTTATATAATCTATCTAACATGAATAATGTCTGCTTTAATAAGTGAAAAGGCACCAGAAAATAAAATTCTGTGGATATTTGTTAAGGTATCTAAGGAAAAAATTAGTACACATACACACACACATAAGGACTGGAAAAAAACCAGCAGATGTTTTCACGTTTGAGGTCATGGATGATTTTTATTTCCTTTATTACTAAATTATTTGTATAATTAACAAAAATCAGGAGAAAAAACTCTCAAGGAGGGTCCAAGGTAATGAATCATGTGGTCAATGGTAAACTAGGACTTCAAATAATTGTTCCTTGGATTTTGTGTTCATAAAAAGAAGAAAAAAAAAAAGGAAGAAACATTTCTTACCCCAAATAAAAGTGGCACAATGTGGCTACAAAAAGAAAACTGAAGTTAACTCTGAGATGAATATCTGGAAACATTCCCAACAGTAAAAATCATCAGACTGTAGCATGGTATCCTAGGCTAAGTTCCACTGCTGGGGTATTTAGAAGCAACGCCCTAGACACCATACTGTAGGAATCAGTCCTGAGTTGGCACCACAGAGACCCAGAAGTGGTCTCATGAGGTTTTTCCATCACACAATTTGTTTGGCTAATCTATAAATATATGACATTTGCAAATAAACACTAAGGTTTTCATACCAAGCAAAGGAACAACAAACCTTACCTGGAAAGTACCAGACAGAGCCCTGCCCCACTTTCCCTGTGTAGAAGACACAGGTACCAATCGGCTACATACTGGAAACCACTGGGAAATGTTAATCCGGTTCCTCTAGAGAAAGAAAAAAAGTGTCTGTCAAGAATTTATAGCCAATTCCATGTATAGAAGTTTAGAAATCCTGCCAGAACAGGGTACATGAAAGGAGAACTTCCAAAATAGAACCAGGACCAACCCTCCCCATGCTCTTCTCTCTAAGGATAAGATGTATCCCTGCCTATTCCTGATCTATGAACTCTAGTAATGGCTGATTCAAGCAGGGGGACATGGGCTCCCTCTCAGGAGAGTAACAAAATAAGCAGACTTCAGGCATTTTACAATTAGATTATCATTTAAATAAGAGTTTGCAAGGCCTTTTCAAAAACACGGACCTGTCTGATCCTCACAGAATCCCTTTCTAATAAGCAGTATGGGATCACCATCATCCTCAAAAGGATGAAAAACAAGGGCTGAAACTTATAGGGTGGGAAAACACAGTAGGGCAATTTAATTTCCAAAACAGGGCAGCCCCAGTGGCGCAGCGGTTTAGCGCCGCCTGCAGCCCAGGGCGTGATCCTGGAGATCCTGAATCGAGTCCCATGTCAGGCTCTCTGCATGGAGCCTGCTTCTCCCTCTGCCTGTGTCTCTGCCTCTCTCTCTCTCTCTCTCTCTCTCTCTCTGTGTGTGTGTCTCTATGAATAAATAAATAAAATCTTTAAAAAAAAATAATTTCCAAAACAAAAGAGGGAGATTAAATGGCTGTTAGAGTTATGAATGAAGTTCAGTTTTCCCCTCTGGTATTAACTGAACTCAGAAAGGTCTTGGCCAAAGTAAAAGACTAGGCTGGGGAAAGGAAGAGCTCTATTTTGCTAAATGAGAAGCCTACTTTATTTTACAAACCTTATTGAAATACATTCCATTGTATAATGGCATTCATGTACATAGTACTGGAGATCTCTATTCTAGGAACCAGCTCTGAGGGAGCCAAGGGTTTCTTTCACTTGACCTGTAGATCCTAAAGGGCCACAATGAGGACTGGATACACAAATAGTTTAAAAACACCTTGTCAGGGGTACCTGGGTGGCTCAGTAGGTTAAGCATTGGACTCTTGATTTCAGCTCGGGTCATGATCTCAGGTTGTGAGATCAAGCCCCACTTCAGGCTCTGTGCTGAGCACGGAACCTGCCTAAGATTTTCTCCCTCTGCCTCTGCCCCCCACCCATTCCCCACCCTCTACTCTCACTCATGTTCACACACGTGCACACATTCTCTCTTAAAAAAAATAAATAACAGCACATAGGGATGCCTGGGTTGCTCAGTGGTTGAGCCTCTGCCTTCAGCTCAGGACATGATCCCAGAGTTCCAGGATCAATTCCCTCATTGGGCTCCCTGCATGGAGCCTACTTCCCCCCTGCCTGTGTCCCTGCCTCTCTCTGTGTCTCTTATGAATAAATAAATAAAAATCTAAAAAACAAACAAACAAAAACATAAACTACTGTACTAGGAGTCAAAAGATCTGAATTCTAGTTTAAACTCAGCTATTTAAATATGATCTTTACAAATAATTTAACCTCTACAATGCACAGGTTCCTCATATAAATTATTAGTAATACTTATGAGCACTTGCTTTGTGCTGAGAACTTTTCTAGGTACTTTACATATATAAGCCCATTTAAAACTCACAATCAAGGGACACCTGGGTAGCTCAGTGGTTGAGTGTCTGCCTGCAGCTCAGGGTGTAATCCCGAGTCCTGGGATCAAGTCCCACATAGGCTCCCTGTGCCTATGTCTCTGCCTCTGTCTCTCATGAATAAATACATAAAATCTTTAAAAAAAAAAAAAAAAACTCACAATCAGCACCTGGGTGGCTCAGTCAGTTAGGTGTCTACCTTCAGTTAAGGTCAGGATCCCAGAGTCCTAGGATCCATCCCAATATCAGGCTCCCTGCTCAATGGGGAGCCTGTTTCTCCCTCTCCTTTCCCTACTCCCCCTGCTTGTGCTTTCTCATTCTCCCTCTCTCTGTCAAATAAAAAAAAAAGCTCACAATCACCACCCAATGACTAAGAGTATTGCTATTATACCATTTATATGGATAAAGAAACTGAAGTATAGATAGGATAAGTAATTTCCCAAAATCACATAGTTAATATAGTGAGAAGGTTAAGATCTAAATCCAGACAGCCCAACTCCAGAATCTAGGTTCATTTACGGGAATATTTCCAAAATCTCTCCTAACACTCTATGATCTAGTCTTGAAACAATTAAAACACAGTATAGTACAATGCAAAGAGCCATGTACTTGGGACTCAGAAAGCACTGGCTCCACTGTGAGCTAAAAGCCTTTGTCGTCTCTTCTATAAAATAAAGAAAAAATCCCTACTTCTCAAGATTTAAGAAATATCAACAAATGTATCTTGCAGCATGTCCAACTCAATAAATACTAAGTTGAATCTGAATCTCCATTTCCTCATGAGTAGACAGGAAGGGATAGGGGTGATGTGGAGAAAGGTGTAGGGATTTTATTTTTTTTAAGTTTTATTTATTTATTCATTCATGAGAAACACAGAGAGAGAGAGAGGCAGAGACACAGGCAGAGGGAGAAGCAGGCTCCATGCAGGGAGCCCAACGTGGGAGAATTGATCCTGGGTCTCCAGGATCACGCCCTGGGCTGAAGGCGGCGCTAAACTGCTGAGCCACCCAGGCTGCCCAGGTGTAGGGATTTTAAACCTAGAGATGCTTTCTAAAGTGTCTCACAGTTTTAAAACTGTATAACTATTTTTAATATACCACTCACAACACCTTATGCTTTAAATGAGAAGCAAAGTTTCAAAATATTTTATCTCAGCTGAGATCTGATCTGTTGGGATAATGTTCAAATAAGAGATAGTTACTGGCTTTTTGTTTACTAACACTGAATCATTCAATGTTAGAAGTTCCTTTCCTAAAAATGTAAATATGGGATAAGATGAAATTTCTGCATACTCAAGCCCAAAGCAAGGGAAGAAAAGTAAAGGGAAATTACAAGTAGGAACAATGCAAACTTTTGAAAGATTTTCTGGAGAATTTCATCATATTTTTCACCACGTCAACATATTTTTCCTCTGTAATTTTGGTTCTACTTGGTTTTATGCCAATATCTTAAATCAGTCCTTATTAGAAGAAAGAAGCAATCAGCTCTGTTCTTTCCTTCTCCAATCCTACAACAATTTCTGTCCAAACCCTTAACTGAAACTGAAGTGCAGCAGAGTGTGTCTAAATCCCAAGACTGTTATTAAATAGCTGTGTAACCCTGAACTAGTTATTCAACATTCTGGACCTCCATTTTCCCTTATATAAAATGGGAATAATAAAAAGTACCTCACAGGAGTATTCCAAGGATCATTTATAAAAGCATCTCAAGAACACTAAAACACACATAAAATCATCATTACTGTTATTAACAATTGTTAATAACAATAGTTGAATTATGTATATAAGCTTCTCTTTTCACCAGCAAACTGTCATAGCAGCAAGAACCATTTTTTAAAAATATTGTTTTGAACCTGATAGTCCCTTTCTCAAAAGCTTGTGGTGCCTCCAAGTGCCCCCTTTAGTCAAACTTAAACACCCAATCTTTACCAAATAGACTCCTCTAGACTCAACTTTATTCTTACATACTCTACCTTGTATTCTCCATTTAGGAGTTCCAAAATTTGACTCAGATCCTCTGGTTTGGGAATTATTGCTCCTCTCCACACAAGCTAATCCCCTTCTAGTCATTTCCTCTGGGAATCTTTTCTTCCCTCTTACCCAACCCATGAGCTCATTACCTTCAAGAAGTGTCCCCAGACTCAGGTACTGGTTCTATGGACTCTACTTGGTTCATTTTCCTCCCCACGTTTCCCGGTACTTCATTTATAAATATAAACCTGTGAAAGTACTTATCTCCCTCGCACAGGTACTAACATATTAGGCCTATAACAATTAGCAACCTCAATTCTCAAGTTTAGGAAAACATTTATAGCCACTTCCAATGGTTATTACTGCTTTAACTTAGGATAATATATACACCATAACAAAACAGGAATTGGTTTTATTGTCCTTTTTGGCCTCATCAAAACCAAAACTTTATTTTTTTTACAAAACCAAAACTTTAAAGACAAGTTTCGTGTTTTTATTTCCTGCTCATATTGTAAATTGCAGATTGCAAATGATTTTACATTTGTACTTCAAAATATTCTGACATACCAATTTTTCAACTACACCTTAATCAGTCCAATGACCAGCCTTTTGCTGAATGTGGTTTTAAAATACAGTATTTTCTATGGCTTACTAATGAACAGGAAAAGGCTTTACAAGGAGCCCATTCTTCTATTCTCTATAGTTTTATGTTAATAAAGTGAACACAAACACTGAGTTATTAGCAAATACTGAATAATCACTCCTAGGGTAAAAAGAAGCTTAGGCTCCTGCAAGCCTCTAATCACAACATTTTCATCAATCAATACATAACCTTGTGTGTTTCTGTTAAAGATATCTTAGTTACATATTATACATGTGTAATAAAATACATATAAAATAAATGTGTGTATATATATGTATGTATATGTATATAGTATATACATATAATTGATTCATTAACATTGAACTCATGGCCAATAGCACTGTGTAACTCACTCCTGAACAATGTTTATCTAACACATAAATTTTCTCTGAAAGGAACATCACAGCTTTCTTGTCCTTAGCAACACTAGATAGCACAAGATGGCACTAATATTTCAAGGCCATATTAAACACGGAAATCACCAACAAACCACAAAAATGCAAAAAACATGGCATTAATTAGACCGTGAAAAGGATATCTGTTTATAGTATAAGAGCTAAAATAGGAAATTAAGAGTATCTATCTCAGCTAGGAACTTGCATGTTGCAGCTCAAATTTTTCACTCCTCTGCATATATCCATAAATGACCACAAAAGTGCCATGAGTACTGATTTTGGGATTATAAATAAAATTTAACAAGTATAATGAATTAAAAAATACAGAATCTATGAATAATGAAGATTGACCAGAGTCACCAAATCTCCTCTGCAAATGTCCACTGGTTCCTGTACTCTGAATACTCATCCAATTCCATAACCCAAAGGATAAACACTACCTTAGCAAACTGTCCTGCAAGTTACAAAGTGGCATGCTATAAAAGGATACTTAGAAGGAGCAGAGAATGTTCAATCATTCCTTCCATAATTACTGAATACTCTGCCTCTTCCCATTTTGTTGGAGGTGTCCAAGCTTCTTAAAAGACTGATTAAATCCGGGAGAGATTGAAGCAAATCAGTAAATATATTAAGATTTAGCAAACAAGCATATATATTATTACAAATATTAAGTTTCTATTAGAGAAAAGAGTTAACAAGTATGAAAAGGCAGAAAGGTACAATAAGCCCTGTGGTCCTAGGGTGAATTTTGAGTAACTAGTATGGGTTTTTAATATGTATAGATAAATATAGAAGCAGATGTGTGTTTATGGCCTGGGTGGCTCAGCAGTTGAGCATCTGCCTTCAGCTCAGGACATGATCCCAGGACCCAGGATGGAGTCCTGCATCAGGCTCCTTGCAGGGAGCCTGCTTCTCCCTCCGCCTGTGTCTCTGCCTCTCTCTCTCTCTCTGTCTCTCATGAATAAATAAATAAAATATTTTTTAAAGTGTGTTTATGTATATGTATATACATACATATACTTCCTATCCCTGTCTTGATAGGTGCTAGGGGCAATAACTACATCTAGTATTCAGGCTTAGTTTCTAAATAGCAATATTCACTAAAAAGGACTAGTCTTCTTCAGAGAAAAGTTGACATAGGAATGAGGTTGATGCTCCTTAAAGCCTTATTTGCAAAGAACCAGCATTATTTGAACTGTTTAGTAGTTTTTGGTTTTTTTTTTTAAAGACTTTATTTATTTACTCATACAGACACAGAGAGAGAGAGGCAGAGGGAGAAACGGGCTCTCTGCAGACAGCCTGATGTAGAACTCGATCCCAGGACCCTGGGATTATGTCCTGAGCCAAAGGTAGACACTCAACCACTGAGACACCCAGGTGTCCCTGTTTAGTAGTTCTTTGGAAGACTTCATTGGTAAGGCTGTCCTGGACCTCACCCAATATGAAAAATGTTTCCCCAGGAGCACTGGCTCAAAACAAATAGAGGCAATTGTTTAACTTCACGGCTGCCTAAGGCAGTAGATAATACTTGTGGGAAACAATAGGCTAACAAAAAAGCTTAAAAGGAAAAGCAAAAGAATGAGCTGTTCACAAGGACTTTGATTATTATTTTTTTTTTATTTATGATAGTCACAGAGAGAGAGAGAGAGGCAGAGACACAGGCAGAGGGAGAAGCAGGCTCCATGCACCGGGAGCCTGATGTGGGACTCGATCCCGGGTCTCCAGGATCGCGCCCTGGGCCAAAGGCAGGCGCCAAACCGCTGCACCACCCAGGGATCCCCTCACAAGGACTTTGAAAAGGTCTAACATACTCCTGGGAATGTGAAAGCCATGCATATGCACAGGTCTGTGTACATGAATAGGAAAGACCTGAGACTCCTGGTTGACCTTGATGCTCCTCACAAGTAGGAGTGAAGTTTAAGACAGAAATGTTTTGTTTTTTTTTTTTTTTTAAATTTTTTATTTATGATAGTCACACAGAGAGAGAGAGAGAGAGAGAGAGAGGCAGAGACACAGGCAGAGGGAGAAGCAGGCTCCATGCACCGGGAGCCCGACGTGGGATTCGATCCCGGGTCTCCAGGATCGCGCCCTGGGCCAAAGGCAGGCGCCAAACCGCTGCGCCACCCAGGGATCCCAAGACAGAAATGTTAAATGACTAGTAGAATGTTGATGGTATGCCCCTACATGTGCACAAAGTCCCTCAGCAAAAACCAGGAGACTTATTGGTTCTAAATATTTAAGGAAGTCTCCAATTACTATTTGACCACTAAGCTGAGCAGAGACCACTCAACAAAGAGTACAGACTTTACAGAATTAATTCAGAAAGGTCACTAAACAGAAAAATAATAACAAACTCTGGAAAAGGACAGAGCTGATTTCCAGAGCTGCCACACTCTATTATTTAAAATGTCCAGTTTTCAACCAAAAAAAAAAAAAAGAGTATGAAACATGTAAAGAAATAAAAAAAGCATGGCCCATACACAGAGGGGGTAAAATCTATAGAAACTGTCCCTGAGGAAAAAAATGAAAAAGAAAGAAATTGTCCCTGAGGAAGTTCAGGTGTTGGACAAACTAGACAGACTTTGAACCAGCTATTTTAAATGTAAAAAGAGAAACCACACCTAAGGAATTACAGCAGAGTGTAAGAATGCTATCTCACCAAATAGAGAATATCAACAGAGAGATTATTTAAAAAAAAAAATAGAAATTCTTGTGTTGTAAAGAATAAATAGGGATCCCTGGGTGGCTCAGTGGTTGAGCGTCTGCCTGAATTCAGCTCAGGGTGGGATCCCAGGGTCCAGGATCAAGTCCCACAACAGGCTTTCTGCAGGAAGCCTGCTTCTCCCTCTGCCTGTGTTTCTGCCTCTCTCTGTGTGTCTCATGAATAAAATAAAATAAAATCTTAAAAAAAAAGAATAAAGAAAATGAACATTTCACTAGAGGAGTTAAGCAGCAGATCTGAAGAAGAGAAAATCAGTGACCATGAAAATAGGTCAACTGAGATTATCCAGGCGAAGGAACAGAAAGAGAAAAGAATGAAAAAATTTCACAGAGCTGCAGAGAGCTATGGGATACCATCAAATGTACCAACACAGGTATTATGGGAGTTTCAGAAGGACACGAGAGAAATACAGGGACAGAAAAATATCTGAAGAAATATTGGCAGAAAACATCCCAAATTTGATAAAAACCATCAATCTAGAAATCCAAGAAGCTCAACTAACTCGAGTAGCATAAATTCAGAGGAATCTATAAATAGACATATCATAATCAAGCTGTTCAAAGACAGACACAGAATCTTGAAAGGAGGAAGAGAAGCTATTCAACATGTATAAGAGATGCATGAAAACATTAACAGCTGATTTATCCTCAGAAGCCATGGAGGACAGAAGGCAGTGGAATGAAAAATTAAGACAAAAAATAAGAAAATTTGTCAACAGCAGACCAGCTCTTGCAAATACTAAAGGCTGAAATGAGACCTCTGACACTACAGTAACTCAAATCCACATGAAGAAATACAGTACATGATAAAGGAAACTATTTAGATAAATTAAAAATACAGCATAAATGTTTTTTTGTTTATAATTCTTTTTATTTCTGTTTTTATTTTTAACTTAAAGGGCAACTGCATAAAGCAGTAATTGTAAATCTATGCTGATGTACACATGATGTATAATATATAATTTGATGACACTAATGGCATGAGGGACTCAGGAAGGAATGGAGCTAAATAGAATTAAAGTTTTTATATATTACTGAAATCAAGTTGATATTAATTCTAACTAGATTGTTATAACTGTACTCTCCATGGAAAACACAAAGAGAAAATAACAACAAATAAAAAACAGGGGCAGCCCTGCTGGCGCAGCGGCTTAGCGCCGCCTTCAGCCTGGGGTGTGATCCTGGAAACCTGGGATCGAGTCCCACATCAGGTTCCCTGCATGGAGCCTGCTTCTCCCTCTGCCTGTGTCTCTGCATCTCTCTCTCTCTCTCTCTCTCTCTCTCTCTCTCTCTGTGTCTGTCATGAATAAATAAATAAAATCTTAAAAAAAAAGTAAAATTTTATACCATATGCAAAAATTAACTCATAATGTATCAAAGACCTAAACATACAACCTAAAATTATGAAACTCTTAGAAGAAAACATAGGGAAAAGCTTGATGACATTGGATTTGGCAATGATTTCCTGGATATGACACCAAAGCCCGGGCAACAAGAGAAAAAATAGTTAAGTTAGACTTCATCAAAATTAAAAACTTTTATGTATCAAAGAATACTATCAACAAGACAACTATCAAAAAGACAACCCATGGAATGGGAGAAAGTACTTGCAAATCATTCATTTGATAAGGCACTGAATCCAGAATATACTAAAAAGAAAAAAATCCTACAACTCAACAACAAAAACTCAATTAAAAAAATGGTCCAAGGGGCAGCCTCGGTGGCGCAGTGGTTTAGCACCGCCTGCAGCCCAGGGTGTGATTCTGGAGACTTGGGATCGAGTCCCACGTCAGGCTCTGCATGGAGCCTGCTTCTCCCTCTCTCTGTGTCTCTATGAATAAATAAATAAAATCTTAAAAAAAAAAAAAAAAGAGTCCAACACTTAACCGACTGAGCCACCCAAGCGCCCTGGTAAATGCCCTAAAAATGTTAGCTATCCATATTCTTGCCCAGGAAATCTCAACATCTTATTTTAACTACATCCTCTATCTCAGCTTACCTACTATCTCCTGAACACCAACTCTCCAGCTGCTTAAAAAAAAAACAAACAACAAAACACCACCATCTCCAGCTGGATATGTTCAGTGAAGGACACTGCTATATTAACTGAGACATCAAAGGCAGACCCGGGGGATCCCTGGGTGGCGCAGCGGTTTGGCCCCTGCCTTTGGCCCAGGGCGCAATCCTGGAGACCCGGGATCGAATCCCACGTCAGGCTCCCGGTGCATGGAGCCTGCTTCTCCCTCTGCCTGTGTCTCTGTGCCTCTCTCTCTCTCTGTGACTATCATAAATAAATAAAAATTAATAAAAAACAAAAACAAAAACAAAGGCAGACCCGGGACTCACTATTAAACATCCCTCTCCCTCACCCTCATATCTAACTTTTCACCAACTCCTATAGCTGGTTTCCTCAATACTTGTTGAAATCATCCCTTCCTCTTTAACCACACTTTCCCTCTTAGTACAGGCCTGTCTCACTTCTTCTAGGATTACTTGAGTAACTTCTGACTGGCCTTCAGGACTTGAATCTCAGCCCTCTGATCCATTCACAAGTGCTACAGTGATCTATTAAAGAAAAAATCTAATAGCGGGCATGAGGGTTTACTACAATGAGTTTTTTTTTTTTAAACATTTTTGTACTTTGAAAATAAAATTTTTTAATTTAAATTTAAAAATGAGAGGAGAGGGATCCCTGGGTGGCACAGCGGTTTGGCGCCTGCCTTTGGCCCAGGGCGCGATCCTGGAGACCCGGGATCGAATCCCACGAAGGGCTCCCGGTGCATGGAGCCTGCTTCTCCCTCTGCCTGTGTCTCTGCCTCTCTCTCTCTCTCTGTGACTATCATAAATAAATAAAAAATTAAAAATATTTAAAAATGAGAGGAGAGGCACCTGGCTGGTTCGTTGGTAGAGCATTCAACTCCTGATCTCAGGGCCATGAGTTCAAGACGCACGTTGGGTATAGAGCTTATTTAAAAAAAAAAAAAAATTAAAAAGACCACAGCTTTAAAAAAACAAACAAAAATTTAAAAAATAAAAATAGAAAATGAGAGAAGAAACTAAAGCATTCTCCTGATCAGTGACGACTGCAGGGGCAGAACCATAGGAGAAAAGGACTTGCAAAAGAACACAAAGAAATTTTGGGGCAGGAGTGACATGTTCAGTATTTTTATTGTGGTGATAACTTTTCAAGTGTATATCTATGTTAACAGTTATCAAATTTTATAATTAAATAAGTACAACTTACTGTGTGTCAATTATTCTTTAAAAATAAAAATAAGTGGGCAGCCCAGGTGGCTCAGCAGTTTAGTGCTGCCTTCGGCCCAGGGGGTGATCCTGGAGTCCCAGGATCGAGTCCCACATCCAGCTCCCTGCATGGAGCCTGCTTCTTCCTCTGCCTGTGTCTCTGCCTCTCTCTCATGAATAAATAAATAAAATCTTTTTAAAAAACTTAAAAAATAAAATAAAAATAAGTGTTTCAAAAACCTTTAAAAACAAACTCTTTTGCCCTAAATACAGACACTTTGACATAGATGTCATCTACAGCATGACAGATGATGCCAAGCAATAAAAATATACATCACTGTCACAGACTACCTGCCTATCTCCAGCAGAATTCACAAAAGGTCAGGGAATGCATAACCTTGTCCTAGAACCTAGTCTCCAGGGCCAGGTGCAAACTGGGGACCACAGGAAACCAGCCTGGACACTGAGCTGTTATCAGTTCACGTGAGGTTGCACACCATTCAAACCTCCTCAGTGTGCACTTGCAGCTTACCCACGATGCATCTCCTCCCTTTGCCCATTTGAAAAACTCAGGGTCTCACCCTATAAAAATATCTTAGTGGTTTATATAATAGGCACGAGAGCAACTTGAGAATGAAGATCGGGTTGTTTTCAACTTGAAAATTATTTGAAAATAAATAAGTAATTAATTATTTGGAGGGAAAACCCTATTAAAAATAAATCTTCTCTTGCTTAAACTATTTTCAAAGGCTCTCCTCTGCCTCAGGATAAACCTCTAATCCTAACCATGAAACACAAGGCTCTGACTCCTCTCCTGATATTTCCCCATAAATGTCCCTGGGTCAAGCCAACAGATAATGTGTACAGTTCTTGACTGTCATTAGTAGCATAAGCTAACGCTTCTCTTCCGTGGTCTCTCTCCCATTCTCTATCTAGTGCTCTCACTCCGTTCAGGCATCTCTCCCTGATGGATGCTTATACTCAACCTGAATTAGGTGTATCTCTACTCTGCTCCTGTAGCACCTAGTACAAACTTCTATCACAGCATCTCAAATATTTTATTAGTAGTCCTCTTTTCTGTTCTCCTATTAGATTATAAACTTGACAGAAAGATCTATGTTTTGCATCCTCAGTCCCTTAGGTAGTCCTTAGAATGTAGTAAACTCTCAAAACAGTTGCTAAACTAAAAGGAAGGGAAGAAAAGCACTTGAATGTCACCTGTATCAATTGATCTTCTGATCAATCCTAGCAAAATTACTGTTAAGAAAATCAGAGGTTCAGAGAAGAAGTTAGGTGACTTGCTCAAGGTCACATTCATAGTAAGTAATGGAGCCAAGCTTTCAACCAAGGCACTTCAAACTCCTAGACGGGTAGATTTCCTATATTTGTGAATTCCTCAGCGCCTAACTCAAATATCTCTTCAGAATAGGTAATCAATAAATATATGCTGTTTTCATGTTTACTGCCACTTTCAACAAGTCCTAAGGGAGATTCCATTGCTTTGTCACACAGCACATATAATCGATATGATCTGATTCTATCATATAATAAGAGGCCTTTAAAGAATCACAGTATAAAGTGAAAGTGATTTTTAAACCTAAAAAGGGGGATCCCTGGGTGGCGCAGCGGTTTGGCGCCTGCCTTTGGCCCAGGGCACGATCCTGGAGACCTGGGATCGAATCCCACATCGAGCTCCCGGTGCATGGAGCCTGCTTCTCCCTCTGCCTGTCTCTCTCTCTCTCTCTGTGACTATCATAAATAAATAAATTTTAAAAATAAATTAAACCTAAAAAGGTAAAAGTGACTTTCCTTATTTAAATTTGGTTTTTATCAAAAAAGATGAAAAGAATAAATAGAAAAAAAAAGGACTAAAAGAGGGCAGCTAGGTGGTTTCTATGGATGCTATCACCTATGAATAAATCTGCAAAAATCCACATACTTGGGCAAGAATATTTAATGTATCTAGGACAGCTACTAACTTCCAAGACAAATAAAGGTGTTCATTTCAGATGTATAGACCAATAAACTTGTCCTCTTTTCCATGACATATCCACCTTAAAAACTAAGTAACTTAGGACATCCAGGGCACTGGCTGGCTCAGGGGTTGAGCGTCTGCCCGTTGGCTCAAGGCATGATCCTGGGGTCCTGAAATCGAGTCCCACATCGGGCTAGAAGCAGGGAGTCTGCTTCTCTCTCTGCCTACATCTCTGCCTCTTTGCGTCTCTCATGAATGAATAAATAAATAAATAAAAGTTCTTTTAAAAATAAATAAACAACTTAGGACATCCCAGTTGCAATTTCCAACAGCCGATTCTCAAATGTGAATCAATTTCTGCCCTGGCATCAACAATTACTTCACCAAGTGAATCTTTAAGTTATATGAGCTCTTCTCCAAACACTTCTAAACAGCAACAGAGTCCCGCACTTTGCTCGGCTGACAAGTAACACAAGAGGTAAAACTGCAGTCCTTGTAAACCGTACATAAAAAGATTAGAAACCTAAAGTGTAAGTAACAACTCACGAGACTGTCAGAGGCAGGAGTGAAAAAGTGCTCTGAAAAACAATGTCCTTGATCCAATTTTTGAAAGACTTGCAAAATTGTAAATACTCCCATCCCTCAATGATTAGTAACTAAGCTCTGTATCTTCCTTTTTCTGCTGTCACTTTCTTTCTCCTTGAATTCCCAGATGTTAGGGTATGCTGGAAGGATAGGGACTGAATCACAAATACAGTAGTTTCCCATAGGGGTGCTAAGAAGTCTAGTAACCCTTCCTTACCTACTTCATTAATTCCTTCAATAAATATTTCTTGGACACCTATGACGCGTCATACACTGTTAGGAAAAGGAAAAACGACAGACACGAGCCCGGGTTTTGGGGCAGCTTTCAATGTGACAACCTGTAATAGTATTCCACTTAACTGTACAGTTAAGAATTGTCTTGCCGATCTCGGAAACAAGCCCAGAGAACCTCAGAAACCAAAGGGACTGCAAATTAACGTCGTTTTTTCCCATCGGGACACTGAGGCCCGAAAGTGACTCGTCCAAGGTCACACTGGGCATCAATGAACAGAAACTAGAACCCAGGTCTCCCGAAACTCCAATCAGTGCCCCCACGTGCGGCCTTTCCCTGAAGGAAAAGCGGTCGCCTGAGGTGACTAAGGAAAAAGCAAACTTCGCCAAACTTTGGTCCGATGTCACTCTCTCCCTCCCCCAAAGCGGGGGAAGCCACGGCCGAAGAGAAGGTAGGGGGAAGTGGGACGCTGCCTCAGTTTCCCCCGCAGAGAGGCGGCCAAGCAGCCTCGCTGCCACACAAGCTCCCCCCCTGCACTTTGCTCCAGTTTCTCCCGTCCTGCCCTCTCCGACTCCAACCCTGAGGCCCGGCGGCGACCGCAACAAATGATTCCTTCACTCACAAGGACTCGCACCAGCAACGCCATGTTCCTCTACAACCATTTCCGGGTAAAGGGTGGCCTTCCGGAGTCCCCGCGGCCCCCACCCCTGGACTCTGTCGTCCTTTCGCCGGCGGGTGCCGGGCAACGGCGGCGCAGGCGTACAGAGGCCGCCGCGCTCACGAGCGCGCGCTTCCCCTTGCTGTGCGCGAGGCTGCCTGGCCCCGGCGCGCGCCTGCCGTTCTCTCCCTTCTTCCCCGCACGTCACAGACGCTCGAGTGCGCTCCGCAGCACCTGTCCTCCTTGACCCGAGGTCTCGGGCTTGTCAGAGCTCTCCCTACCCCGCTTCACGCAGCCTCACTCCTCAGAGCCCCGTTGGCTGAAGGCTTCCAGATCCTACCCGCCCCTCCCCCCCCATCCCTACCCCTTGTCACTGGGAGATTGAAAGAAACAGGACTCTGGGGGATCCCAGCATTTAAGGGCTCCCTAAAAAAAGAACCTGAGAAGGGGTTGCAGAGGAACGCAGGAGAGTGTTCAGCTGAGTCCCGAAAGTCAGGGGACCAGGGTAGTCAATGGGGTGACCTGAGGCCTGAAGAGAAAAGAACCCTTGGGGTTTCTGGCTGGTTGGTGGTTTCATGGGAACATCTTTGAGTATTGATAGGAAACGATTGTGTAGGTGAGGATATGTAGGAAAGAAGGGTGCAAGGAGTTTCTTGAGGAGGTGTGAGAGAATGGCCTTGGCTGGAGGACCTCTTATCCCAAGAGCAGTCGAGGAGAGAAGGTGTGGGTGGATGCTCCTGGGGCTTTACTGACACCAAAGGGACAGGATGTTCAAGGCCTGCCTTCTTTTCATTCAGTCAACAAAGACTCAGTGAATGTTCACTATGTGCCAGTCACAAGACAGGTGTAGATAATGGCTTTGTGGGGCTCCTACACTGGTGGGAGAGGCACACAAAAATCTAGTAAACCAATGAAAAAATAATAATAATTAAAAATTGTGAAAAAAATTATGGTAAGTGTTGAAGGCAACAACAAAGAGTGAAACTTAAGAATAACATAAGAGGCTACACTTCAGATAACATGGCCAGGTAAGGCCTCTCGGAGGAGATGACATATGAGACCCAAAGGATGAGAAGGGTCTAGCATTTGGAAGTGACTTTGAACATATTTTATCAGGAAGTATTGGGGAATGAGAAAGAGGAAAAAGGGATGCCTGGGTGGCTCAGCAGTTGAGTGTCTGCTTTCCCCTCAGGGTGTGATCCAAGAGTTTTGTTGTTGCTGTTGTTGTTGTTGTTGTTTATAGGAGTTCAATTTCCCAACAAATAGCGTATCACCCAGTGCTCATCTTGTCAAGTGGCCCCCTCACCCAGTCACCCCAACCATCCACCCACCTCCCCTTCCGTTACCCCTTGTTCGTTTCCCAGAGTTAGGAGTCTCTTATGTTCTGTCTCCCTCACTGATATTTTCACTCATTTTCCCTCCTTTCCCCTTTATTCCCTTTCACTATTTTTTATATTCCCGAATGAATGAGGCCATATGTTTGTCCTTCTCAGATTGACTTACGTCTCTCAGCATAATACCCTCCAGTTCCATCCATGTGGAAGCAAATGGTGGGTATTTGTCGTTTCTAATGGCTGAGGAATATCCCATTGTATACATAGACCACAGCTTCTTTATCCATTCATCTTTCGATCAGGAAGTTCTGGTATGGGGCTCCACGTTGGGCCCTCTGCTCAGCGGGGAGCCTGCTTCTCCCTCTCCTTCTGCCTGCCACTCTGCCTGCTTGTGCTCTCTGTCAAATAAATAAATAAAATCTTCTTTTAAAAAAGAGAGAGATAACTCCCTGCAAGGAGCCTGCTTCTCCCTCTGCCTATGTCTCTGCCTCTCTCTGTGTCTCTCGTGAATAAATTAATTAAATATTTTTTTAAAAAGAGAGAGAGAGATCAGAGAGATAACCTTGTTAATCAGATTCAAGAAGCAACTGTGAGGGGTGCTCTGGGATCATGACTGACTGAGCCACCCAGGCACTCACTAAGTTTCCTTTTACCAGAACCTTGCATCCCAACTCCTTCCACTCTCTTAAAATTGAACTTCCTGGGATCCCTGGGTGGCGCAGTGGTTTGGCGCCTGCCTTTGGCCCGGGCGCGATCCTGGAGACCCAGGATTAAGTCCCACATCGGGCTCCTGGTGCATGGAGCCTGCTTCTCCCTCTGCCTGTGTCTCTGCCTCTCTCTCTCTCTCTCTCTCTGTGTGTGTGTGTGTGACTATCATCAATAAATAAAAATTAAAAAAAAATTTTTGAACTTCCTTCCAGATATTTTGCAGTGCTTTCACATACATATACATATTCCCTCAGAAAATATAGCATTCTGGTTGGTTGGTTGGTTGGGTTTTCTTTCTCTCTCTCTTTTTTTTTTTACTTATTTGTCATTCTTTTTTGGACAACATTCTTTTTTGCTCACTGAAAGAAATTTTATCTTTTTAATTTTTTAATTTAAATTAAGTTAATTAGCATATAATGTATTATTAGTTTCAGAGGTAGAGGTCAGTGATTCATCAATTTTATATAGTACCCAGTGCTCATTACATCACGTGCCCTCCTTAATGTCCATCACCCAGGTACCTCATCCCTCCTCCCTCCCCTCCAATGACTCTCAGTTTGTTTCCTATGATTAAGAGTCTCTTATGGTTTGTCTCCCTCTCTGATTTTGTCTGGTTTAATTTTTTCTCACTCCTCCTATGATCCTCTGTTTTGTTTCTTAAATTTCACATATGAATGAGATCATATGAAAATTGTCTTTCTCTGATTGTTATTTTGCTTAGTATAATCCCTCTAGTTTCACCCATGTTGTTGCAAATGGCAAGATTTCTTTTTTTTGATGGCTGAGTAGTATTCCATTGTATATATATACACACCACATACTCTTTACCCATTCATCTGTCGATGGGCATCTTGGGCTCTTTCCATAGTTTGGTATTGTGGACGTTGCTGCTATAAACATTGGGGTACAGGTGCCCCTTTGGATCACTACATTTGTATCTTTGGAGTAAATCCCCAGTAGTGTAACTGCTGGGTCATAGGATAGCTCTATTTTCAATTTTTTGAGGAACATCCATACTGTTTTCCAGAGTGGCTGCCCCAGCTTGCATTCCCCCCAACAGTGTAAGAGGGTTCCCCTTTCTCCACGTCCTCGCCAACATCTGTCATTTCCTGAGTGGTTAATTTTAGCCATTCTGACCAATGTGAGGTAGTATCTTTTTTTTTTTTTAAGATTTTGTTTATTTATTCATAGAGACACAGAGAGAGAAAGAGGCAGAGACACAGGCAGAGGGAGAAACAGGCTCCCTACAGGAAGCCCAGACGTGGGACTGGATTCCAGGTCTCAAGGATCACACCCCAGGCTGTAGGCGGCGCCAAACCACTGCGCCACCGGGGCTGCCCTGTGAGGTGGTATCTTATTGTAGTTTTGATTGTATTTCCCCAATGCTGAGTAATGTTGAACATTTTTTCATGTGTCTGTTGGCCCTTTGTATGTCTTCTCTGGAGAAATGTCTGTTCATGTCTTCTGCCCATTTCTTGATTGGATTATTTGTTCTTTGAGTGTTGAGTTTGTTTGATAAGTTCTTTATAGACTTTGGATACTAGCCTTTTATCTGGTAAGACATTTGCAAATATCTTCTCCCATTCTGTTGGTTTTCTTTTGGTATTGTCGACTGTTTCCTTTGCTGTACAAGAGTTTTTATCTTGATGGAATCCCAATAGTTCATTTTTGCATTTGTCCTATATTTTGCTGCTTCCTTTTTTTTCACTCAAGAGTTGTTTTTTTATTTTATGTATATTGCTCTGTATCGATCTTATTCATGTCCTTTTTTTATTATTTTTTTATTCATGTCCTTTTAATAGCTGTTCTATCATATGATACAGTTGACAGACATTTGTTTCCTTTTTGTTGTTATTGTTTCTATGACCAGTGTTTCCATCAATATTCTTGTACATTCATGAGGAAAGTTTTAATAGCTCCAATCTACCTCTTTTTTTCTTCAAAATCATTTGCCAACCTGGGATTAGCAGAAGAGAGAGCTGATAGTTGGATTCAAGAAAGGATTAAGGTTTTTCCAGGTCATCAGCGCAAAGAAAGTGATGCTGTTGTCAAGAAAAAGGTTCAAGTGATAGGCCAGGAAATCTGTATAGTGAAGGATTTCTTTTTTTTTTTTTTTTAAGATTTTATTTATTTATTCATGAAGACACAGAGAGAGAGAGGCAGAGACATAGGCAGAGGGAGAAGCAGGCTCCCTGCAGGAACCCAGATGCAGGACTCAATCCAAGCATTCAGGGATCATGCCCTGAGCCCAAGGCAGATGCCCAACCATTGAGCCACCAAGGTGTCCCCATATGGTGAAGGATTAAAAGACAGGAAGAAGCTGTTAGGAAAGAAGAGGGGACAAGTGAGTAAAAGAAAAATGTAATGAGAAAAATTCAGTGACTTTTAAAGGATAAAAAGTTGTGATCAGGGGCATCTGGGTGGCTCAGTGGTTGAGCATCTGCCCTTGGCTCAGGGCATGATCCCAGGGTCCTGGAATCGAGTCCCATATCAGGCTCCCTGCAGGGAGCCTATTTCTCCCTCTGCCTACATCTCTGCCTCTCTATGTGTCTCTCATGAATGAATAAAAAAAAAAAAAAAAAGCTGAGATCAGGGAAGTCTGGCTGGTTCAGTCAATTAAGCATCCAACTCTTGGTTTCGGCTCAGGTCATCATCTCAGGGATATGACATGGAGCCCTAGTTGGGCTCTTCACTCAGTGAGGAGTCCGCTTAAGATTTTCTCTCCCTCTCCCTTCTCCCTGTCTCTGTCTCTGTCTCTCTAACATTTCTCCACACTGCCTCTACCCCTCAAGATTCCCTTGCTTCCCTTTAGAGATTCCACATTGAAATTCAATCATTCATTAAAGAAATATACTTGCTGAGTATTTACCATGATCCAGGCTCAGATCTAGATGCTGACAATACAGCAGAGAATTAAAGTTCCTACCCTCATGGAGTTTATAGTCCAATGAAAGGAAAGAAACAATAGGCAAATAAATATACATAATCTAATGTCAGGCATTGGTAAATGCTAAGCAGGACAAGAATAAAAAGTAATAGAGCAAGGTGCTATCTTAGATGGGCTGATCAAGCAGGACCTCACTACATTTGATCAGAAATGTTAATGATGGTGTCTAGGTGGCCCAGTCGGTTCAGCAGCTGCCTTCGGCTCAGGTCATGATCCCAGGATCCTGGGATGGGCCCCGAATCGGGCTTTCTATTCAGTGTTTCAGTGCTTCTCCCTCTCCCTCTGCCTGCCACTCCACCTGCTTGTGCTCTCGCTCTCTCTCTCTCTGTCAAATAAATAAATAATCTTTAAAAAAAAATAAATATCTTTAAAAAAAAGAAATGTTGGGCAGCCTGGGTGGCTCAGCAGTTTAGCGCTGCCTTCAGCCCAGGGCATGATCCTGGAGACCCAGGATCGAGTCCCACATCGGGGTCCCTGCTTTTCTTTTCTTTTTTTTTTTAATATTTATTTAGTTATTTATTTATGATAGACAGAGAGAGAGAGAGGCAGAGACACAGGAAGAGGGAGAAGCAGGCTCCATGCCGGGAGCCCGACGTGGGACTCGATCCCGGGACTCCAGGATCGTGCCCTGGGCCAAAGGCAGGCGCTAAACCGCTGAGCCACCCAGGGATCCCCGTCCCTGCTTTTCCTTCTCCCTCTGCCTGTGTCTCTGTCTCTGTCTCTCTCTCTCTGTCTCTCATGAATAAATAAAAAAAAGAAATAAAAAAAAGAAAGAAATGTTAATGAAATGAGAGAGTGATCCATGTAAATATCTCAGAAAAGAGCATGCCAGGCAGAGGAAGCAACAAGTGCAAAGGCCTCAATATGGGACAATGCTTGGTGCTTCCAAGGAAGTACAAAGAGGTTATTACAGAGCCAAATGAATAAGATAGAATAGGAGATGAGGTCAGTAGGGGATGAAGTTGATAAGGTAGCCCTCGAGGCCAGATTCTGAGAGGACTTTGTTGGCCAGTATAGGTGTAAAAAATCACTGGAAAAGGATGCCTGGGTGGCTCAGCAGGCTCAGCAGGTTAGGTATGAAGGGTAGACATACTTTTCACTCTACCCTTTTGTCTTATTTGAAGTTTGTACTTTATCCATATATTTACCTTTGAAATTGAAATAGGGGCACCTAGCTGCGTCAGTGGCTGGAGAATGTGACTCTTAATTTCAGGGTTTGAGTTCAAACCCCATGTTGGGTGTAGAGATTAGTAGAAATAAAATCTTTAAAAATAAAATAAAATAAAATAGGGGCACCTGGATGGCTCAATCAGTTAAACGACCAACTCTTGATTTTGGCTCAGGTCATAATCTCAGGATCCTGGATTTGAGCCTTGCCTCCCACTCTTCACTCAGTGGGGAGTTAGGTTGAGATTCTCTTTCTCCCTCTCTCTCAGCTCCTCCCTCTCCTGCTCTCGATCTCTCCCTCTCTCTCTCAAATGATAAATACATAGATCTTTAATAAATAAACAAATAAATAAATAAAATAAGAGCACTTGGTGGTTCAGTTGGTTGAGAGTCCAACTCTTGGTTTTGGCTCAGGTCATGATCTAATGGGTCATGAGACTGAGCCCCTTGTCAGGCTCTGCCCTCAGGAGGGGCTGTGCTTGAGGATTCTCTCCCTCTGCCCCTCTCCCACTTGCTCATGCTCTCTCTCTCAAATAAATAAATAAATCTAAATAAAATAAAAACATTCTTGTCACTCAAAATCCTGTTCCCCCCCAAAATTTTGCTCATTGATTTTATGGAAAACACAAAGAACTAGAACTTGATCCCTGCTCTCCAGGATAGTACAGTTGGGGTTGGGAGGAGTAGGTATAATACATATTCACAATTTTTTTCACAATTTTTTTTTAAAAAACAGTGCAAAAGAATGAAGTTGGACTCCTACCTCACACCATATGGAAAATTAATTCAAAATTTATCAGAGACCTAAATGTAAAAAGCTAAACTATAAAACTCTTAGGAAAAAAACATAGGAGTAAATTTTCATGACCTTGTGTTAGGTAAAAACTTCTTAGTACAACATCAAATCACAGATAACAAAAGAAAAAATAAACTGGACTACATAAAAATTTAAGTTTTGGGGCAGCTAGGTGGCTCAGTTGGTTAAGCATCTGCCTTCGGCTCAGGTCATGATCCCAGGGTCCTGGGATTAAGCCCCACATTGGGCTCCCTGCTCAGAGGGCAGCCTGCTTCTCCCTCTCCTGTTCCCCTGCTTGTGCTCTCCCTCTCTTTCCATCAAATAAATAAATAAAATATTTAAAAATTTTTTAAACTTTTATGTTGCAAAAAATACCATCAGAAAAGTAAAAAGATACAGAATGGGAGAAAATATTTGCAAATCAGATATCAGACAAGAGACTTGTGCCCAGAATATATAAAGAACTCTATAACTCAATTTTTAAAAACCACCCAATTAAAAATGGACAAAGGACTTGAATAGAAATTTCTCCAAAGAAGATCTACAAATGGCCAATAAGCTAATGAAAAGATGATCAACATCAATAGTCATTAGGGAACTAGAAACACACACACACACACACACACGCAATGAGATATCACTTCACACATTCACTAGACAACTATAATCAAGCAGACATACAATACAAAGTGTTAGCAACAATGTGGAAAAACTTGATCCCTCATACATTAGTGATGGAAATGTAAAGTGGTACAGCTGTTCTGGAAAAGAGTCTGGCTGTCGCTCAGAATGAAAACAGAATTACCATATGATGCTTAATTCCATTCCTAGGTCAAAATTAAAACATATGGCCAGGGATCCCTGGGTGGCACAGCGGTTTAGTGCCTGCCTTTGGCCCAGGGCGCGATCCTGGAATCCCGGGATCAAATCCCACGTCGAGCTCCCGGTGCATGGAGCCTGCTTCTCCCTCTGCCTGTGTCTCTGCCTCTCTCTTTCTCTCTCTCTCTCTCTGTGACTATCATAAATAAATAAAAATTTAAAAAAATAAAATAAAATAAAACATATGGCCACACAAAAACTTGTATATGAATGTTCATCATTGCATTATTCATAATAGCATATAAAAGGTAAAAACAGGGCAGCCCCAGTGGCGCAGCGGTTTAGCGCCGCCTGCAGCCCAGGGCATGATCCTGGAGACCCTGGATCGAGTCCCGCATCGGGCTCTCTGCACGGAGCCTGCTTCTCCCTCTGCCTGTGTCTCTGCCTCTCTCTCTCTCTTTCTCTCTCTCTGTGTCTCTCTGAATAAATAAACAAAATCTTAAAAAAAAAAAAAGGTGAAAACAACCTAAAAGTTCATTAACTGATGAATGGATAAATAAAATGTGATATATTTAGAAAATGAATTGATATTCAGCAATAAACAGGAATGAACTACGAATAAGTGCTACAATATGGATGACCCTAGAAAACATGTTTAAGTGAAAGAAATCAATCCCAAGAGGCTACATATTGCATGATTATAGTGAAGTGTTCAGCCATTCACTCCCATGGCCATTTCCTGGACTGTATTACTGGAATTATTTTAATTCTGAAATTTTTAATTTATGCCATTCTGTGTTGTTACAATCTTATTCTCTCAGCTTTCAATTTAATTTATTACTTCTAATACACCTGTCATTCTATCCCACTTAGACTTTCATGCTTTTTATCTCTTCTCTTTATAGTCTGCCAATGCTCTCCTCTCTGTATTTCTCCTATCTAGCTCAGACCCCATGGTCTATCACTTCAATTGTTCTCTTACCAATATTAAACTCCCTTGTTCAAATGTCTTTCTATCCTGTCCATCTAGAAAGACTCCAACCCTGTAATTGTATGTGTATTCCGTGCCTGCATCCAGATTATTGAGTACTTTGGGGGGAAATCATGCAAGGGGCCTATTAGTACCACAAAATATGGTTACCCACCTCTACTATGCTCAACTTAGCTTGCTTTCTTTAGGACTGCTATGTATAACTGTATTAATTTCCTAGGGCTACCACCACCACTACAACAATAACAACAACAACACACAAACCGGGTGGTTTAAAACAGTGGAAATGTATTGTTTCACAGTTCTGGAGGCTATAAGTCCAAAATCAAGGTGTTGGCAGGACCATACACTATCTGAAGCCTCCAGGGGAGGATCTTTTCTTACTTTTTCCTAGCTCTGGCAGTTGTCAGCAATCCTTAGTGTTTCTTGGTTTACAATGGCATAACTCCAATCTCTTCTTCTGTCACTACATGATCTTCTCCCTGTCTGCCTGTCTCTCTATCTCATCTTTTGTAAGGACTCCAATCATATTGCATTAGGGCCCAGCCTAATGACCTCATCTTAACTTGATTATATCTATGAAGACACTTTTGCTAAATACGGTCATATTCACAAGTATGAGGGTTAGGGCTTAAACGTCTTTCTGAGGGACACAATTAAACCCATAACAGGAACTTTTTCTACATTCCTCAAATTTTGACTCTGACCCCTTCCTACTGTCTCTGGACAGATGGCCTCATCTCCTACCTCACAGAGAAAATAGAAATTAGAAGCCATCAGAATGAGACTTGACTTCCCACCATTCAAACCTACTTTTATTGTATGTGTGTGTCCTTTCTTTTTTTTAATTTTTTATTAAATATTTTGTCTTATTTATGCATTAGAGATACAGAGAGAGAGGCAGAGGCAGAGGGAGAAGCAGGTACCCTGTGGAGAGCCTGATGCGGGACTCGATCCCAGGACCCTGGGATCATGACCTGAGCTAAAGACAAACGCTCAACCACTGAGCCATCCAGGTGCTCCGTGTATGTCCTTTCTTCTCTTCATTTCATGAAAGAATTGCTGCTTTTCCTATTTAAAGCTAATCTCTTAAGGGTTCTTCAAACCTGACGTGTCCAAATCTGACCTTATCATCTTCCTCTCAAAATCTGTTCCTCCTGTGTTCTCCTTCATTGTTCTTGAATGGCACATGGTCCACCCAGTTGCCTGAGCAAAAAAGTCCAGAATCATCACCCTTGACTTTGCTTCTCCCTTACTCTGTCCATCCCAACATTTCCCAAGTTCTGCCTAACAGACCAGAACCACAACTTCCTTGGGTTTGTACACTACATGTCTATTAATGAAGTCCATACTTCATATTTGCATTTAAGCACCCACATTATATTCAATTGATTCAATTCAGTTCACAGCTACCTGTAATACTCTCTCTCATCTGAAGTTGTGAAATCATATTTTAAAAAATATTTTATTTATTTATTCATGAGAGACACAGAGAGGGAGAGAGGCAGAGACACAGGCAGAGGGAGAAACAGGCTCTGTGCAGGGAGCCCGACATGGGACTCGATCCCGGGACTCCAGGATCGTGCCCTGGGCTGAAGGCAGGTGCTGAACCGCTGAGCCACCCAGGGATTCCTGAAATCATATTTATATGGTGGGTTTCATGCATTCTAATGGATAATTGGACTCCCCTCCATTTTATTTCATCTCTCTTTTTTTTAATTTTTAATTTTTATTTATGATAGTCACACAGATTGAGAAAGGGAGGGGCAGAGACACAGGCAGAGGGAGAAGCAGGCTCCATGCACCGGGAGCCGGACGTGGGATTCAATCTCGGGTCTCCAGGATCGCGCCCTGGGCCAAAGTCAGGCGCCAAACCGCTGCGCCACCCAGGGATCCTATTTCATCTCTTTTGATTCAGCCTATTATATTATCATCCTAGCATCCTTTGGGATCTTTTTTTTTTTTTTTTTTCCTTTGGGATCTTTATCTTCTCCTTCATTCATGCATGGAACTTGAGGATGTGGTCGGTCATTGCAAGATAAGAGAAGTCAGGTAAAGTGCTAAGCACAGTACCTGACACATAATAAACCCTTGATAAACATTTACAGTTGTGATTGTTATTATTATCTCAACACTCAGCATAGCATCTGGACCATACCAAAGCCTCAATAAATATTTATTGATTAATGAATGAATGGATGGATCAAAGGTTGATGGAATGAATAAATATCCCCTCTCCAAAATCCCAGGTCCATTAAGTTTGATACTCTTATCCCTCTTTCATAGACAAGGAAACCAAAGCTTAGAGAGTTTCAGTTGGAAAGTGGTAAAACCAGAACTGGAATCCAGATCTGCCTGACTCCCAAGCATGTATGACTAATCCTTCCTTACTCTGCTTCCTTACATGTGACACAGATCAAAAGAACTAGTTGTGAAGTCAGAGTGAAGTCTGAGAGGTTTCCCCAAGTTGTGTGTCCAGACTTTAGAAAAGCAGATTCTCCTACATATGGTCCTGGGACATAGGGATGTGGAAGGGGCTAAAAGATGATGTCACAGCACTAGGAATCTCACCTCTTTCCACCCCTATGGGCCTCTCATCTTCCCTGGCCTAACCTGTATGCTTAGCTATTTCTCCCCAGAAACTAACATATTGTGTGTCCCTAGGGAGAAACTTAGGAACAGGAAGGGAAGCCCTAGGAAGGTAATTTAACTACTTGCCAGGACCAGAGTCAGTGGAATTGGAGGTCCAGAGGAGTAGCAAGAATGGTACAAAGAATACTAAGACTTGGGCAGCCTGGGTGGCTCAGTGGTTTAGCATCTGCTTTCAGCCCAGGGTGTGATCCCAGAGACTCGGCATCAAGTCCCATGTCCGGCTCCCTACATGGAGCCTGCTTCTCCCCCTGCCTTGTCTCTGCCTCTCTCTATGTCTCTCATGAATAAATTTTTAAAAATCTTAAAAAAAAAAAAGTATACTATGACTTGCAGGCGGCCTGCATTACCTCTTTGGGTGTCAGCTTCCTCATCTATAAAATTAGGAGTAGAAGTCCTTACCCTACCTGCCTCACAGGGCTGTTGGAGACACAATAATGATAACCACTAATATTTATTGAGTGCCACCACTATGCTGGCCATTGTGTTGAGTGTCTTTCATATCCTCACAGTTAGCCCTATGAAATAGGCATATAGTCTACACCTCCCCCCTCCTTCCCCCTCCTCCAGCCCCGCCCCTACAAATGAGGAAACCAAGGTTCATGGAATTAAGTTACTTGCCCAAGTAACTCTAAATGACAGATCTGAAATTCGAAACTGGGCTGCCTTTTGAGTACTTTAGAGTGGTGAGCGTGTTTGTGAACCTCAGCTGGGAGCCTGTTTGTGAATCTCAAAGAATGATACAAGTTTCCTGCCCTGTTGCATTCAAGTATCCTGTACAAGTCTACAGCTTATTCTGATTGAGACTGGAGATGGATGCCTGGTAGAGATCGTTGTCCAAGGAGGCAGCTGATCTGAATGGTTAGGATAGAAGAGCTGTTTCCCACAGGGACCTGATTGGATCCCTATAGTCTGGGGAGGAAAGGGGGAGGGCACACAGTCTGAGTGGCTCTTTTGTGAAAGCAAGTTCTAGGGCAGGTTGAGGTAGGAGACAAAGCTCCTAGGTACCAAGCCAGACCACAACAGTCAATTTGGTGCCCAGGCCTTCAGCAGGAAGAGCACAGGGGCTGAGATGACAGGAAGCCCTCTGACAGGGCTCAGGCAGGGTGCCACTCCAGTCTGTCAGACTTTCCAAGAAAGTAAGGACACATAGCCCAGAAAATCAGTGGGTGTAGAAGCCAGCCCCACCTGTAACCCCTTCATCCTCTGCCTCTCTACCTTTGAGTTTCCAGCCACCCTGCTTCTACACTGCTCTCCCTGTGTCCGCAGGCCACTGGTTGGCTTCCCCAGCACTGCCTCCAGGCTCACTCTCCTCACTCACACCAGAACTCTGTCTGCTGTGGCAGCTCCTTTGTTTACTGCCAGAGCTCGCAGGGCTGCCACCAGCCAAACACAACGAAGCCTGGCCAGGGAGGGCTAGGCTCCAGGTGCAGACTGGCCCCTAGGGACAGGTAATGGCCTCCAAGCCAGGGAGGCAGCTCAAAGGTAGGCTGCCCCCTGCACTGGGTTCTTGTTTCAGATTCTGACAACCCAGGTTTCAGGCCGAGAGGGAAGGGACACAAGATCTGCCCATAGCTGGGCAGGAATCCCTACTGTTGAAACAGCTTTGGCTAGGAGCCCTGGGAATCAGAGACCCAGCTGGAGAGAGGTGGGGAAAATGTTGAGGCCCCCTGGGTGGGAAGCAGAGGCCTAGACTGCCTTCTCCTGGTCCTCCCTCTCTTCATCCTGAGTCCTTAGAACAAAAACTTAGGTGCCCACATTTCTCTACCAGAGGGCTTCGTTCCCCTCCCGAGCATTCATGCCTCATGCCCCCGCTAAGGAGTCTAGTGGATAAAGGGAAGTGGGCATTTACTCTGGGCCAAACCCCAAGCAGGAAACATTGTCAGGATATGTCTGGCATTTGTCTGTCTAAGGTTAGTGGGGAAGTTACTTATCTAATATATAGTTACGTATTTGTATAATATATAATGTAAAGAGGAGGGACTTATACTCTGTTTCTGGAGCCGGGGTGATGGTTAGGAGGTGATGGATGAGCTGGGAGAGGAGTGGTAAAGGTGCCAAACTGAAGGGTAACAGGGCCACAGACAAGATCACACAAGGAACACTGATCAGTGGCAAAAGGAAGATGCCCCAACAGGAGAGGAGCAGATCCCTGCCAGCCCAGGTTCCCCACTAAAAGGTAGAGAGCCCTCTAAATGGTGGCCATTTGACTCTGTGAGTAGGCAGGGAGGTGGGGCACAGATAGGTAGATGAAGTGGGAATGATTTTAGAGGAAATGAAATCCCCAATTTCCCTCCCATGTAGGGATCCATTTTGGAGGCAACAGTTTGACTCAGGAATGTCAAGAAGAAAACCTAAGTCTGTTGCCAGGCCCCAGAAGAGCAGATGTAGCTCCAGACCAACAGGCCTTTGGAAGGAAGGGAATGGGGTTAGAGGTAACGTTGGCCCTGCTCAGCCTGTACTCTCTGTCCCGTTTTCCTGCAGGCAACCCACCTCCCTTCCCTGGGTCCCTCATTCTTTGAGGGGTCACTGGGTCTCCTGGAGTAAACAAGAAATTTGCCACAGTTTTAGTAACAGTTTTGCTTTTTATCTCATCAATGTACATTTTAATCTAACAGTCTAACAGCCTCATACTCCTTACCCCAGCCCAAGCCCTCACCCCCTCTTGCCCACCCCCGCCCAATCAGCATCACATCTGCCCAGGGGCAGGAAATTGCCAGGCACAACGGTGATTCAAGGAGAGGGTGGCACCTGTGGCTCTTCCAAGAGGAGCCCTCCCCGGAGAGTCCAGAAGCCAAGAAAGCCCCAGGTAAGGAGAGGTTGAGGGCTGAGTCTCTTTGGAAAGCAAGGTCTCCTGGGTCTTAGTCCCATTCAAGTCTGTCTTCCTGGATCAGGGCAGCAGAAGGGCAGAAATCCTCAGACAAGGGGACTTGTGGATAGAAAGGAACCTCAAACCCAGTCCCACTCAGAAATTAAGAGCAAGGCTGTTGGAACCCCTCCTTCCACACAGGCTGTGTAGGTGCTTTTGGCTGCTGCTTCCCAACCTCTTTGCTCCTGGGAGTGTAGGGTAGGGCTCTTGTGACCGGCATCCTGGGATGTGCCCCCCAGGAAGATGGAGGGCCAGTGCTGCTACCTGCAGCCACAAGACTCCACAACCATGTCCTCATATTGCTTATAGACCACGTTGTTGGCGGAGTCAATGAAGAGGATGCTGATGGGACTCAGTCGTGTGGGCACACAGCAGGTTGGTGGTGTGGACTCAGGGTCCATGGAGTTCATCAGGGTCTGGATGACTGCGTGGTTTGTGGGCTCCAGGTGGGAGCGCAAGGGGAACTCACATAGCCCCTCACAGTGGAAGGCCTCGTATTCAAGGGGTGCAATGATCCAGTCATCCCAACCCATGTCTTTGAAGTTGACATGCAGTGCCTTCCGACTGCAGCGGGCCTTGGGGTTCTTGCTGGGCCGTTTGCCCTGGCGCGTGGCCAGTGGGGCCCGCCTTTTTCGCCGCTGGCTGAACAGGTACTCATACACAGTCTTATCATCTTGACCTGATCGGGCCTTAATCTCATTAAAGAACAGGTCCCGTTTCTTGGTGCGGCCAAATACCAGGAACAGGGCCTTCTCGTGGACCTGCCTGGCAGCCCGGTCAAAACCCAGGCCACGGAGGTCCACGGCCCGGCCCCGTTCCCAGGCCTCCAGCTCCAGGCACAGCTGGGCCGAGTTCTTAAAGTTTCGGAAGAGCTTCCAGATGTCGAACACCTCCCAGCCAGATCCGTCCAGGCCTGGCACGGAGCGCACATCCAGCAGGGCTGCCGGCTGCCGGCCGCTGGGGCAGCTGGACAGCTTCAGCTGGGCAGCCCGCCCGATGCTGGGGGCCACTGGCTTGGCCGTGTCCGAGGGCTTCTTCCGCAAGATCCGCAGCTCGGCCCCTAGCAGCCCATCCTTCTCCAGGGCACTAATGTCAAACACGTACCTCTGCTTTCTGACCACAGGACCTCGGTCATCTAGAGAAAACACCCAGAAGTCATTCCCTGCAACCTCACCAAGACAGCCAGTCCCCTCAGGGGAGGGCCATAGCTCTCTCCCCTCTGGAGACAGCTTTCTTTAACCTCTCCCCTACTCTGACAGAGGCCAAGACCCAAACCACTGAGAGCCTTTTTCAACATAGGGGAGCCTTCCTAAACAGCAGACCAAGTAGAGTTGTTTATCCGTAGATGTGGTGTGGTGATTTGAACAATTCCAGGTGTTTTGTCAATGACAATGCATGTCAGAGATGCATCAGCCTTAAAACTGCCTCTAGCTATCCCTCCCCATCTGTTATCTTATATGATATCTCCTTGGAGAGATAGGTGGGGTGGGTATTATAATTAGCTCTATTTTTCCGGAGGAGCAACCTGAGGCTCAGAGAAGTTTGGTGACTTGCCCAAGATCACCCAGCTAGGAAAAAAAGCAGAGTTGAAACTCTAGTCTAGAGCTTTTTATACCCAGTCCTGAGCTGCTCCCACTATACCTCAAGGAAGATCTTGGTGTTCTTGTTTTACAAGTGAGGCATGGAGAGGGGAAGTGACTTGTGTAAGTTAACACAGATAGTTCAAGGTAAAGCTATAATTCAATTTCCCTGGCTTCCTCGTCTAATGAGTTTGTTGTGTACAGGGCTTACCCTGCTGGGTGTATAAGTGTGTGTGTGAATGACAGTTTGTGCGTGTGTGTGCATGTGTGTATGTATGATTGGGCTTACATGTGAATATGAAAGGTTAAGTATAGTGAGTGACGTGTGTATGATTGCACTTGTGTGAATATTTGAAGGATATGTACGTATATGTGTGTATATGTAAGATGATTCTGTGTATACATGTAAGAAGGTGTGTGTTCACGTGTGTACATGTGTGTGTGATTCAGCATGTATGCATAAATATAAGGCTGTATGTGTGTGAGAAACTCTGTAGTGTGTCCGAATCAGCATGCCCTCCTTCCTAAATACCAATTTGCCATTGGGAAGCATTCATACATTGCTCTAGAAGGTGACTAATTAGGCCTTTAAACTCCCCATCTCCCCCTCTGCAAGCTCCCTTAGAGCTGGGGGGCACAAGGACTTATTTTATGAGCCCCCAAGGGGTCACAGCTTTCCCTGGCTGGGCAGGCAGCCAGGCCACCTCCCCCAACCCAGCCAGACCTGCTGCCTTCTGCTTCCTCCCACCCTGTCATTCCCCCACAGGCTAGCTCTAATGAGGAGCCTCTCCCCATCTCTGACCCCTCCCCCACCCTGCCAGCCAAAATCCCAAGACTCCCAGAACCAGAGCATAAGACCTACAAGCAATCCTAGCAATAAGTATCCATCTCCCTCTTCACACTTACAGAGAAACTGAGGCCCTGAGAGGGCAAGGGACTTACTGAGATCACACAGCAAAGCAGAGAGGGGAAAGCCAGAACAGTAACACTAGGTGAGCATAGGGAGAAGAGAGGGGAACAGATATCCTCCCAGGTTGATGAAAAAAATGATCTGCATTTAGGATAGAACATAAAGCATTCATATTTGAAGGACTCTCAGAAATTACCCAATCCAACCCCCCTATAGTTGTGCAAATAGGGAAACCAAGACCCCAAAGGGAAAGGGACTCTCTCAAGGTCACACTGTGAATTAGACCCTAAGTCTGCCACACCCCCACCCCGCAACCCACCCCGCACTCCACCGTGATTCCAAGATGCCCCATTTAGTGTCTTCACCTATCCTGCCTCCTCTGCCCCCTGTAGCCTGAAGGCAAATTTGCAGAACCACAGCTCTCTAGAGATTAATTTCTCTGACATCTTAGAAAACCTCCAAACCTCCAGAGCCTGGAAAGTCTTGCCAACCCACCTAGGAACACAGCATGGCCTGGTAAGAGACTTAAAAGTGTGGTCCCCAAATCTGCCGCCAACTGGCAGGCCCCGTCTCCTGTCTGGGCTTCGGCTACCCCTTCTGCACCTTGCAGGAGTTGGCTCTGCAATGGCCGGCAGCCTGGGAGCCTGGGAGCCGGGATGTGGGAGGTACGTCCCTGATACCACCCTGGGCCGATGCACACACTGTCTCCCGCTGGTGCAGCCGTGCAGCGGCATCAGGGCTCTGGAAGGCCCCTCCACACATGCAGGTGCCCCTCCCTCGGAGCCGCGCCCCTGCCGCCCCACCCCCTCACCTTGCCCTTTGTCAATAAAGCTGGTGATGGTGTTGGCCAGGCCAGCCTCCAACTTCACGCTGCTGTTGCCTCCCTTTCTGTCAGCATCGGACAGCGTCCTGTACAGCGAGAGCATGTACTCGTGGGGCGTGATGGGGGGCTGGCGGAACGGCTCCTTGGGCTCTGGAGGGGGCCCAGTCTCCCTGGCCTTCTTCAGCAGGAAGGGGCCGGGGACAGATCCTGCCTTTGGAGGTGCCTTACCCCCAGGAAGCTGTCCTTTGGGGGTCACCGTCCGCGGTGCCGCCTGCCTGGTCTGGGTAGGGTGTCCTGGCTTGGGTTCAGGGCTGCCCGGTCTGGGGGGCAGCTTTTTAGGTTCATCCTTCTTGGGCTGTGTCAGGCCTCCCGTCTGCCCGGTGCCCCCCTTGGCCCTGGCATTGGCGGCCCCCCCACCATAGCTGTGACCCCCTGGTCTAAAGACGCTCCGGGCCAGAGGGGGCCTCTCCTTGGCTTCCGCTTTGGCCAATCCCGGCCTGGCCCCCTGGGGTCTCTGGCCCAAGTCAGGGGCACCCAACACAGTGCAGATGAATTCCAGGTCCAGCCAAGCCAGGTGCCAAAGCAAAAAAGTGAGGAGTTTGGGGAGTCTCATCCTCTGGCCAGCCGCTGAATGACACCAAAGAGAAGGGCGGCAGCAGCGAAGGTGCCTCTGGTTTGGCAGGAAAAACCATGAACGGAGTGGACCCCCAAAAGCAGCGGCAGCAGCGGGAGCGGCAGAAGGAAAGGCTTTCTCCTCAGTCTGAGACTCTTTAAGTCTGCCGGGTGTGTGTTTGTATCCAGTCCCATAGTGGAAATGCTCTCGTATCCAGACGTGCACCGTCTCCAGTCAGCAGCTGAAAATAACTCGTTCTTGAAAGGAGAAAGCCGACCGCCCCCTTTCTCCTGCACAACTGACTGAGGGCTTCAAGGAGGCTTGTATAAGGCTGAGGGATTTTTCCAAGAAGGAAGAATGGCGTAATGCTGCCTGTGTGCTCCAGTTTTTTTTTTTTTTTTTTTTTTTTTAAGTTTTGAATCCTTTCCAGTGAAAATACTTCACACACGCGCACACACACATACACACACACACGCCTGCAGGTGCTCAGAAAAATCTTTTACAAACCTGAACTCAGGAATTGGAAACGGAATTCCAACCCAAACCAATTTAATTACTCTCTGATGTCATGCTGTCTAAACTCATTTAAGTGCGATATATTTATGTGAAAAAAATCACCGCTGCCCTTTCGAGGCCACGGCTCACGGGGGCTCTTGGCACAGAGCCTCGCAGCAGGGCTCTAGGCTTAGGGGGCCCTCTCAGTCCGTGGAGCAGACTCAGGAGTCTTCACCTCCACCTCAAGGGCCAGCCCACCCCACCTTCCTGAGGAGAGATACTGAGGAATGAGCTCAAGATCTTAAGCCCCAGAAGCCTGGGGAGTGTGGGTTTTCAGTTAAGTCCTTGGGGTGTTTTAAAGCAGTTTCAACCCCTGCGTCTAGTCTGGGGCCTGATTTGTTGTTGGGGGGTGGCGGCACAGATGGCAGCATTTACCCACGGTGGCTTTTATTTTAATAAACTTGTGGTGACCCAGAGACAGAAAAATATCTGTACCCACTACATCCCTCCCCCTAAGTCCCATTGACCGAGCTCAGATGATTTGTTCAGGCTTCAGGGGGCACTGCCACCCCTAAGCCCACTCTTTCAATGGAAGCAGGTCCAGGGTGTACCTCCCTACCACCCCAGCAGAGACAGACTCCTGAGTTTTGTGGGAAAGGACTGGCTGAGTCCAGAGGTGGCAGCTTCAGCCTGGGGCAGCAGCGGCCCCTGCAGGAGGCTGGGAAAATGATTTCCCACATGATGTTTTTCTGGTAGCTCTGGAAGTCTGAATTTCAGCCGGACTCATGAGGGAAAGCTATCCCCTTCACCTGAAATATCAACTCTCACAGCTGGAGGAGCCCTCATCCTGAGAGCTTCAGCTGAAAATTCACCTCCTCTGGGAAGCCTTCCCTGATCCCAGACAGAGCCAACTACCCCTTCTTGTATCTGTCGCTATAACACTTGTCACGCTGTAAGAGGCAGTGTAGGGATAGCAATCAGGAAAGCTTCCTTCTTAGTCTGAGATTCTTTGGGCCTGCCTAATGGAGATCTGTTCTCATTTTAAGGTCACCAGATGGGTTTCCCGCATTACTTGGCACAGAGTAGAAGCTCAGTAAGGGTTTGATGAATGAAAGATGAAACCAGGTTGGGGTGTCGAGGTAACTGGCCAACCCTTTCATGGTGATGCTCCCAAATCCTTGCTGATCTTCAGAACACAGCAGCATAACTTGGCCATTTCAAACTTCATGTGGTGCTCCTGGGTCAGAATACCCCGTAGAGTTCCATCTCTCCATCTCAAAGGACCAAGGCACCATCAGGCACTCTTTGGGGCAGCTTTAAGGAAGAGCTGAATTCATTACTATCCCTCCCAGTTGCCCAGATTCACAACACTTGGCCTCCCTTTGACTTGTCCACACTGAAGCAGTTGTCTCTGACACTCTTCCTTCCTCTCAGTCCCTCACTATCTCGATCTTCCTCACCACTTACTACCATAATTGGCTTCTAAGCCTCCAAGATCTCTCTGTTCTAAAGCTCTCCCTCTCTAAAACCTACTTATTGAAAAGTGCCAGCTCAAGGGGCCCCGGGTGGCTCAGTTGGTTAAGTTTCTGCCTTTGGCTCAGGTCATGATCCCGGGGTCCTGGGATGGAGCCCCACATAGGCCTCCGTGCTCAGCAGGGGATCTGCTTCTCCCACTCCCTCTCCTTGCTGCTCCTCTGTTTGTACTCTTTCTCTCTCTGTGTCAAATAAATAAATAAAATCTTAAAAGAAAAGAAAAAGCACCAGCTCATGTGCCCTCTCCTCCACGAAGCCTTCTCTCATCCACTAGAAAACATGCACTTTTTTTTTAAGATTTTATTTATTTATTCATGAGAGACAGAGACAGAGACAGAGAGAGAGGCAAAGGGAGAAGCAGGCTCCATGCAGGGAGCCTGATGTGGGACTTGATCCAGGGACTCCAGGATCACCCCCCTCCCCCCAAGCTGAAGGCGGCGCTAAACCGCTGAGCCACCCGGGCTGCCCAAAATATACACTCCTAAATTGACATCACACATTTTCTGTGCTCCTTCCCACTTGGGCAGCTTAGAGTTTACCAAGTTCTGCCTCTGTCCCCTTTCTCAAATACAGTTCATTTCTTCTACTCTGTGTATGTACTTTTTCCCATTTTTTAAAATCATAATTTAATCGCTATGACTGTGATAATTGATTTAGATTTCTATATCCTCCATCAGATTATGACTAATCGGTACATATTCATCTTTCACTTATTCCCAGCACTGGGCACAGAGTCCAGCATCTAGCAGATTCTCAGTGTGTGTAGAGATATGGATGAGTAAACCTCTAAGAGACACTTATATACAAAAGCCATAATTTTCAACTTCAAGATATAGTTACTTATAGACGTAACATGACTTCCCTGCTGGACTCTGAGTTCCCTACAGGGAAGGATTCTGTCTCGGCACTTATCTGGCACTTTGTAAGCTTGATTTAGTGAGCAAATGAAGGGATGAATGAATCAAACAACGAAGATGTCCCTGCACGTGGTTTGATAAAGAGTGAAGACCCCTGGAGACGAGCAGACTGGTTTGGAATCCTGGTTCTGCTAGATGCTTTAGTGCATTGTGTGATTTTTGGAAGCCTCTACACCTCTCTGAAACTTGGAACAAGGATCACAAGAAATACTTACATCATAGGGTGTTTGTAGGGATTCAATTAACTGAATCATAAAAGGTGAGTAACCTCTCACCTGACAAATATTCATAATAGCTACTATTTATTGAGCAGGTAGTCAAATAAACTAAACTCCAGTTTTCGCAGTCCACTGTATTTTTACCCTATTGATCTTCACAATAATCATATGATGAAAGTGCTCCTGATATCCCCATTTTGCAGATGAAGAAACAGAAGTTCAGAAAGGTCACTTTTTAAGCTTAATTCCTGCTTTGACACATTTTATGCCTAAGAATTCTAACTTGGCCTTTAGAAATACAAGAAGTAAAAGGGTGGTGGAGGTGATGCTGGTATTCCTTTTTTTTTTTTTTTTTTTTTTAGAGAGAGAGAATTTAGATATTTTATTTTATTATTTTAAAAAAGATTTTTATTTTATTTATCTATTCATGAGAGACACAGAGAGAGGCAGAGACATCAGCAGAGGGAGAAGCAGGCTCCATGCAGGGAGCCCAATATGGGACTTGATCCCAAATTCCAGGATCATGCCCTGAGCTGAAGGCAGATGTGCTCAACCGCTGAGCCACCCAGGCGTCCCTGATTCTGGTATTCTTGGCTTTCAGTCAAGGTCTCATCCAAAGGACTGGGACTTCGGGGACACAGAAGAGTCTCAGAGTAGGGGCACAGAGGCTATTTTTGGGGGATCAGGGAACTCCAGAAATGGCATGGGAGCAGGGAAAGGGGACTCTGAGCTAGCTGAGAAGGCCCTCTCCAGGGAAGAGCCCAGGGGACGGACCTGGCTTTCACTATAAAGGTGACTAATCACTTCAGTCCCTTCTGATAATTGCAACCAGATGCTGCCGCTGGCAACGCTTCAGTCCCAACCTATTTAATTACTGGGACGCACAGTCCCTAGGCCTCCCAGGTCCCCCAACTTCCCCCACTCCTGTCAGCAATATTAATGTCAAACTTGAGGTAGAGGATAGAAGCCTTGGAAGCCACCGGCATGGAAATAATCCTTATAGTACCTTTTGCCATGAAGAACCTTTAAGTTTTATATGTTTCCCCATCCATTATCTCTTTGGTACTCCACAAAACATCCTCTTAAAGTTGGTGGGCCAGAGTATTATTATCCCCATTTCACAGATGAGCAAATAGTGAATTGAGTAATAATAATAATCATCCTTTGCTTTTTTTCAGGCACTTAGCAATTTTCAAAGTGGTTTCACATTCATGATGCTATCTGAGCCTCCTGGGATCTCTCAGAGCCAGTCCAGCACACAGGACAGTGGCTGAGAGTCTAGCCTCCAGGATCAGACAACTCAGCTTGTGTCCTGCCTGTGCCTCTAACCAATTGGGTGACTGTGGATATTCATTCATTTATGTACTTAATTATTCAGCAACTATATATTGGGTGCCTACCGTGTTGACAGGCTCTGCACCTAAGCACTCAATATCTAGCAGTGGACAAGACAACCAATTCTGCTGAAACCAAAATTCTGGTGGAAGAGATGGAAAAACAAGCAAACCAATGCATAACTTCAGAGAATTCTAAATGCGGTGAAGAAAAATTAAGTAGAAGTTCAGAAAGGTCACTTCAGAAGGGTCAAAGGAATGTTTGTTTTAGATAGGAATGTCTCTTTGAGGGAGTGAAATTTGAGCAGAGATCTGGAGGTAGTGAGGGAATGAGCCACCCAAAGGTCTGGAGGATGATCATTCCAGGCCGAAGGAATAGCAGATGCAAAAGCCTTGAGTCAGGAAAGTGCTCTGCATATCTATGAACCAAGAGAAGTTGGTATGACTGAAGCAGAGTGAGCAAGGGGGGCGGGGGAGTCAGAGGAGATGAGGTCAGATCATGCCAGGACCGCTTTGACTATGGCCTTGCAAGGCAGAGAAAGGAAGTTGGATTTTATGGTTGATGTGGTGGGAAACCCAACGGAGAGTTCTAAGAAAGAAAGTCTGATTTGTAACATGATTAAGAGCTGGGCTACCTACCTTTAATTCCTGATTCCCAAATTCACCAGCTGTGTAATCTTAGGCTAATTTAATCTCTCTGTGCCTCAGTTTCCTCCTATATAAAGTGAGAAGAAAAAGAATATGCCTACCTCATGGAATTGTTATCAATTGTTGTTGTAAGTTCTTAGAACACTGTCTCATGCATAGTAAGCAGTACATAATGTTACCTATCTATATTTTTTTTAAAAGTCACTTCCAAGGGCACTTGGGTGGCTCAGTAGGTAGAGTATACAACTCTTGATCTCAGGGTTGTGAGTTTGAGCCCCAAACTGGGCACAGAGATTACCCTTAAAAAGTCACTGCTGAACCTATTTCTTTACCTATAAAATTAGGATAAAAATATCTTCTTTTAAGAACTAAATTGTATTTACATCTGTAAATTGTATTTACATATGTTTCATTGTATGACCAGCATACAATAGGTGCTCCATAAATTATAGTTAAAAAAGAAAAGGGTTCAGTTGTTAATATGCTACCCTTGTTCACAAACGAGGAAATTGAGTTTCAGAAAAATGAAACAACTGACACAACATCACATAGTTAGAAATGACAGAGGCAAGACTCAATCCAGACACATGACTCAGAATCTAGTGCTCTTCCTACAAGAAGGAAGGTTGATCTTTCCTGCTATCACCCTACATGTTAGGAGTTGGCAGGGAGGAAGGCCCAGAGTCCCTGATTCTCCTTCTGTTTCTTCTTATCTGTGGGTCCTGGGCCTTTCCCATCAAGGGAGCCCAGACAACTCCGCAAGATCAGAGCCACCTAATCCTTCCCCCCAAACATTCTTCTGGCTTGTGTTGTTTAAATTTCCCAGGAACGGTCAATCCTAAAGGCTCTCTCCTAGTGAGCTCTCCATGGCTCCCCCAGCTGAGCTCCTCGGGAACTGCACCTTGTCAGGGAGAGGGCTTTCTGTCCTAGGTCAATCCATCCCAGTGGCTATAATCTGGAAACTGTGCAGGTGTCCGTGTGTTTCTGTCTGTTGCAGGCATGAGGTATGAACAGAGTAACCATATGTTTTTCACTTTTATTCTTTATTTAAAAATTTTTTAATGTTTTTGTTTTAAAAGTAATTTAGGGGCACATGGGTGGCTCAGTTGGTTAAGTGTCTGCCTTCAGCTCAGGTCATGATCCCAGGGTCCTGGAATAGAGCCCTGGGGTCCGGCTCCCTGCCCAGTGGGGAGTTTTCTTCTCTCTGCCTTTCTGCCTCTGTTCCTCTGTCTCTCTCCCCACTCATGCTCTCTCTCTCAAATAAATAAATAAAATCTAAAAAAAAAAAAACCCTTTTAAAAACTATACATATTAAATAAATAATACAAATTTATGATGAAAAAAATTCAAACAGCACAAAAGAATACACAGAAAGACCCATTTCTTCTAGTCTTTCCTGGAAAGCAACCACTCTTATCAGTCTCATGGATAATTTTCTATGCAATATGAGGTATTTTTAAAAACGTTTTACTGAAGTATGATACCCATACTGAATATATTCCAATTACAAATTAAGTCATGCTCATCGTAAAAACAAAACGAAACGAAACAAAAACATTAGCAAAGCTTTTTAACTAAAAGAGAAAGTCCCCTTGCACTTCTCCCCAGTGTCTCTCCCTGGCGGTAACCATTGTTAATATTTGGGACCTAGGAACCTTATTGTCACTCTTGAACTCAGAAAGCTCAGATTCTTGCTAGACTTCTACTCCTCCCTCCATCTAATTTCATCTCCTACTTTGCACATAAAATTCTAATAGGTAAGTAATATTATCCCCATTTTGTAGCTGAGATATTTGAGGCTCAGGGAGTGGAGATTGGTTGCTCCAGGACACGAGGCAGAGCCAGAAGTTCAAACTCAGGTGAGTGCATCTGCCTTCAATTTCAATGCATTTTGCACTATGTTCTTCCACTTGATTCCTGTCTGGAATCTTAGAGCTTAGTTGCTGTGACACATGAAGCAGCAGATAAAGTCTCAGGTTAAAATATAATTAAGGACTCTTTTTTTTTTTTTTAAGAAAGAGAGGACCTGGGCAGCCCTGGTGGCTCAGAGGTTTAGTGCTGCCTTCGGTCCAGGGCATGATCCTGGAGACCCGGGATCGAGTCCCATGTTGGGCTCCCTGCATGGAGCCTGCTTCTCCCTCTGCCTGTGTCTCTGCCTCTATCTCTCTCTCTGTGTCTCTTGTGAATAAATAAATAAAATATTAAAACAAAAGAAAGAAAGAGAGGACCTCTGTGGGAGCTGTCACCAAACATCCTTTATTGCCCAATTCCTGAAGGGTAGTGAAAAGATGCCACCTACTTTAAGAAATGTCAAGCTTGGGCAGCCCGGGTGGCTCAGTGGTTTAGTGCTGCCTTCAGTCCAGGGCCTGAACCTGGAGACCCAGGATTGAGTCCCATATTGGGCTCCCTGCATGGAGTGTGCTTCTCTCTGTGTCTCTGTCTCTCATGAAATGAATAAAAAATTTTTTTTTGTAAAGAAAGAAATGTCAAGCTTGGGTGAGTTAGTTACTTAGAGCTAGACTTTGTCAGTAAGAAGGGGCTAGGACTAGAATGAGACCTGCCTCATGAGGCAGGGTCAAGACCAGGGAGAAAATATCCAGCAGGTGAAAGGCTCTGTATTATTATCTAATTATCCAATCTAAGAAAATTTATACAATCCAACCAAGTGGCAGAATCAGCAAGAGGAATGCCCAGAATGTGGCATCCTCCACATTCTGCAAACATCCTATGCTCTTGTAACCACTATGCTGTGTGCACTGTTTGGAATGTCCTTCCTGCCTTTCTCTGCTCAGCAGATTTACCTTTTACAATCAGGTTATAACATCACTATAGAGCCAACCACTCCTTTATAAAATTTACTACACTGTATGTAAGAAACATGTGTGTATTCTCCTCCTTCCCATGTGGATCTGTGAACTGAAGCTCTAGGCAGGGTCCATGTTTGATTGTTCTTTGGGTCCCTTCCAGTGTCTAGCTCAGAATTTGGCACAAAGTTAGGTGCTCAATCAATATTTATTAATGAGGAACGAATGGACTCAGATGGACAGCAGCAAGTTGTTCATAATCTACTGCAAAATACTATATTCTTTTTACGCCTCTAGCTCTGCCCCAGGTGGGTAACTAGTAATGAGAAAGAGTGGAATAGTTGGGACATTGCCTCAATTTCTTCCTCTCTGTCATCCTCATCTTACTTCAGCCACTTGAGGTGAGGTGTTGACATGGAGAGGAAGACGGGGAAAGGAGTGGGAAAAGTCTTCTTTGAACTAATAATGCATCTGCCTTTATGCTTTTTGGGTCTGGCCAATGTTTATAGCTGTTCCTATCCATCATCAAAGCTTCATGGGGTGCTTTTACAGGCTCTTCAGGGGTTCCCTGCTGGGCCTCTGTCCTGAATTTCCCTTAACAAAGGTATCTCTGTTGCCAGTAGTCATTTGTCTTCTTATTTCTGGGGTCTCTTTTCCCCTCCAGGAGGCCCTACTGAACAGGACCCAGGATGGGCCTATGCAAGCTTTCTCTCACTTAGCCCACATCTGGCCTTCAGAAAACATTTCATGGGGTGCCTGGGTGGCTTGGATGGTTAAGTGTCCAACTCTTGATTTCAGCTCAGGTCATGATCTCAGGGTTGTGAGATGGAGCCTGGAGTCGGCTTCATGCTGGGAGTGGAGTCTGCTTAAGATCCTCTCTTTCTCTCCTGCTGCCTCCCCTAAAATAAACAAACAAAACATTCCCTGACAAATTCTGGGAGAGCAGCAATATAGCAGCACTCTCCTGGGTCTGCCACCAAAGCAGTTATCAGGCTTGTCTCGTTGCTAGATTTCCCGGGTAGGAGGTAGATCCAGTCACTGTGTTCTCCAACAGCAATGGGGACGAATTTGGTACCTCGAATGCCCCTGGAAGTTCCCTCTCCCAAATCACCTGGCCTGAGCAGCTAAATATTCTCCAAGAAGGGTGCAGACTCATAGCCAGAAATAGTTCCACACAAATTCTCTATCCTCCACTCTCTTGACCCCATAGATAAGGGATTTAAGAACTTTAAAATAGATTTTAGGCCATTAGAAAAAAATACATACGGTTTTTACACCTCACTTTGAAATTTCACATATGTAAATTTAAAAAGAAAGAAAGTCAGTCAGTCCAGGCAGTCTCTTGGCATGGAGTAGGGAGAGTATCTATAAACAATGAGCAAGGCTGGGGTGCAGGATCCATATTTTGGTGCTGGAAGAGGGTTAGAATATAAAGCATGTTCCAGAGATAGAATCTGGAGTATAAAGAAAGAAGCCTAGTTCACCTAGAGGGGACCGACGTTGGTTTTCTTTCCACTGATCCATCATCTTTCCCACCAATGCAGCCTCCTTTGAGGACCTCTCTCCACTCTGGTTCATTAGACAGACTGAATATGGCCAGATCGATTAAGTCTTTTCTCAGAGAGCACTAGGGCCTCAAGCAATTCAAGTGATGTGTATGATTCCTTGTTTGCTTGTCTCAAAATTCCTGGCACTTTGAGGAACATTCAAAGGCTGAAGTATTCTTAAAGCCTGGAAAACCTCTAGGGGGGATGTTACCAACCACACATCAGTTAACTCTACTTTCTGCTCTGGCCCAGACAAAATACTCAGTTGTACTACTTTGTGTTTTAATACAATTGCCAACTTTCTGTTCATATGTTGTATTATTATTCAACACTAATACATATTAGATGCTCAGCAAATGCTAAATAAACAAATGTGAATAATAAACAAAATGTGAATGAATAAACAAACAAGGGAATGAATAAACAAATTCCTCTTTGCAAAGATCAAAGTTTAGTTTGGTTTTAATCCCCTTCTACTCCATTTACCCTTTATTGGTAGTCTGAAACCTATGTTCACGCCTCACGGTCTTAAGACATAGTATGTAGTTTGGTGATGGATTTTATACTATTAACCTTTGTAACACTGAGGCTGACTTGATTTATACATTCAATGGATGCTTAACACCCACCACCTATCAGGCTTTGTGCTAAATGCTGGGAATAAGTTAGATATAGTCTCCTGTCCTTATGTTGTTGTTTTTTTTTCTCCTGTCCTTAGGAAGCTTAAACTTTATATGGGAAGAAATAAGTAAACAAAAAATTATAATAAGTGGAAAATGCTGTGAAAGAAACAAGAGTATTGTGATAGAAAATAATAGGGTATTATTTTAAATAGCATAGTCAGGGAAGACCTAGCTGAGGAAGTATCATTTAAGCTGAGGCCTGAAGGAGGGGAAGATATCAGTTAAGCTTAGAGATGGGGGGAAAACCAGTCTAGATGGAAGGCATAGTATATGCAAAGGCCCGGAGGCAAAGAGGTTGTTTCTTTTCTCTCCATTCCAAATCCTGTTGTAGTGAACATTCTTGCACAGTGACAGTACCTGTTGCAGGAGTATTTCTCTGGGTTGGATTCCAGGTTTGCATCTTTTTCTCTGTTCCATGTCTGTGATGTTTCTTTTTCTCTCCCTAGTTTGCTTTTCTGAATTGGGGTCTTCTCCCTTCTCCCGTTCCCCCCACTTTTTCTTTTTCTCAAAGTAACTGTTAAGAACTTTTTTGTTTGGGCAGCCCTGCTGGCTCAGCAGTTTAGCGCCACCTTCAGCCCAGGATGCGATCCTGGAGACCCCGGTTCGGGTCCCATGTCGGGCTTCCTGCATGGAGCCTGCTTCTCCCTCTGCACATGTCTCTGCCTCTCTCTGTGTTGTGTGTGTCTCGTGAATAAGTGAATAATTTTTTTTTTAAAAAGAACTTTTTTGTTCTTATAGGAGAAAAGATACAGTATAGCTCTTATCAAAGTATTTGCTTCTCATGTTCTTTGGCTGCAGATTGTTTCACTCCTACTGTCCATCCAACCACTCCTCTATTCACTCAGTACTTACTGAGCACCTATCTTGTACCAGGCATTGTTCTAGGTCGTAGACATACACAGTCTTATGCAAAGCTTTTCAAGTATGTTCCAATGCACGTAAGGTACTTGCTAAAATGCCAATTCCAGGACTCCACCCTTGGTTTTACCCACTCTCTAGGAGTAGAATCCAAGACTTTACACTTCTAAGAAATTCCCAGGGTTTTTTTTTTTTTTTTTTTTTAATCCCAACTAAAAATTTAGAACCACTGAGTGGTAAAGAGACAGATAAATGAAATTTACAACTCCAAGAAAATGTTTTGATTGATAGTTTAAGATTATCAAAAGGCTATGAAATAACACCTGGGTCATAGAGGTAAGAGAGAGTCCTTTTTTTTTTTTTTTTTAAGATTTTATTTATTTATTCATGAGATATACAGAGAAGCAGACACAGGCAGAGGGAGAAGCAGGCTCCGTGCAGGGAGCTGCGGGACTCGATCCTGGGACTCCAGGATCACGCCCTGGGCCGAAGGCGGGCACTAAACCGCTGAGCCACCCAGGTGTCCCAGAGTCGTCTGGAAGTCAGGCTTACATAGAAAATTAGACAAACTGCAGTTCTCTGGAAGGATGTAAGACACTCGGGCAGGGACCACTCGGTGCAAGACGTAAGTGAGAAACAGTGCCGTGTGTCCAAACGACACTAAGTATGCTAGGAGTGTTGTGTGGCCTGAGGCTGCTCGGAGGTTGGAGGTCTGAACGCTGGAAAACCCTAGAACTGGTCGACGGGTAGATTTTCTCCAGACCCAGAAGCAGATTCCCCCACCGCTCACGCAGTTGCTAATTGTATTCGGATTTGTGGGTGGAGCAGCGAGCAGGCGCACGAAGAACAAGGCCCCACACACATGCGCAGTGTAGTCTCGAAGCCCAGAGGATGATGGTTGAGGGCAAGATCTTTCTGTTACCAAGACTTCCCTTGCTCGAATCCAGCAACCCTGGCTGTCCTCGTTTCTGGCCAGGGAATCTTACGTGTCTTAGTGTAATCCCACTGTTCCTTCCGGGCCACTCCAGTAAGTCGGCTGCCAGTACTCAACATGGCGGCAGGCCCCCCTCAAGCGGCGCTATCCGCCGCAGGGCTCCCTGCTCGGGGGGCGGGGCCGCCGCCGGGGCGGGAGCCTGGGGGCGGGGCCTGGGCCGCGGGCGGGCGCTGGGCCCCCGCCCTCCGCCCCCTGCCCCCCGCCCCCGGCCGGGCCTTAGTGGCTGCGTCTCCCACTCCCGCGCCGAGGATCACGCTGGAAATCGCGGGAGTCGAGCGTGGTGAGGTGGGGCCTCAGGGGCAGGCGGGAGGTGCCCGGGTTAACGGTCCAAGGCCCAGAGGCCCGCCCGCCCAGGGCGCCTTAGGGAATCCCGTTGGAGCAGCGGCCTCCCGTTTCCCGGGAGGAACCCGAGGCCCAGAGGCGGTCTGGGACCCATCCTCGGATTCCCGCCGCTTGCCCCCGCGTCCAGCCGCGGCCACCACGCTGGGCTCCAATCCGCGGAGAAAGGGAGCCTCCCGACCCTCGTACCCCAGGGCTGCCGAGTCCGGGAGTATCAGGAAAAGGCGCTGTGCTCTGCTGCGCGTCTCGCTCCCAGAATTTTGCGGCTCCCTCTGCCCTTGGGGCTTGGCACGTGATCTGTCCTAAAGCGCAGTCCCACCCGCCGCCCCGCTCGGGAGCTCGGGAACTCTGGTTCTTCAAATGTCGCTTCCTTGGAAATCTTTCCCGACCGCTTTCTGCAAGCGCCGTTCCTCCCACTGCTCGGTTCTTTAACCCGTTGCACCGAGTGATTTTTCCTGTGGCTCTTGTACAGCCGTGCAGTTGGGCCGTGATGCCTTTTTCGTCTCTATATTATTCCGGGGTCCGGCACATGATGATAAATAATAATATATCCTAAACAGTCACGAAGCGTCAAGTGCTACTAAATGCATTACATGGGAAGGCCCGCTTAATCCTCACAGTAATTTCATGAAGCGGGTTGTTACGTCTTCACATTTTATGCATGAAGAAACAGGCATTACAAGATCATTTTGCCTAGAGTTCCACAACTAATGAGTGGAGCTGGGCAGTGAATTCTAGGATGTCTGTTCCCAGAGCATGTGATAATTTCACAAACTGCCTTTGGGTTTGATAAATGTCTATTGGATTGTTTTTTACTTTAACCACACGCTTATGATGTGCATTTGATTGAGAAGGCTTGGAAAGGAGAATTGTTGTTCCCAAATTACATATAGAGTTCCTGACAAAACCGGCGCTAGAACCTACTGCCAGCCCTGTTTGTTCAGGCACACTCTACCTTTCTTTGCTCCTTTGCTGCCAGAGCTGCAGACCTAGACCTCATCACTTCACAGCCTTTAGGAAGTACCTCTCACAGAGATGTGATTTTTTTGTACTTCATGATTTAGGAGGCACTTTAATGTAATAGATTAACCCTAGAGTTTGGAAGCAGATTAGGGTTACATGTTTGCTCAGCTATAAATCATTTATGTCTCTTCCATTTTTTGAGTCTGTTTTCTTGTCTGCAAAATTAAGACAATGATCTCAAAGGTTTTTTTGTGAAGATTGCAAATAATTGTTTTGGGAGTAAAGTGCTATATAAGCTACATGATCTGTTTTTTACCTTTTAGGAGGTTATAGAGCTTTCAGCATTTTGTAAGACCATTGGTGATGTGGATCATATTACCTAATGCCTTATATTCTTTCATTCAGTCAAATATTTAATGAGTAGCTGCTATATGCCAGGCACTGTTTTAGGAGCTGGGGATATAGCAGTCAATAAAACTATTCTTGCAAGTGTTCTTATAAGTATATTACACATAATAATCAGATAGGGACAGATAACACCAGTGGTACTTTATATTGAGTGGTTAGGGAGCAACTTTAACTGAGAAGGTGATGGTTGAACAGAGACCTGAAGGTGGTAAGGGAGCAAGCGAATCAAGATAACTAACTGGAAGAAGAGGCCCAGAAAAGAGTGGGTAGTTTGGTGCGTTCCCAAGCACAAGCAGCAAGGAAGGCTGTGTGACTGGAGAGGAGTAGGAAATGGAATTAAAATGATTGGAGGCTAGGATCAAATAATTAGGAGCCTGTAGGCCATGAGGATGATTTTGGTTTTTACTCTGAGTAGCCATTGGAGGGTTCTGAGTTGCATAATCTGTCACTGTTTTAAAAGGATCACTCTGATTACTCTGTTGAGAAGGAACAAATTTTAGAAGCAAGGGTGGAAGCATCTCAGCTGTCTAGGGAGCTTTTGCAGTAATCTAAATGTATTCTCTATTGCTGGGGAAAAAAATCATCCCCAAATTTAGCAGCTTGAAATAGCAATTATTATCTCATACAGTTGTGGATTAGAAATCTAGGAGCAGGGTGAGTGGCACCTGGGTGGCTCAGTCCCTTAAGCGTCTGCTTTCGCCTCAGGTCACAATCCCAGGGTCCTGGGATGGAGTCCTGCATCAGGCTCACTGCTCAGTGGGGAGTCTGCTTCTCCCTCTCCTTCTGCCTGTCCCTGCTGCTTGTGCTCTCTCTCTCAAATAAATCTTCAAAAATAAAATCTTCAAAAAAAAATCTAGGGCAGCCCCGGTGGCGCGCGGTTTAGCGCCACCTGCAGCCTGGGGTGTGATCCTGGATACCCGGGATGGAGTCCCACATCCGGCTCCCTGCATGGAGCCTGCGTCTCCCTCTGTCTGTGTCTCTGTCTTTCCCTCTCTGAATAAATAAAAAATAAAATCTTAAAAAAAAAAAATCTAGGAGTGAGGCACAGTCAGGTTAAACATCTGATTCTTGATTTCAGCTCAGGTTGTGACCTCAAGGTTGTGGGATCTAGTCCCATGTCGGGCTCCACGTTTGGGATTCTCTCTCCTACCCCCTCTTCCCTTCCCGCTTATGCTCACTCTTTGTTTTTCAACATAAATAAGTCAACCTTAAAAAAAGAAGGCCAGGAGGAACTTAGCCAAGTGTTTCTGGCTTAGGATCTCTCAGGAGATGGCAGTCAAGTTGATGGCTGCTTTGCTCCCAAGATGTTTCCTTACTGCTAGGCCTTTTCACAGGGCTGCCTGAATGTCCTTAGGACGTGGTAGAGGGAGTGAAAAGAGAGAGAGAGGCTGTGGTGTCTTTTATGACCTTTTCTTGGAAGTCATTTCTACTTTATTCAGCTTCATTAACTTTATTCCAGTTCCTACTCCGGGAGAGAGAATTAGGCTCCGCCTCTTGAAGGAATAACAAAGAATTCGTGGGCATACCTTAAAGCCACCACTCCAGGCAAGAGAGAGTGGCTTGCCTCAGGATGGTGGTGGTGAGGGATTGAAAAGTGATACAATCTGGAAGAGCCAACAGGATTTGCCAGTAGATTGGTTACAGCGTGTGAGAGAATGGAGTACATAAGACCCCAGGCTTTGGGCTTGAGCAGCCAGAAGGATGGAATTGCCATTTACTGAAATGGGGAAGATTGGAGGAGCAGAAGTTCACTTTTGGACAGGTTAACTTTGAGCTGCCTGTTAGACACCCATGTGGATAAGATAAATAGGTGTCTGGTTTACTCTAGGAGTGTGACTTTCCAGAGGGAAGTGTGGGCTGGGGAGGCACCATGGGGAGTCATGGTGCCATTGTAAGTCATGAAACTGGATGAGGTTGCCCAGGAAATGAATGTAGATGGAGGCGAGGTCTGAAGCCTGAGCCCTAGGGCCTCCAACCTTATGGAGAAGATGAAAAACCAGAAAAGGAGACTAAAAGGAGAGGCTGGAGAGGTGGGAGGAGAAAAGAGAAAGACCTCGCTTGGCAAATTTACGGAAGGGGCTGCATACTAATTTTTTTGTTGTTGTTCCCAAGTTTTATTCAGGAACTCATACAAAATATTCCAGATAAACGAGTTTTAATCCTCATCTTCCTCCTCTCCCAATCCTGGTTAATCTGGAAGTAACGCAACCAATCATGTAGATTATTCTCCTTCAAATATTTTTTGGTGGGATATTTCAAATACCTTTTGGAAAAAGTCCCCTTAGAAATTACAGTAATCTTGCTCTTGGTTACCACACCTCCACTGAGATTCCCAGCTTTTCCATTCACTTTGATTCTCTCTTGAAGAAAGTGCTCAAAATTGGAGCCTGCCTGATTCCATCTTTTACAGGGTGGGTGCAAGTAAAGGGTAAACCTCAGAACTCACCTCTTTTTTCTTAACCACCCCCTTGCCACAAGGTTTTTCACGGGTGCCATGGCATACTGGAGGCAGAAAACATGCAACATTTTTGTGTGTGGAATAAGAAACAGAAATTGTTTCTGCAGACAAATATATGTAGTTTCTTTGCTCAGGAAGTAAAATGTTGTGCCTTTCAAGCATTTTTTCTTTTTTGCTTTAAGTGACAAATTCTATTTAATGATACTAGTCCCCATCCTAGTCCTTGCAGTATATATACCTCCGAGTCTAGGTGGTGTCATTTCTATATTAAACTTTATTTAAATACCCCTTTTGGAATTTGGGGTGAGGGGGACTAAACATAATGTATATCACTCTCTGTTACTTTCCCTCAGTTCAGAGGTTACTACCCTTCTGGTCTGGTTCCTAGCAAAAGGAGGTCAGTCTTGTTCCTGTCTGTGACCGACTGCCAGGAACGGAGTTCCAATTCATGAGTGTTTATGGGATAATTTAATTCATAAAAGATGAATGCATAAAAGAAGTGACTCTTTTTCCTTTTCCTGTCTATTCAGTGCTTTGCAGTTTGCAAAGCACACTGACATCCATTATCTCACGTGAATGAGATCCAGTCTGTTACCATTTGCCAACTACTGACCTTTTCTTTGTCTGGGGGGATACTGAAACCTGCCTGTCTTTTGGTACTCTGCTAGTTTGTTCTCTGGTAGATCTGACAGTGTTAATAAAACAGTGCTGAACTGCATCTTGAGAAAGCTCAGAACTAAATCTCAATTTCAGAAAGATCCCTGATGTAATTTTTCTCTGTTCATTCCCTCTCTAGAAAAAAAAAATTTTATTTATTTATTTATTTATTTATTTATTTATTTATTTATTTATTTATTTATTTATTACAGACACAGAGAGGCAGAGACATAGGCAGGAGAAGCAAGCTCCTTGAGAGGAGCCTGATATGGGACTTGATCCCAGGATCCTGAGATCACCATCTGAGCCAAAGGCAGACGCTCAATTGCTGAGCCACCCAGGTGCCTCCACTCCCTAATGAATTTAAGTTTTATGGGGATTTTTTTTGTTTTAATCCTAAAACACTTCAAATTTTTTAAAAAAAGATTTTATTTATTTATTCATGAGAGATACAGAGAGAGAGAGAAACAGAGACACAGGCAGAGGGAGAAGCAGGCTCCATGCCAGGAGCCCGACGTGGGATTCGATCCCGGGACTCCAGGATGACACCCTGGGCCAAAGGCAGGCGCTAAACTGCTGAGCCACCCAGGGATCCCCCAAATCATTAAAAAATATATTTTATTTATTTATTCTTGAGAGACACAGAGAGAGACAGAGACCTAGGCAGAGCAAGAAGTAGGCTCCCTGTGGGGAACCTGATGTGGGACTCCATCCCAGGACCACAGGATCACACCCTGAACTGAAGGCAGATGCTCAACTGGTGAGCCACCCAGGTGCCCCTCAAATCATTTTTAAGATAAATTTTTTTAGAACAATTTTAGGTTTATAGAAAAATTGCGTAATACAAAGAGTTCCCATATGCCCTGTACCCCATTTCCCCTATTAGTAACATCTTATGTTCATATGGTACATTTGCTACAGTTCCAAATCATTTTTTGAGGTAAATGGGGCATATAAACAAAACATAAAAAAAATAAAGTTACTGCATTTCTGGAGTCCTCAGTTTCCTTATCTGTAAAATGGAAGGATTGGACTAAATTTTTATTTTTTTAAATTTTGATTTATTATTATTTTTTAAAGTACATTTAAAATTTTTTATTTATTCATGAAAGACACACAGAGAGAGATAGGCAGAGACATATGCAGAGGGAGAAGCAGACTCCATACGGGGAGCCCGATGCAGAACTCGATCCTGGGACCCCAGGATCATGCCCTGAACCGAAGGCAGATGCTCAACCGCTGAGCCACCCAGGCATCCCTCAACTAAATTTTTAAATAGCTCTAAAATTTTTGAGTTATCAGTTGAAGTAAAATAATTATGTAATTCTGATATAATTCCACTTATTTACTGAAGTATTACTATCACCTTCCCAAATAATGTATACATGTTAACAGCAGCCTTCTTTTTTTAAAAAAAGATTTATTTATTTTAGAGAGAAAGCACATGTGAGTAGGGGGAGAGGGAGAGGGAGAGAGAGAAAGGAAGCAGACTCCCCTTGGAGTCTGGAGTAGGACTTGGGGTTTGATCTCACGACCCATGAGATCATGACCTGAGCTAAAACCAAGAGTCGGACAGTTAACTGATTGAGCCACCGAAGTACCCCTATGTGTTAAGAGCAGCCTTAGCCTCATCCTAAGAGATGGTTTAGTAAGAGAATTCTGGGGACTGTGGCAGAGCTACCTGTAGAGATATAGGCTGAACTATATGACATTATCATTTTTGTAGGTTAAAAAATGGGCAAATATTGACAACTTTCTATGGTTCAACCAAATATCAAGGGGGTGAGGGGAGGAGGGAGGAGGAATTCAAAGGAGGAGGAGAGGCCTCTCAGACGCCCAGCACATGCAAAAGCCCAGCCCAGCCCAGAGCAGCCCTAATAGGATTAGAGAAAAGGCCCATCAAGTCCCTTGAACCTTGAAGCAACTCAGAGCTGCTCTTGTTGCTGGCAGTGTTGGCAGCAAGAGTGGTTTCCCAGCAAGTTTGTGCCTCCTACTAGCAGAGAGAGACTGAGCCATCATTTAACAGAGACACAGTGAGCTGGTTGACACAGCCCTGGTGGAAAGGAAGAGCAGAAAAAGAAGATCTTTGGAGTGTGAGGGAAGACTGCTCATTCAGGTTAGAGGCTAGGAAGAGGCAGCCTGCGGTGTTGGTGCCATTCTACTCTTCTTACTTGATGCATTTTCCTTATGGTCTACTTCAAGCTCTACAAACTCAGCTGTCTTCTGTTGTCCAGGAGGTAATGTAAATTAGTAAACTGAGTTTTCTTCTGTAACTCCTATAAGAAAAGCAATAGCACAAGTTCAACGATCAATGACAACTAAAATCTGCTATCAGCGTGAGGGAGAGAATAGGCTGGGGCTGGGGGATGGTGTGTTGGGGGTAGAGACTGGTAAACTAACGAGAATATGTCCTGTCTAAGGGGGAAGACACATGTAACTGCAGCTGGTTGTTGCCTTGTAGGAATACAGGTCACAGTTTGCTAGATACTCGGATTCTCCAAAAGAGCCAGAAATAAGAATTGTTTTTTAAAGATTTATATATTTATTTATTTGAGAGAGAGAGAGCACTTGAGCATGAGTGGGAGGGTAGAAGGAGAGAATCTGAAGCAGAGTCCTTGCTGAGTGCAGAGACAGACACAGGGCTCAATCCCATGACTCCTAGATCATGACCTCTGCTGAAACCTGAGTCAGACGAACGCTCCATCAACCCAGGCACCCTCAGAAATAAGATTTTATTTTTACATGCATTCTCCCACTGGTAAATGTTTGTACCTACTTTGAATTCTTAAAAGCTTGATATAGGCCACATAATGGTTGAAAAGAACCAGCAGGCCACACTTGTAACCTCTGCCAAGGATTTAGACTTGCCTGGAGTAGAGGCCTACATGGATTTCTTCAACCTACTAATGACCAAAATGAATTAGATAGCTTTTGCTTTTGAGGAATTTACAGATTAGTAGAGAAGATAGATAAATAATAATGATAAAATGTAATTTAGTCAAATGTAATTTAGACTCTATATGTTATATATACAGTTAAATATGTATAAATTTCTTATGTGTAATAATGTCATATACATAGCTAGAAAAGTGATTAACTCTTCCTGGGTATATCTGGGATGACATGATAGGGGGTGGCATTTGAGCCAGGATGTAGGAAATCAACAGTTTAGTGCATTAAAGGGATTTGGGGCCTTGAAACTCCCACTGTATATGGAAATGTTAGATTTGCATTTGCTCTATATACCGCTTTCTTCAGATGGGCTGCTGGCTGGACCAAGAGGGCATCTCTAATATTCTAATAATCTAATAATATCTAATAATAATCTAATAATCTAATATTCTATTTTCTTGATAGGTAATTGGAAAAACAAATATTCCTTAACCCTTTTGGGGTTATGCCTCAGGGTTAATTAAATGAGAACTCTAACCTACCCACCTCCTCCCAGGTTATTGTGTGTTTTAGAGGCCTCAGAAACTCAGAGGTCACATGGCTGGTAGCCCTCATATTTAGATAAGGGGCTGAAAGAGAAGTGGTATGTCTGAGATCACAGAACCCATTAGAGGCAGAGCTTGAACTGGCATTCCAAACTCTTCCTGACCACTGTGCTTTCCCCTCTCCTGGGGATCTCTCAAGGTCTCTGGTTAAGCTGGCGTCCCTGCTCTCCCCATCTCCCCTCCGCCCCTGTGGGTGACAGGTTGCCCTGATTTGGCCCAGCTTCTGCTGGGTGAGGATGTTTACTATCCTGCTGAAGCTGATTGCTCATCCCCCACCCCCTCTCTCTTAATGGATCTCCTGCCTGAAATGCCTGCTACTCCATTTCTTTTTCAGAGAGTCAAACTTGCTTGTATTCAAATCCCTAATCAACCAAATGCCAATTGTATGAATTTGGACAACTTTTGTTTAACCTTTCTAATTTCTTAACTGAGGTGTAACCTTTGTAAGCCTCCGCTTCTTCATCCACGTACAAACAGTTGTAGTATTACCTACACTGAAATGTGATAGAAAGGCATTGGAAGGTTTCAAGATTCTTGTGATGACAAAATAACATAGTACAGGTAAAGCAGTTAACTGTGACTGACATGTAGACAGGTCAAGGATTAATTATGACAGGATTAATTATGACAAGGATTAATTATGATGATGATGATTTGCACAGTTCACAGACCAGCAGGTTAGGTTTAATGCCCTTCCACTATTTTCTCTTACTGTTCTATACTGCTTCTGTTACGATTACATATACCACATTGTGTTGTGATTGTGTCCTTCTCCTCTGCTAGACTAGAAATACCTTCAGGGATTTATCCCATAGATGTTTATTAGGCTCTCTGCCAGGCACTAGGGATGCAGTGGTAAACCAGGAGCTCTTGATCTAGTGCAGAGTCCCAGAAGGAAACATTGGTCCTGTGAGCTTGTCTAATGGTTCCCAATAGATTTGGAAGTGATACTTAGCTCTCACGCCACTTAGAGGTTAGGGTCCATGTTAGTATTTTATTTATTTATTTATTTATTTATGTATTTATGTATTTATGTATTTATGTATTTATGTATTTATTTAAAAATATTTTATTTATTCATTCATGAGAAGCACGGAGAGGAGAGAGAGAGGCAGAGACACAGGCAGAGGGAGAAGCGGGCTCCATGCAGGGAGCCCGACGCGGGACTCGATCCCGGGTCTCCAGGATCACACCCTGGGCTGAAGGCGGCACTAAACCGCTGAGCCACCAGGGCTGCCCCCATGTTAGTATTTTAAAGGCTCTGATGGGTCCTGTAATAAAGGAACCCACTTACTTTGTCCAACCCAGCTTTGCCAGACCTACTATTTGGTGAGTAAATTTGTTTTTTTTTTGTTTTTTTTTTTGTTTTTAATTTTTATTTATTTATGATAGTCACACAGAGAGAAAGAGAGAGAGGCAGAGACACAGGCAGAGGGAGAAGCAGGCTCCATGCACCGGGAGCCCGATGTGGGATTCGATCCCGGGTCTCCAGGATCGCGCCCTGGGCCAAAGGCAGGCGCCAAACCGCTGCGCCACCCAGGGATCCCATATTTGGTGAGTAAATTTGAATCACCTAGACATTCTTTTCAACTCCTCTGTGTGCTTTCGTCCCCAGCTCAAGAGGCACTCCACGTGGCACAGCAATGATTAGAGACTTTACTAGGAGTGAACAGCCTCTGGCCAGATAAGGGATTGTGAGCTTACCTGTTTGGTGCTCCCATGGAGACGCGAGGCCCTGGGTTGAACAATATGAAGCCCCAGTCACTGCAGTTGGTGCTGGAGGAGCAAGTACTAGCACTACAGCAGCAGATGGCAGAGAACCAAGCAGCCTCCTGGCGGAAGCTGAAGAACTCCCAGGAGGCCCAGCAGAGGCAAGCAACCCTCGTGAGGAAGCTGCAGGCCAAGGTGAGGCAGCTACCCTTGCAGGAAGGCAAAGAGAACACTGCCAAATGAATGCTGAGTGTAATGTGGGATAAGGGTTCTAGGAGACAGAACCATGTGGTGGGAATGTCCCTAAACAGCCTCTCCTGTGATGCTCACAACTACTCCATGAGATGTATATCCTGTCGTTTTTAAAGATGATGGTCACAAGGGCTAAATTAGTTGTCTGTGTTCTCCTAGGCTAGAGCTAGGACCTGGCCCTGTGTTTTCTGGTTCCAAAGCCAATAGGCACAGAGAGTATGTTTAACTGACCAAGTAGAAATGATAAGATGTATGGACTTACCCCACTGTTACCACCTAGACCCTGTTCACAGCAGATTTGCCCCAAATCCTCCAGGACCTTTCGTTTGGGCTTTTTATACCAGCCATGACCATCACCACATCCTGCTCTGTTTGCCTCAGGTGTTGCAGTACCGGACCTGGTGCCAAGAGCTGGAGAAGCAGCTGGAAGCCACTGGGGTGAGTGAGGCTGTTCTGTGTTCCCCCTGTGCCCTCATTGAATATACCTGTAAGGACAGCCCTGTTTGCTGACTGAGGGAGGTTGTGGTCTGATAAGGCGGTGTTCGGTGGAAGTCTGTCTTCAGCCCCTGAGAGCTTTATCACACAGATACTTTCGTTGGACTGGCTATTCCAGGCCTGTCAGACGCCAACCCTTGGCTCTCTAAAGACAAAATGCAGCTTCAGGAGATTTAATCAGACTGGAAAGGATATGGTATCAGAGGGAAGAAATGCATTTTTCCTCCAGAAGGTGTCAGTGTTTATCTGTCTTAGATGCCGACCTTTGCAGGCCTAAACTTGTTTGTGGCAGAGGGATTTACTTGTGCCATTGGCTGGGTAGAGCTGACTTTGAAAAAACCATTGCCTTTGTTCCAGCTCCCTCTCGCCACCTTCTCACATTACCCTCAGAAAAGTTCTCTCAGGAAGGAAAGAACCAAAACTTAGTGAGCACCATTCTATGTAGGCCAGGCACCATTAGACATTGTCAGATAATGATGTCACTCAATCCACAAGGCAACTTTTCTAGAGGAATGGTGTTTCCTTCATTTTGTAGTGAAGACTTTGTGGCTCAGAGAAGCTGAAAAACTTCCTGAGGTAAAAAATGTAGTGTAGTAGAAGTCAAGGCCATTAGTGAAAGCTGTATCTCATGCTTCTTGGGCTGAAAGCTCTTTTCACTACCAAATGCCATGTTTGAGCAGATGTCACAGGTTCACTCTGGGAGGAGGGGATGCCATGGATTTACCTTCAGGCTGTAGTGATTGAGAAAAGAGCATATTTGCTGACACAAGAGAGGAGGCGTGAAAAGAAAGCAGGTGGCTGCAGAAGGGGGCATCAGGGAATTGGTCTGAATGGTGTTCCCTTTGGAGGTCAATAAGCCTGTTTCTGTCTGACTAAGGGACCGACTCCTCAGAGATGGGAAAGCATGGAGGAGCCAGACCTGGAACAGTTGCTGGTCCGTTTGGAGGAGGAACAACAGAGGTGATGAACCCCAAGTTATCTGCCAGGGTGATGGTGGTGGCCTGTGGGTTGAGAAGGCTGAGGGCAAACCCCTGCCCTGAGTGCTAACGTGGCTAAAACCACAGACCTCAGCCTTAGCCCTCCAGTTCCTGGTGATGGAAAATTCCAGTGTGTGTCATCTTACTCCACGAGGTCCAAGGTTGGATCAAGCCTTTATTTTGCACTTGCTCCCGCCCCTCCCCAGTGCAGGTGTGAGAGTCTAGCAGAGGTGAACACCCAGCTTCGGCTGCACATGGAAAAAGCTGACATGGTGAATAAAGCACTTCGGGAAGATGTGGAAAACCTGACAGTGGACTGGAGCCGAGCCCGGGATGAGCTCAGGAGGAAGGAGAGCCAGTGGCAGATGGAGCAGGAGGTGGGAGGAACAGTAAAAAAAGAATATTTACTCCTGGACAGGAGGCTTGCATGCTGGGCACTGCCCTCGTCGGTGCTGGGAAGGGTTAACTTCAGGACCTGCACAGAGGCTGAGCTGTTGCTAAAGACCCTCCTCCCCACGCAGGCAGGCAGCTTTGGGCAGCTTTGCCCTGCTTCAGCTCTCGCCTGACTTCTGTCCTTACCTGCCTAGTTGAGGTTTTGCTGGCAAGTGGTATGACACTCAGAGCAGCTCTGTCCCTGCATGTGTGGCTAGCTTCGGTTTTAGGAGGATCTGAAAGCTCACTGACTTCCCTCTTCTGGAGGTCTGCATGTCTAGATGCTAAGGAGATAGCTGTTGAAACCAAATGGGGAAGAAAGACCAGACACAGACCTGGGTGGATTTTCAGATCCCAGCTAAAGGAAACTAATATTTCCTGAGCCTTTGCTGTGTGCCAGGTGCCATGCTTGGTGATTTACATGGTATGTCACTTAGTCCTCATTGTGAGTCTTTGGTGATAATGGCAGTGGCAGCTACTGTTTATCTTTTTCTGATCAGCTCAGAGGAAGGTCATATGCCATCATAAGCCCCTTCTTCCCTCCCCCGGGTTGTCAGGAGGAATCCAAGACTCCTATGCTGGCAAAAGGTGGTCCTCTGCCCTTTGATATGACCAGGGTTTCTGAATACACAGTTCTTCAAGGGCTACCTGAAAGGGGAGCACGGTCGCCTTCTTGGTCTGTGGCGGGAGGTGGTGACCTTCCGACGCCACTTCCTGGAGATGAAGTCAGCTACTGACAGGTAAGTGTGGGGATAGGAAGGGAGGTTTGCCCCTACCGATTCTAGATTTAATGACCATGGGCTGCTGTAGAAGCTGGGAATGGGGGTGGGGAGTAGAGAGGATGGAAGAGTGAGTGGGGAGCGATGATATTATTGGATTCAAAGGATTTTCCCCAGACCTGCTCCTCAGAGTTCACTGGGCCTGATCTCCAAGCTCCCTTCACCCATCCCTACTGGAGTCTGCTCTTTCCTTGCTTGTACTCAGAGATCTGACGGAGCTCAAGGCTGAACATGTGAAGCTTTCAGGGTCCCTGTTGACATGTTGTCTGCGCTTGACTGTGGGCACCCAGTCTCGAGAGTCGGATGGATCTGGGAGACGGGATGGGAGTGAGCCAACCCAGCTGCTGCTACTACTGACCAAGACCCAGGAGCTGGAGAAGGAAGCGCATGAAAGGAGCCAGGAGCTAATACAGCTGAAGAGTCGGGGCGATCTGGAGAAGGCTGAGCTGCAGGATCAGTGAGATGGGTTGGGGTCCTGGGAAGGGGTTGCTGAGGGTGTTGACTCCCTTAGGGAAATAGAGCTGGCAGGGGGTAGGGGGCATGAAGAGCGTTCTCCCACCAGAGAGGAAGGAGAGGTGCCAGAGGGAGTCCAGTCTGGAACCCAGTGCCACAGGGGGGGCTGTGTCACCGCCCTCTGCAGTTCAGTTTCTCTCCTGTTGATTTATAGAGCTAGCTGTGACTGTTGTCTCTCAACACCAAACTACTCCCATTCCCAGAACAGCCAAGCTATTCTATGCCTCTCTGCCTTGGTACATACTGACCTTAGCCTGGAATGCTTGCCTCCCTTCTGCCTCCACCTTATCCATTAAGGCATGGTTCTGAGAAGCCTTCTCTGACCTCAATAGCCTGTTAAATTTCTATGCCCAGGTGTAGTCTTTTGACCTGCTTGTTACAGCATTGCTCTCACTGTTTCTGATTATTTAGCTTTTGTTGTTGTTGTTAGGTTCTCCTATTTTTTTAGATTATGATAAAATTTATTTTTTATTTTTATTTTTTAAATATTTTATTTATTTATTCTTGAGAGACAGAGAGAGAGAGAGAAGCAGAGACACAGGCAGAGGGAGAAACAGGCCCCACTCAGGGAACCCGACATGGGACTGGATCCTGGGACTCCAGGATCACGCCCTGGGCCAAAGGCAGGCGCCAAACCGCTGAGCCACCCAGGCGTCCCTAAAATTTATTTATTTATTTATTTTTTAAATTAATTTAAAAAAAAATAATAGTAAAAAGGGCAGGGACAGAAGCTAAGAGCCCCATTGAATTTCTGGACAGGTTTGGGCTTATACCCCATGGCTAGGTTTGTGTCACCACCTATTGACGGTGTATGTAAATAGCAGTTTGTTTTGGTTTTGGTTGCCTGGGTCCTGGAAAGGCAAGGACAGAGACTATGTCTTAGTGAGTCTATGTCTCCAGTGCTTTGTACTTCATTTGCAGTAGAGTAACATTCAGTGAATGTTTGTTGAAAGACACAATCATTTTTTTAAAATTTTTATTTATTTATGATAGTCACAGAGAGAGAGAGAGAGAGAGGCAGAGACACAGGCAGAGGAAGAAGCAGGCTCCATGCACCGGGAGCCCGACGTGGGATTCGATTCCGGGTCTCCAGGATCGTGCCCTGGGCCAAAGACAGGCGCTAAACCGCTGCGCCACCCAGGGATCCCAAAAGACACAATCATTAAGTGAATGGCCATCCAATTAATGAAGGCTCCTAGAGGTGGTACAGAATAAAATTATTAAGACTTTGAAAAAAAAGGGATCCCTGGGTGGCGCAGCGGTTTAGCGCCTGTCTTTGGCCCAGGGCGCGATCCTGGAGACCCGGGATCGAATCCCACATCGGGCTCCCGGTGCATGGAGCCTGCTTCTCCCTCTGCCTGTGTCTCTGCCTCTCTCTCTCTCTCTCTCTCTGTGTGACTATCATAAATAAATAAAAATTAAGAAAAAATTAAAAAAAAAGACTTTGAAAAAAAAGAATATTTACTCCTGGATAACATTCATTTAAGAAATTTTTTTTTAAATTTTTATTTATTTATGATAGTCACAGAGAGAGAGAGAGAGGCAGAGACACAGGCAGAGGGAGAAGCAGGCTCCATGCACCGGGAGCCCTTCGTGGGATTCGATCCCGGGTCTCCAGGATCGCGCCCTGGGCCAAAGGCAGGCGCTAAACCGCTGCGCCACCCAGGGATCCCTTAAGAAATATTTATTTAGGGGCACTTGGCTGGCTCAGTTGGTAGAGCATGCAGCTCTGGATCTCGGGGTCCATGTGTTTGAGCCCCGTGCCAGGGGTAGAGATTACCTAAAAAAAGAAAATCTTAGAAAAAGAAATATTTGTTTAACTACACATATAATCCCAGGTAATAAACTCCAAGATATAGCATTAAGTGACAGAGTTGTATGATTTCCCTCAACCTTGAGGTTAGTATCACAGAGGTTGACTAAAATCTCCCCCAAACTGCCCCTCCGATTTCCTTATGAAAGACCCTTGGGCTGGAGGGACCTTGGGACTGTCCCATGTGGCAATTCTGATGTTCTTATTGGCTTCAGGGTGCTTGACTTCAAGATCAAGCGAGGCCTGGAAGGGCCTGGGCCAGGGCTTTCCCTCAGCTCTCGCGCCCCCAAACACGTGTTCCAGTCTTGAGATGTGGTAAATCCCTGCATGTGTCTGAGTGGTTTTTGACTCTCCCCTCCCCCTCCCCCCGTTCAAGGCTATAGCATCGTGTGGCATCCAGGGAATGCAGGGGCTGGGGGTGCCCAGGTGGCTTCGGGGGGCTTTAGAGGGAGTGTCCATTGGGGCTGGGGTATGCTGCGTATTAGCTCTGTCCACCATGGTGAGTCTCCTGGGTAACAGTGCTGTGCTCTTCTTCTCTTCAGGGTGACGGAGCTCTCTGCTCTGCTGATCCAGGCTCGGAAGCAAAATGAAGAGTATGAGAAGATGTTAGGGGCCCTGAGAGAGACAGTGGAGATCCTGGTACATGACCTTTTGTTCTGGAAAGGACTTAGGAGTGGGCCTATATGTTCCTTGTCCTCTATAGACAGATGATGCAGGAGACCAGTTAAATATTCCTTAATAATAACAAACAAACAAACAAACAAAAAATAAATAAATTTTGGCTGAATCTGAAAAAGTAATTAACTCATTCAATTTATTCACTCATTGGTAGTACTGTGTACCATGCCTACTATATTCCTGGGGAAATTACAATGATGTATGCATGCAGTGGGTCCTCATCAGAGAGAGTGGAACATACACTACAAGGCACAGTGGCAAAAGATGGGGACATGTGAGAGATTAAAAACCAAGAGCTGCTCAGTAGTTGACCAGTCTGTTCTATGGAAGATTGAGGTTTGTGTCACGGGCTTCTCGGCTTCTCATCTGCCAGAGATACTATCAAAGGGACTCTCTAAGGTTATACTAGATAGAACCTCTGGCTTGATTCTACATTTCTTTTCATTGCTAAGAATCTCTGTTTTTAGGCAGATCCTGAATGATGATCTGTGTACAAACCTCTAGTCTTATCTGAGCTGGGATCGGCAGGGATTCAGAGTCATTTATGCCTTTTTTGGTTCCTTTTGGTCAGAAATGTGCAAATTCAGATGTCCGCAGTGCCCAGATAATGCCAAAGAGTGAAGTGGGTTCAGTTGTAAGGATTCTGGTTGTCCAGCATTATCATAGTTAGTTTTGAGGACAGAAGGGGACACTTGATCTCAATATTAAGGAAACGATGAGGTATAGTAGGGACTGCAGGAGGGTGAAGAGTATGTGTCTCACATGGAGGAGGTGTTCAGCTTCAGGATATTACTGCCATGTAGCAATGGGGCCTGATATGGCCCATCTGTTAACTTTTTGAGAAAAGCCAGAAGGTCAGAATTTCTCAATTCATAAAACCTCTCAGAATCTCTCAATTAATTTATAAATGTTGGCTCAAGTTTTGTAGAGGCCCAAGAAAACATAGTTGCAGGTCTGTGTCTTCAGGCCTTCACTAACAATAGGATCAGAAGGAACTGAGGAAATCTTGAGTCTTCTTCAGATTCATTGCTAGCTCTGGGGCTAGGGGTTTCTCTGGACTAGCCTTAGGTCTCAAGCATTAATTTGCTGTTCAGAGACAGCTCCCATTCTTTCTTTTGTGATAGCTGACATGTATTGAGCATTTTCTTTGTGCCAGGCACTATGTTGAGTGATTTACATGCATCCTTTTCACTTAAGCCTCAACACAAACCTGTGAAGTAGTTGCTGTTAATTATTCCTATTTTATTTTATTTATTTATTTTTTTAAACAGTGTTTTTTTTTGTTTTGTTTTGTTTTTAAATTTATGATAGAGAGAGAGAGAGAGGCAGAGACACAGGCAGAGGAAGAAGCAGGCTCCATGCACGGGGAGCCCAACGTGGGACTCGATCCCGGGTCTCCAGGATCGTGCCCTGGGCTAAAGACAGGCACTAAACCGCTGCGCCACCCAGGGATCCCAATTATTCCTATTTTAAAGAGAAAAGAAGCTCAAAGAAACAGTTGCCTATGGCTACCAAACTAGGAAGTGATTGAGTGAGAACTCTAATTGAGGCAGTCTAATTTAGAGCTCTGATTCACTTATTCTGAACTCTTAATCACCACATCACACTGTTCTCAGAGTCCTGGGACAACAGTAGCAGTCATATGTGGTCAAGGAAAAAAGTAGGGTTGACCACAGAGCCAGAATGAGGTTCTGGTTGATTTGGGGGCTTAAATGGTAGATACTTCTGAGAGTTTTGCTCACAGCTCTGTCTTGTTCCCTGTTCAGGAGACAAATCATGCAGAATTAATGGAACATGAGGCATCTCTCAGTAAGAATGCCCAAGAGGAGAAGCTGTCTTTACAGCAGGTGATCAGGGATATAACCCAGGTACTGGTAAGCCTTCTGTTTGTGGGAACCGGGTTATGGCTCACTCCTCCCTAGGCCTCCGTGTTTCTTAGTCATGCCTAGATTTCCACTCTCTGAGATGTTTGGGCTTAGGGTCTTTGAGGAATGAGTTCTCTGAGTGTATCTGAAGACTGGTACCTTAAGGGGTAGCTAAGCATTCACATGCTAGCACTGCCTGCTGGAACAGGCAGGCCCTCCTTCTTATCGCCAGCTGTACTTCTCAGGACAGGGGCTCTGGTCTTTGTTACATCAATATCTTCTTCTTTCTTCATTTCTTCGTTTATTATTACCTCAGAATGCTCTAGCCTTGTTGCTAGTCCTAGGTTTGGGTGACAGAAGGTGAGGAGTTGGAGGAACCAATACTTTTTTTTTTTTTTTAAGATTTTATTTACTCATGAGAGACACACAGAGAGAGGCAGAGACATAGGCAGGGGGAGAAGCAGGCTCCCCCATGGGGAGACTGATGCAGGACTCCATCCCAGGACTCTAGGATCATGATCTGAGCCGAAGGCAGACACTCAACCATTGAGCCACCCTGGTGCCCCAGGAACCAATCCTTTTTGCTCTTAGATACCCTCCTCTTATGTGCAAGGGAGAGGACCTGAGAAAGAAGACGTCAGGTTTGTCCAGGATGTAGTGTCAGTCTTCTATGTGGATTCTAGGCCTTCGTCAATAGGGTGGTGACTCTGCTGTGTTGGGTTTCAGGTCATGGTGGAAGAAGGGGACAGTATGACCCAAGGCTGTGGTCGAGACAGCTCCTTAGAATTGGACCCTAGTGGCCTCTCATCCCAGTTTGATTCCCAGGACCCAGACAAGGCCCTTACTCTGGTGCGTTCAGTGGTGACTCAAAGACGCCAGGCTGTGCAGGTGAGAAACCACCATTCCTCCTCAGACACGGGTGTGGGTGTCTGAACTGATGTGTGCCCCAGGTAACCTCCTTGCCTGGACTGTCCCTTCCACTATGTCAACCAGTCATGAGGTGTTTGGTCAGTACTCCCAAGGTGCCCATTAGAATCTCTCGGTGTCTGCCAAGTCATACTTGTGGCTAATGGGTACATTCTCTGTGCCCAATAGTACACCTCACTTTGCATGCTATCTTCATATAGCACTATGCAAAGATAGGCAACTGGAGCCCTGGGAGACCGTGAGTAAGCGTTGCCTGACTCTAAGGGTCCCAGCCAGACTTAGCCATTTCCGTGACGGCCCCCCAATGCACGTCTAAAGATGATGGACTCTGAGACTCCAGGAACCACAGAAGCCCAGTAATCTCTGATCCTCTGTCTCCTCGACTGGCCGCATCTCTATTCTCAGCTTACCCTTGTACCAGGCCTCGGCCCCTGGCCTAACCTCACTCTCAGGCTTCTGCCACCCTGCCTTTGCTCTGCCCTCTTGCTCACCATCTCCCTTTTGTCACCCTCCCTCCCCAGGACCTAAGGCAGCAGCTTTCGGCCTGTCAGGAAGCTATGAGCTCTTTGCGGCAGCAGCATAATCAGTGGGAGGAGGAGGGTGAGGCCTTAAGACAGCGTCTGCAGAAGCTCACCGGGGAACGCGACACTCTGGCAGGGCAGACCTCGGACCTACAGGGAGAGGTGGAGTCTCTCAGCAAGTGAGCAGGGGGCTGTTCATCCCTCCCGGCTCAGTCCTCATCCAGCCATTTACTCACTCCTGGACATTTCTGGTTGCCTAACCCTGCCCTCCCTGCCACCCAGGGCTGTTCAGGGCCGTCTTGTGTTCTGCTTATTCCTGCTTACTCAGTTTTGGATCTTTGTGATGATAAAACAAACAAACAGGTTCCCGCTCAAAAGGGGAGATGAGATCTTTAAAAAGAAACGGACATCTCTTTCCTTTGATCCTATATCTGCTACCAGGAAGGATTTGAGGTTCCAAGGTTTTTGCTCATCTCTCGTCTCGTTTCAGGGAGCGAGAGCTCCTGCAGAAGACCAGGGAGGAGCTGCAGCAGCAGTTGGAGGTGCTGGAGCAGGAGGCATGGCGGCTGCGAAGGACAAACATGGAGCTTCAGTTGCAGGGGGATTCTGTTCAGGGTGAGAAGGAGGAGCAGCAGGAGGAGCTGCACCTGGCTGTCCGTGAAAGGGAGCGCCTGTAAGTGTGACTGGTCCCCTCCTGCCTGGGGCTTGATTTTCCCATCATTTCTACACCCTCTTTCATCCACTCCCATCTCTTAGAAAGTAGAGTCAAAATTGAAGCTTGGCCTGTGGTGGGTTCACATTAGCTTACTGCTCCTTCTTTTGCAGAAGGATAAATACAGAAAGTTCACCCAGGCTTTTCTGAGTACCCCTAGGGGCTGAGACACTGCAGGGGCACAGAAACAAATAAGACACAGGCCCTGATCGCCAGCAGTTTGCAGTCTAATGTTCAAGTAAACAATGAACTGTGGCATGAGGCCAAATGAAGTATGAATGAAACAGAGCTTCAGGCTGGGTCCTTTGGAAGCCTGGGAGTGACAGTTAATAATTGAAAGCCTCACAGAGGAGAGGCCTTTGAGCTGGGCCTTGACATATTTTGATTGGTAGAGAGTGGGAGAGGGGCAAAAGGGACAGATTAGCAAAGAAAAGGATGCAGGTTCATGGCATGTTCGGAGTAGGCCAGGCTGGCTGAAGGGTAGGATTTACCCCAGGTAATAATGGGAAATGAACTGGCTAAGAAAGGGAATTCTAGAATCAAGAGACGTAGCAAATTTGTAAATTCTTCTATGTAATATCATAGAAAAAGCAAGGACTTTCAAGCTGGCAAAAGTTTGGTTAAAATTATGGCTCCACCATTTGAGCAGATTACTTTATTTGTAAAATAGGGATGATAGTATTTACCTTGAAGGATCACTGGGAAGAATAGAGCACCATTTTGTGCACAGAGCCTGGCAGATGGTGGGTCTTCAGTAACTGGTATCAGGGACTGTATTCTTCACCTCCATATATCCCCCTCCTCTCCTGTGCTCTAGTTCCTTGCAGCCAGTAGGCACAAATAATAGAATCTTGAAGGACTGCTATAAGAATCATGACTCCTACAAAGAATGGTCTCTCCTATACCTTTAGAAGAATAAACAATCCACAAAGATTGTAACGTTGTGTTTTTTTTTTTTGTAAAGATTTTATTTATTTATTCATGAGAGGCACAGAGAGGCAGAGAGAGAGACAGAGACTTAGACAGAGGGAGAAGCAGGCTCCATGCAGGGAGCCCGAAGTGGGACTCGATCCCAGGACTCCAGGATCACACCCTGGACCAAAGGCAGGCGTTCAACCACTGAGCCACCCAGGCATCCCGATAGTTATGTTTTTAAATTTAATTAGTGTGATTCAGTAATACATTTATCAATATTTATTATGATCTGAAAGTCAAAACTATTTAAAAAGACAAACACAGGGGCACCTGGGTGGCTCATTTGGTTAAAGCTCCTGATTCTTGATTTTGGCTCAGGTCATGATCTCAAGGTCGTGAGATCGACCCCTGTGTTAAGCTCCTTGCTGGGCGTGGAGCCTGCTTAAGACTCTCTCTTCCTCCCCCTCTGCCCTTCTTCTCCCTTTTTCTCTTAAAAAAAAAAATAGACAAACAGAGATCCTCCTCTCTGCTTCATCCACCTTATTTCCCTTCCTTCTGTAGCCAACCACTTAAATTGCTTTCTTGTTTATCTTTCCAGCTGCTTTATGCAAATATATACATGTAATCTTTTTTTAACTAAGTTTTATTTTATTTTTTTAAGTACGCTCCACACCCAACATTGGGTTTGAACTCATGACCCTGAGATTAAGAGTTGCATGCTCTACTGCCTGAGCTGGCCAGGCACCCCTATGCATATTCTTATTTCTCCCAAATATTTTGCTTTTTTCGCTTTACATGTCATGGAGGTCTTAACAATTTAGAGACCTTCTTCCTTCTTTTGCATAGCAAAGGTAATTTGACTCCTATTACCTTTTGGGGTGTGGCCACTCCCTGAGATTGACCCCAGCCTCCTCTCCTTTCCATCTTAGTCAGGAGACACTAGCAAGTCTGGAAGCCAAACAGTCAGAATCACTCAGTGAATTGATCATTCTTCGGGAAGCCCTGGAGTCTTGTCACCTGGAAGGGGAGCTGCTGAGGCAAGAGCAAACAGAAGTGACTGCGGCGCTGGCCAGGGTGCGTGGGCCTCCATTCCTTGTTTGCTAAGTGGGGTGTATGGCTTAGAAAGTTGTGTTTGTAGGCAAAGGACATGCAGCCTGCCTCGTTCTTCATCCTTTAAGCCATGACCTTCCATATTCCCTGCGTCCCTTACTAGCCTCTGCTTTTGGGTTCTGTCCCTTCCAATGTATTCTCTATGTTGACCTTAGAATGGTTTTCAAAGGTATAAATCCAGTTACGTTGGTCTCCCTCCTGTAACCCATTCAGTTACTTTGCAACTGCTTGGTGACACATTCAAAGCCCCTCTGCATGTGCCCCAAACTATTTCTAGCTCCTCCTGTCTCCATATCCTGTCCTAACTCCCTATCCACCTTGACTCCTGCCACACAGCACTAATTATAGCCTCATCTTCACCTGCTTTTTCATGACTCCACTGCTTTTCGTGTACTCTTCCCTTTGCCTAGATTGCTTCTTTCCTCTCCCTCTAACCACGTACTATTCTTCACCTCTCAATACCTACCTTCATTACCAGTTCTTCTCCCAAGCACTTCTGACTCCCCAAAACTGAATGAGTTTCCAGAGCACTTTGTGCCTACATTGTTTATGAAGCTATCGTAATTATGGTTGTTTGTACATCTCGGTGTCTGTCTGGCCCTCTATACTGCGAGCTCCTTTCTTCTTGATGTTTGAATGATTGATTGAATGAATGAATGAAGGGAAAACTTGTTTAGAATATAAGGGAAGGAACGGAGCGTTACCTGATCTCTGTACCAAGACAGCAGCAGGTGGCAGGGATGTGAGCTTCTCACTGTGGCAGGAAAGCTGGTACAAGGAAGCCCTTTAACTCTCTTTGTTTTTAGGCAGAACAGTCAGTTGCAGAGCTGTCAAGTTCTGAAAACAGCCTGAAGGCCGAGGTTGCTGATCTTCGGGCTGCAACCATCAAGCTCAGCGCCTTAAATGAGGCTTTGGCCTTGGATAAGGTTGGACTGAACCAGCAGCTTCTCCAGGTGAGCAAAGATTTCTCTGACCCACAGGGTAGTTCTGGGCCCTGATAGAAGGCAAGCCAGTGACTGATAAAGCTGATGCCCTTGACAGGGGAGAGTTTGTAATGGATCAGTGCAAGACGGATCAGCTCCTGTCCTGAAATGAGCCAAAGGAACATTGGTGGTGCAGAGGACAGCTAAGACTATAAGGCCTGGGTTTAGCCATTGAAAATAGTCCCCTTTCACTCCTATAGCAGAACCACCTTTGGGCTGTAGGGTAAAATCACCAGGGCCAGGAAGGAGACCCATGTCCTCTGGAAGGAAGACTAGGTGTTTAATTCCATTGCATGGGATAGCAGTAATCACCAGAAAAGAATCTGCCAAAGAGCCTACATCTCAAAGAATCTTCTCTATAGGTTGCAAATTTAACATGTTTCTTCACCACCCATTACCTTAAGCCCTAGAAATGTCCTGGATTTCCTTTATTCTGAATTCTGTGAGAGTAGAGTTTTGCCTTTTTAATTGCCATCCCCAGCATCAACCCATCTAGTACCTGAAATACAGCACCAGAGCAAATGAATGTGTAGCCCCCTCTCATAATAGCCCTCCTGTGTTCCTCATTGGAGAATAGATTCACATCTCACTGGGATTTCTGTCTTAGCACTTGATCTAAAAACTGTAACCATTTGCCTTTGATGCCTTTCCCATTTTGTCCAGTAGTTAGAACAAGAGAACCAATCTGTGTGCCACAGAATGGAAGCAACAGAGCAGGCAAGAAACGCTTTGCAGTTGGGCCTGGCAGAGGCCGAGAGGAGCAGGGAAGCCCTACAGGAAAAGAACACTCACCTGGAGGCACAGCTGCAGAAGGCAGAGGAGAGGGGGGCTGAGCTGCAGGCAGATCTCAGGGCCATCCAAGATGAGAAGGAAGAAATTCAAGAGAAACTAAGCGAGGTAAGAAGATAAAACTAATACCATCACATTAAGGTATCATGTGTATTCATCATAAAAAATGAAAATTCTACAGAAATGATTCAGAAGGTGAAGAGGTCTTAACTTCCTAAAAATGACCAGTGTTACTAGTTTGGGGTACATCTTCCAGTTTTTCAAGAGAATTTCTGTAAGAATCCTTCAGGTTCCCTACTACTTCACACCCTCCACTTTGAATTAGATGCCTCTTCTGGTTGCTCTGACAGCACCTCCTGCATATTCCAACTGCCACACCACACACAACTCACACTGTATTGTGATTATCCATTTATAGTCTCCACCACTAGACCAAAAGGTCTTGAAGGCAGGGCTGTGTCTTACTTGTTTTTATCTTCTTTCTTTCTTTCTTTCTTTCTTTCTTTCTTTCTTTCTTTCTTTCTTTCTTTTTTTTTTAGATTTATGTATTTATTTGAGAGAGAGAGAGAACACACAAGCGCGTTGAGAAGGGGGATAGGGAGAGGGAGAGAGACACTTAAACAGACTCCACGCTGAATATGGAGCCAACGTAAGGCTTGATCTTACAACCCTGAGATCAGGACCTGAGGCGAAACCAAGAGTCAGATGCTTAACCAACTGTGCGCCCCCTGGGCCCCCTATTCCTTTATCTGTTAGTACAATGTTTAACACATAGAGCGACTTAGTAAATTTTTCTGAACCAAAGACTCAGCTCAACGGGCCTCTTTCTCCTCTACCAAACTTCCCACTGCCCTAAAAATGATACATAATCTTCCTTCCCAGAGTCCCTTTCTCAGAGGCTGATCGCTTTCTTCCTGATGTTATGTCTATCTTACTGCTTAAAACTAAAAGCTCCTTAGAGATAGTTTCTTGCAGCCCTAACACAGGGTCTTGCACAAAGGAGAGCCATCCTTCCTGGGTTGGGAGTTCTATGGGTTGATGCAGGAAGTAGTATTTGTATGAGTGGGCAACGCTCAGGACTCACAGAGCTGGGCCCAGAATCTCTGAAGGGCCTGTGGCCCCAACCTGGCGATAGCAGCCTCTGTCTGTTATAGATTTCTTCCTCTCAGGCACGTCATCAGCAGGAGGCAGCCTTAGCTCAGCTGGATCAGCTGCGTCAGGAGACAAAGCGACAGGAAGAAGTGCTTGCTCGAGAAGTCCAGGAGAAGGAGGCCCTAGTACGGGAGAGAGCAGCCCTAGAGGTGCGGCTGCAGGCCGTGGAGCGAGACCGGCAGGACCTCGCTGAACAACTACTGGGCCTCAGGTAGGGCTCAGACCCAGTTCAGCCAAGGGCAGAGAGAGCTTTGCAAAGCAAGGGGTAGCCAAACTAAGTTCCCTGCCCAAAGTATATGGGTCCCAAATGAATTAGGAATTTATAATTGCCCCCTAATTTCTCCGGGTAGTCAGTATGTCAAACCCAAGTCCTCTTAAGGAAGGTTAAGGGACTTGATGGATAAGAACTCTTCCTGATTCCTGAACCTGACAGCTCAGCCAAGGAGCAACTGGAGAGCACTCTGTTTGAGGCCCAACAACAAAATTCTCTGGTAGAGGTCACGAAGGGACAGCTAGAGGTCCAGATTCAAACTGTCATTCGAGCCAAGGAAGTAATTCAAGGTGAGACCCCAACTGGGGTGGGGGGCACTTCATTCTTTGGGGATGGTCCAGATTCAAACTGTCATTCGAGCCAAGGAAGCATTTCAAGGTGAGACCCCCAACTGGGGTGGGGGTCACTTCATTCCTTGGAGATTTTGAAAACTAGGAAGGCAGTGGGAAGTTATCAGACGTCCTTCTCCAGCCAGGCCCAGGGCCTCCGTGATGGAAGTTGCTCATGAGGTCTGGGGAGAGGGGTGAAAGAAAGAGGGCAGATGCTTGGTGAGAGATCACCTGTCACTGGCACCTTAGGGGAAGTGAGGTGCCTGAAGCTGGAACTGGACAGTGAGCGGAACCGGGCAGAACAAGAGCGGGAGACAGCAGCCAGACGGCTGGCCCAGGCCGAGCAAGAGGGGCAGACTGCCCTGCAGCAGCAGAAGTCAGCCCACGAGGAGGAGGTGAACCGGCTCCAAGAGAAATGGGTACGTCATGGATGTGGCTGGGGACAGGAGAGGCACACATGGCCTCCCTTCAGTGAGTTTTCCACCTGCTGGCTCTTGGGCCAAATATTGCTGCTTATAAAGGTGAAATCTGAACAGAACTAACCTGGCCACCAAGGTGCAAAATCCAGTTTCTAGCTGTTAAGTGAGTAATATATGGAGAACACCGAGAACAATTCCGGACATATAGTAAACTCTATTTGTGTTAGCTGTTAGTGTTGTTTTGGTATGTACAGAGAATTAAGCATGGGTTCTGGGACATAGGGTTGTTAAACTGGCCCCAGGCTGTAAAGGGAGCAGAGGAATGCCTTGGACCCCTTCTTGGCTAGATATTCTTGCTGTTTCCTTCTGTGGGATTTTTTTGTTTTGTTTTCTCTCTTCCTTTCTCTCCTTTTTTCTTCCCCATTTCTCTCCTCTTTTCTCCCCCCGCCCCAGGTTTATCTTTCTATTGAGGGCACTCTAGCCCAGGGCTTTTGGTAAAGGGCCACCACATACTAAGCTTTGTGGACCTTATGGTTTCTGTCATAATTACTCACCTCTGTTGTTGTAGTACAAAAGCGGCCATAGATAATATGTAAACAAATGAACATTCTGTGTTCATAAGTGTAGCACTGAAATTTGAACTTCATCTAATTTTCACATGTTACAAATTTTTTTTTTAATTTCTTTTCAACCATTAAAAATGTAAAAACCAGGATGCCTGGGTAGCTCAGTGGTTTAGCACCTGCCTTCGGCCCAGGGCATGATCCTGGGGTCCTGGGATCGAGGCCTGCATCAGGTTCCCTGCATAGGGCCTGCTTCTCCCTCTGCCTATGTCTCTGCCTCTCTCTCTGTGTGTCTCTCATGAATAAATAAATAAAATCTTTATAAATAAATAAATAAATAATAAAAATGTAAAAACCATTATTAGGTCACAGGCCATATAGCAGCAGGAGGATGGACAGATTTGGCCCACATGCCATATTTTGTTGACTCCCGGTTAGCACTTTGGAGGTCCAGCTTTATATGGGAATCTTCTATTGACTCCCTACCCTTGTCTTCTGTTTTCTTTTCTCCGCATAACATTAAAATGAATTTCAAGGTTATTAGGTATAGCAAATGCCTCCAGTGGAAAGCCAGTTCTGTGCTCATTTACCTCTTTGGATCCCAAGTCTTGCTTTGATTTTTGACTCCTATGAAATTACAGCTGGCTCACTTACACATTAAAACATTAGATTTAAGGGATGCCTGGGTGGCTCAGCGGTTGAGCATCTGCCTTTGGCTGGGGTTGTGATCCCATGATCTTGGGATTGAGTCCCACATTGGGCTCCCTGCATGGAGCCTGCTTCTCCCTCTGCCTCTCTCCCTCTCTGTGTCTCTCATGAATAAATAAATAAAATCTAGGAAAAAAAACCCATAGATTTAATATTTTATCCAAGATGTTTTGCCATATCGTGGGTGGAGGGGGTTAGAGATCGTATTTGTCAGGTTTCTGGAAATGGAAGTTGACTTGTGCTTTGTGTGTATTTGTGATTTGACTCTTATTACAAGGCAGACTTGCTGGCAAGATGACAGACGTTTGCTGGTTTTGGGAATTATGTGCCTAAAGTAGGTAACTGAATTATTTGTCGAATTGTGTCCAGAAGGCACTTTGCCCAGCAAGAATCAGGTGTACCCCCTAAGGAAAACCCTACAAGTGAAAGATGCAATAAAATTTCTGAATGATGAGTTACCACTTGACAAAACCTAGGCTTCTCTGAAAGGATTGACTATCTCATGGCCATACCTGAGTCACGGGAGGGCCTCTTCCATCTTTTCTTTTCCTCATTCAGATAATCCCCCTGAATTCTGATTGTCTGACTTATGATCTCCCTACTAATTAAAAAAGGTTGACTACTCTCTTGACTTTTGAGAGTCTATTTGTTTTATTTATTTATTGTTTTTTAAGTAAGCTCTATGCCCAATGTCGAGCTTGAACTCACGACCCTGAAGTCAAGAGTCAAACGCTATATTGACTGAGCCAGCCAGGCCATCCCAGGAATCTGTTAATTTTAACTGTGACTTGCTTCTCCTGGAATCCTAGCAGTTGGAAAAACTTTTAGAGGCTATAGTCTTCACATTCTTCCACCTGGTGCTGGACCCACTTTAATTCTAGTGATAGTGGGCACTTATTAACCACTTGCCCATGCCAAGTGCCATGCTAAATGCTACTTATATTATTTCAAATAGCCTACCTATGACTGGTAAGGAAATTGAAACTTCAAGAAATCACTCAGGGTCACATTGCTAATAAACAGTAGAGCAGGGATTAAGCATCTTTTAACCATTCGTGTTGTGGTCAATGGTTGCTTAGCTTCAGTTGTATTCTGCCAGTGGCTGCTCATTTATTTTTATAGATCTAGTTATTGGAAAATTATTCCTTATGTTGAGCCAAAATCTATTCATGTGAAACAAATCAGTGTTAGGTTTGCTTGAAATCCCTTACCAACACGGTTGCTCTCCTCTAGACATGTTACCCATTACTCATGACCCAGTGTGCAGAATATTCTGATCCACAGCCTAGCTGGCAACCCTAGACTATTACTTCCTGGACATCACAGAATTGGCTCTTCCAGTAGCCATACACACTTCTAACTCAAATTGAGCAAATAGGTCAGTTTTGTGTTTGTTTTTTTTAACACTTACTACTATTAAAATCCATCTTTCCCATATTTTTACAGCTGGCTTTTTGAATCAGAGGGTAAGATTTGATATTCATAGTTGTTCTATAATTGTGGCATTGTAAATTGCTGTTCTTAGGCATCTTAACAGTGCAGTAGCTGAAACGTGATTCATTCATGCATTGTGGAGTATTCGTTATGTGCTGGCACAGTGGTGGGACCTGAGGATACAGTGGAAGCAAAGTAGATGTGGTTCTCCTTATGGAGCTTAAGGCCTCAAAGGGAAGACAAGTATTAAACAAGTTAATATGCAAATAAGTAAGTGATGACGTAAGATCTAAGTAGACAAAGAACTGGGTGTTACAAGAGGAACAACAAGGAGACCTGTTGCGAGTGTGTGGTCTGGGAAGGCCTCTCTGAGCAAACATTATTTAGGCTGTGATAAACAGTGGTGTCGGGGGCAGGCAAGGGCATTCCAGGGAGATGGAGAGCAGGAGCAAAGGCCTTAAGGTATGAGGGTGTGTAGTGTGCCCGAGGTCCTGAAAGGAGGCCAGTGTGGCCGGGGGGGGGGGGGGGGGGGGGTACTGCACGAGATGATGTTGGGAAGGGGTGAAACCCAAGGAGCATTCCCATGAAATGAATGTATAACTTGAGCTTGGACACATTTTAAAGGAAAGGTTCCAGGAACTGCTAACGTGATGAATCATGTCAACAGGTGTTAAATATGGAGTGCTTTCCATGTACTTAAGGTGCTCTACTGACTTATCTCAATCCTCAGAGCAACCTGAATTGCTCTCCCTGTATTTATAGATGAGGAAACTGAAGCACAGAAATGTGATTGACATTAACTAAAGTCACTCAACAGTAGTGACCATAATCCGGAGGCACCTGGAGGTCTCACACAGTTGAGCATCTACCCTAGGCTCAAGTCATGATCCCTGAGTCCTGGGATCAAGCCCCACATCAAGGCTTCCTGCTCACTGGGGAGTCTGCTTCTCCCTCTCCCTCTTCCTATCTCTCTGCCTACTTGTGTTCTCTGTCTATCAAATAAATACATAAAATCTTAAAATACGTAAACCATAACCCAGGCAGCTGGGTTCGAGAGCCCTTCACTACTATCTTGGGAACTAGGAGAGGATCCTGGGTTAGTCTAGGGGATCAGGTAAGACTTTGGTCACTGGTGGACCTCTGGAAGGACCAGGATGCCCTGTTCTAAAGCTCTTGTATAGCAGGAGACATCCTAACAAGGCTCAACCTGACTTTTCAGGAGGCTTATCCACCACCCTGAACAGGGGAGAGTGGGCAACAGAGAACTAATCTGTCTCCTCAGTTCATGGTTATAACCATCAACTATGGTGTGGTTGGTTTAAAATAACAGATATTTATAAGTTATATTAGGGACAGTTGCACTTTAGAAAACACGTTTTCATGTATTGTATCACTTGGGTTTTTTAAATCTCATTTGATTCTCCTAAAATTTAATAAGATAGATAAGGCAGGAGTTAGCAACCTCACTTTATCGAGGGGGAAACCAGCAGAGGGAGAGATACCAAAGACGCTCAGCTGGGGAGGGCGGACCTCCACTCCAGCCCTCCCCTTGCCTCTTCTCCTCACCCACTGGGTTCTAACCCTGCTTCCCTCACATGACCAGGAGAAGGAGCGCTCTTGGCACCAGCAGGAACTGGATAAGGCCCTGGAGAGCCTAGAGAAGGAGAAAATGGAGCTGGAAACGAGGCTGAGGGAACAGCAGGCAGAAGCCGAGGCCATCCGGACACAGAGGGAGGAAGAACGGGCGGAGGCAGAGAGTGCCCTCTGCCAGGTGGGAAGCTGGGGAGATTGGAGCTGTGATCCCCCTCCTTCTGACTACTTCCTTTTCCACTCCCAAGAGTGCTGCCGCAGGGGGCTTCCAGACGAGAAGTACCTGTTCACTTTGCTGCTCGTGAGTAGGGTGACCAGTGCTGTTAGCTGCAGGACCAACAGTGTATCACACTTCCTGAGGGAGGGCCGATGTTCACCACATCCTGTCAGCTTGCAAACCAGTGACAATCTTTGTACTTCCTGGTTCCTGACAAGCAGGTCCAGACCTTCTTTGGCCCTCAGCCCCCACCCCATTTGCTGGATGAGACCCAGAGCAGCCGGGATGTGTTTCTGGCCCAGCAGATGAGCATGGTGACCCCTGATGTAGCAAGCCCTTGGCCTCCTGCCCCTCTGCAGATGCAGCTCGAAACAGAGAAGGAGAGAGTGTCCCTCCTGGAGACCCTGCTGCAGACCCAGAAGGAGCTGGCAGATGCCAGCCAACAACTAGAGCGGCTGAGGCAGGACATGAAGGTCCAGAAGTTAAAGGAGCAGGTATGGAGAGTGGATCTGGGTGGGGAAGAAAGGTGGCATCGACATGCTCCTTTGGCATGGACCAGTTCTGTGGTGCTTCTTTGTACCAGGTCCTGGGCATGGTGCTGTCACAGCAGGTGGCATGACATACATAGTCCCTGTCCTCAAAGAGCTCGAGTTCTAGTGGCAGAGCAGAGGAAAATGAGCAGATAGAGATAAATGAGATAATCGTGGGTCCTAATAAATGCTGTAAGGGAAATGGTTAGGGTGAAGTAATTGAGAGGGATTCACCAGAAGCCACTTTGAAAAAGGTGGTTCAAAAGGGGTAGGGCTCACCGAGAAAGTGGCATTTGAGCTGAAGCATGAAGGTTGAAAAGAGGCCAGCCCTAGGCAACAGTAGGGACAGACCCTGAAAGCATTATGCTGAGTGTAAGAAGCCAGTCACAAGAGGCCACATAGCACATGGTTCCATATGTAGGAAATGTCCCAAATAGGCAAATCTACAGAGGCAGCAGATGAGTAGTTGGGAGAGAAGATGGGAATAGGGAGGGTACAGGCTTGTTTTCTTGGGTGATAACAGTATTCTAAAATGTGGTGCCCTTTGTCCAACTCTGAATATTCTAAAAACCATCGATATGGTTCAACCATTATGCCTAAATGGGTGAATTATATATGTGAACTATATCTCAATAAAGCCGTTTTATTTATTTATTTTTTTAAGAATTTATGTATTTTAGGGAGAGAGCTCGAGCAGGGGGTGCAGAGAGAGAGGGAGAAGCAGGCTCCCTGCTCAGCTGGGACCCTGCTAGATCCCAGGACCCTGAGATCATGACCTGAGCTGTCCAGGCACCCCTCGGTAAAGCCTTTTAAAAAAAAAGCCAGCTATTTGAAGAATAGTTTCAGCAAGGGAAATAGCCATCATAAAGGCAGTGAGAGACAGGGGCTTGAGGAGTGCCAGGACAGAAAGGAAGCCATGTGACTCCAGCATGATAGGGTCAGGGGCAAGTGGAGAGATAGACAGGAGCCCAGGAGCTCTTGGTCAGCCATGCTAGGAGCTTGGAATTTGTTCTAAGGGCAGTGGGAAACTGTTGGATGGTACTTTAAAAAATACTTTAGCTGCTTTGTGGAGGGGTATGTGTGTGTGTGCGCGCGCTCGTGCACATGCATGTGCACAAGTGGTGGTGACATGAAGTGGTTGTAGGGATACGCAATAGGAGCCTGCAGCAGCGGTCCGGGTGAGGGACTGCTACCAACTCAGGGGTGCTGACAGAGAAAGCCAGGGTGAGCCAGCACGCTTTGTGAGGGAGGAAAGGGAGCAGGAGGTAAGGGTTGAGGTGGCATGGTAAAAAGAGCGTGGATTGCTGGGTCCTGCCTCCGCTTTTGCCAACCCAATTGAAAAACCAGTATCTATATGACATAGATTGTAAGACATGGGCCCCAGTGGGAGCTTTCTTCTGTTCATTGTGGTCTTCTCCTTTTGCAGGAGACCACTCAGATCCTGCAGACCCAGCTCCGGGAGGCTCGGGGGGAGCTGGAGCAGGCAGCCCAGCAGAACAGAGATGACCTTGTTGCTGTCCAAGAAGAGTGCGGGGCCCTGCTGCAGGCGAAGATGGACCTGCAGAAGCGGGTGCCTCCTTCTCTCTCCCGGTCCTGTAGCCCTTCCCCAGCATAGCCTGGCTCTTCCCCTCCTTCTGCTTGGGAAGGAATGGAAAACAGAAGGGTGCTTACAACTGAACCTGTGCCCTTGGAGCCCTGAGATAGTCCTCTCTCCCTGTGGCAACCACAGAACTTAGATTTTCTCAGGCGGTTGTTCTTCCCACCCTCCCCCAGAGATCACATATTTTAAAATATCATGTTGCTTTTCCTACTCTGATTGCTTTTCCTTTTCAGAATCGTTTATCAGTTGGTGTTCTCATTGTTTATTTTAAAAAAATATAATCACTACACACTTGCCTACCACTTATCACTTGGCCTTTGGGTGATTCTATTCAGCCAAGATTTTGATTTGTGCCTGCCTTTACACAGCAGATGTGAGGCTGGGAGACAGCGGTGAGGCTGAATGGTACTGGGGGAGGGGTGGTCAGAATAGTATGTAAGCATTGGCAGAAGCCCCCCGAGCATTGGAAATGGGCCAGTGACTGTGGCCTCGAAGGACCCTGGAGCCCTATGTGAGAAGCGTCTTCTTGCTGGCCCCGTGCCCTTGATCCTCATGCCATTATCTTTCCAGGTAGAAGAGTTGAAGTCTCAGCTGGTTTCCAGAGATGACTCCCGGAGGCTGGTGGAGCAGGAGGTTCAGGAGAAGCTGAGGGAGGCCCAGGAGTATAGCCGAATTCAGAAGGAGCTGGAGAGAGAGAAAGCCAGGTAGGCTTGATAGTCCACGGAGTAGCTTTTGCCTGTCCAGCCACTATGGTCACTGTGAGATGGACAGGCCTTTGCTCAGGCAACCTGGCATCTCATGTCTCTAGCCCTGGACTGTACAGGTAGCCATGTAGAGAGGATATGGTCCCTGTCTTCAAAGCTTTTACTTCAGGTAGTATACTTTGAGAAGACACATTAGTGATAAACAAGACAGCATGGCTCCTGCCTCAATAGAATATATGGTTTTGTGGGGAAGACGTGATTAAGTAATCACCCAGATAAGTCATTGCTGGTTACTTACATGGTGTGAAGGGAAGAAACAGGATGCTGAAGTAGAGGTAAAGGTGAGGATGTACTTTAGATTAAGGTTTTAGGGAAAGCCTTCCTCCCCTTAAAGGGGAGGGGAGGTTGCCTTTAAACCGATCACTGAAGATAAGCTGAAAACAGCCATGCAAAGGGGTGAGGGAAAGTTCTGTGGTAGGTTAGAAATCTCAGCGGCCTGGAGGCAGATCTATACTGAAGATCTTTGGGGATACCAGAAGCACTATATGACCAGAGCCTGGTGAACGAGGACAGGGTACATGACCTGGGCAAGTCTGCATCGTTTGGGATTTGTGGGCCACGACCAGGAGTGTGTCATTTATTTTGGGTTTAGTAGGAAACCAAAGGAGGGTTTTAAGCAGAGAAATTGACATGGTCCCGTTTATGATGTATCAGAAGAGAGTGATGGCAGGAAACCTCAGGAGTGAGATACGGCCATCCAGGTGAAGTGCGGCGTGTCTCCTCAGTGACGTAGAAGTTTGAAGAGGGACAGATCCTCTTGTTGAAACAATCACAGGGAGCTAGACAGGGTTAGGAGGTGGATGCGGTTGTTTGCTGGAGAAATACTAAGGATGCACAAGGGTAGGGGTAGTGGGGAAGGGGAGGAGGGAAGGAGCTCAAGGGACATTGAGGGTGTTGGAGTTCATTATATGTCATCACCGATTGGACATAAGTGGGATGAAGGGAGAACTCTCTGATGTGGTCAGGGCCACCAAATTAGAGCATTAGGTGGATAAAGGTGCCATTCGCTGAGCTAGGGAGCAGGGTAGAGGGTGGCTGGGGAGAGGGGGGTGCAGAGGGGATGGGAAGAAATGGATATGTTGAATTTGTGGTATTACACAGGTATTTCTGGAATTTGCCAGAGAAGAAGAAACTGAAGCTAAAAGGTGATATCAGGTCCATGAAGTACCTAGGAGCACTCAGTGCTCAACAGATTCAAGCTTTTATTGTTATGCTGTAATTGTTCTCTCACGATTACTCTTTTAAGTATTAATGCTGCATTTAGCATAGTCAGATGTGAAAGGAGTTATTCATTCCCTAAGAAAATGACCTTAACCCTCTGGCCTCTCTGTAGCCTGATTCAGTCGCTGATGGAAAAGGAGCAGAGACTCCTTGTTTTACAAGAAGCTGACTCTGTTCGACAACAGGAGCTGAGCTCCCTGCGCCAGGACATGCAGGAGTCCCAGGAAGGGCAGAAAGAGCTCAGCACCCAGGTACTTCCCATGCTGCCCGGGGCGCCATTCCTTGGTGGAGGCCTCCTCCTAGAGTGCGGAAGGCTGTTGTTCAGGATCATCTCATAAGAGGACGGTTCTCTTGTTCCATTGTACAAGGTGTGCTGGGACCTCAGCAGCCCTGGCAGGAGGTGCAAGTCAGAACTGGGCAGGCTGGGGGCTTGAGAACCTGATCCAGAGTTGAGAACAGAACCTGGTGCCCAAAGAGGTGGAGCTCACATAGGCCTAGTCCAAGCATGGGTACATCTAAGTGTGCTTGGTCAGCTTGGCAAGACACAGCAGTGGAACAGGTCATTAAACAGATCTGGGAGGCAGCAGCAAGAAAATTTCAGGATTCAGTCTGCTCATAACCCCAGACCTTGGACACAGAGGGAAAAACTAAGCCGGTCAGAGATAGAAAGTAGACCAGAGCAATGAAAGACCAGGTCCAGTCATTAGACAGTGCTGGATTTGCTCCCAGCAATCCTGCTTCTAGGTTACATGGACATTCGTTTCTTCATCCATCAGACAAGAATAACTCTTAGCCACTATAGGAATGTGTGGTGTCAGAACACAGTAGGCATTTTATAAATAGTAGCCATCATTATTGTGACTAGTCTTCTTTGGGCTGAGTGTCAGGGTTTCAGGCAGAGTTCTGATTGTAGCAGGGAGTTGGCATTGCTACCAGGGGAACTAGGGCCACAGCCCATTTGCATCACCTAGGCCCATGTGTCAGGAGTCAGTTGGTGGACAAACAGGTCAGATTGAGAGTAACACTCATTCCAGAGCCTTCCTTTCTGCTGGAGAGCTGATCAAGGCCCTGATCAAGGCGAGCATAGGCTGGGGAGGGTCTGATGAGAAGGTGTCCACTCCTGCTTAGAGTGATGACACTTCCTTCCTGGCAGGTGGAATTACTGAAGCAGGAGGTGAAGGAAAAGGAGGCTGACTTTCTGGCTCAGGAAGCACAACTGCTGGAGGAGCTGGAGACATCTCAAGTAACAGAGCAGCGGCTGCGAGCTTCTTTGCGGGCCCTGGAAGCCAAGGCAGCCCAAGTCCAGCTGCGACTGCGCAGCACAGAGAACCAGTTGGCAGCTCTGGTGGCAGAGCAGCAGCCGGGGCACCAGGCCCAGGCCCAGCTGGCCAGCCTCTGTTCTGTCCTGCAGCAGGCCTTGGGGTTTGCTTGTGAGAGCAGGCCTGAGCTGCGTGGCGGGGGAGACTCTGCTTCCCTCTGGGGCCCCGAGCCAGGTAAGCCGGCAACCCAAGGACTCAGTCCTTTGGCCAAAGCCAGGCCTGTTTCCCTTGGGGGGAGAAAGAAGGGGCCTCTGGTTCCTTAGGCAGTATTGCATCAAGGCTAAGGCCACAGACTCTGGAATTCAATCAGAGTCTAAACCCCTGCTCTGCCATTTGCTAGATGTGTACTTGGGCAAGTCACCTATCCTCTCTAAGCTTGATTTTTTTTTTTTTTTTTTTTTTGAGAGAGAGAGAAAGAGAGCTTGTGCACACAAATGTGAGCTCACTCGTGTGCAAGCAGGGGAGGGGCAGAGGAAGAGGGAGAGAGAGTCTTAAACAGACTCCCCACAGAGCTCAGAGCCTGACATGGGGCTCGATCTCACAACCCTGAGACCATGACCTGAGCTTAACCAACTACACCACCCAGGCACCCCCATCTCAGGATTTTTCTAAGGGGTTAATACGATTACATAAGTAAAATAGGTCACACAGTTCCTGGCATTTACTAAATGCCTAACAAATGATAACTAGCATTATCTAGTGCCCACCATAGCTCCTGGCACATAGGAACACAGAAAGTTCACGACGAATGAACTGCTCGAAGGCGTTCTTTGGGGACAGGAGGGATCCGTAGGAAGGCCATGGCCAGATCTGGGGAGGTTTGGCTGTTTCTTTCATAGTGAAGCCAAGTGAGGATGTGTTTTCTCATTTTTTTCAGACCAGAATGGAACTGGGATCCTCCTTAAGAGAGGGCCCCTCCTGACAGCTCTGTCAGCTGAGGCAGTGGCATCTGCCCTCCAGAAACTTCACCAAGACCTATGGAAGACTCAGCAGGCCCGGGTATGATGCTATGCTCTCCTTCCTTGAACTCTTCACTCCCTGGCAGAGGACTCATGAAGCAGTTTGAGCTGTTTTATTCCCAAAATGAAGTTGGGATGAGTTCCACCCCAACACTCTCTACCTGGGCAAGGATGAGCATGGCATTTGGTTTCCTGGGCCTGGGTTTCACTAGCCAACTGAGGCAAACCATGCCTGCCTTGGGGTTGTGAGGAGGGTAGGGAGGGAGGGATCTGAGTGGGCTCTGAACTAGAAAAGCCTGGAGAAATGAGGGATATTGTTATGTATCATTTTCCCTTTAGCTCTGATTTATTTATGCTTGGTGCCAGTACCTCCAAGAAAAACCCGACAAAACTGGGGACCACTAAGATTTGAGGTTGCCATTTATAGGTTGAACTAAATGTCCCGTAAATTCCACCTCTCAGTGAACCAATCATTCAATAAAAATTGAATGCCACCTATATGCCAGCCTTATGAGCTGATGGTATGGGAAGGAGAAAGACCAGGTTTCCACCCTCGAGAAGGCTGAGGAAGGAAACTGAATTCTAAAATAAGCAGAACTGATAGAATTAATCGGATCAATAACAGATGTAAATAGTGATAATAGGAGGAAGGGACAATTCATTCTTACTTGGGGAGGGTCACAGGGAAGGAAGAAGTGACCTTTGAGCTGAGCTTTGAAGTTGGAATTTGGGGGGAGAACTGACCCTGAGCTCAGCAGGGTCAGACAGGGATTCTAGGCTCCAGTCAGTTGGAGCAGAGCCTGTCATCACTCCAGAGAGCCATCTAGGAATAGATCCACAGGGCAGACCCCACAGAGGCTGAAGGGGAGGAGGGGGGTGCTTGGGTCCGGAGCTGGGGTAGTTTTGTGGAAGATGAGGAGCTTAACCTCACCCTACCTTTCCCAGGATGATCTGCGGGAACAGGCCCTGAAGCTGGAACAGCGTCTCACTGATACAGAGGCCGAGAAGAGTCAGGTCTGCACAGAATTGCAGGATTTGCAGAGACAACTCTCCCAGAACCAGGAAGGTGAGAAGCTCAAGGCAGGCAGGGAGGTTTGGAGGGAAGACAGAGGAGATGCCGAAGTCCAGAAGGGGCAGCTGCTCTTTACTGCTCGCTCACAACTGTGAGAAGCTACTTAGAGACCTTTCCAAAGGGGTGATGACTATTTTTCTGTTTCGAGGGCCATTCTGGAAGGAGGGAGACAGAGGGGGACAGAGTAGCTGAAGTGAGGGAAGTTCCTGGCTAGGCTCCTACTTTCTCTGTCCACAGATTTAAAAACTAGCTACCTAGGGCCAGGAATGTGAGAAGGTTATAAAATTCTGTCTTTTGTCATTTATCCACGGTAACTTTTGTCATTTCCAACTATGTCGTCAAAATTATTAACCTTTGACAGCCCAAGGATTATGGGCTTGTTTGGGAGATAGCAAAGTGTGAGGATCTAAGGAGAATGTCCCCCTACCGCAGCCAAGTGTATGGGTGGTGACTACTTGGAAAAAAAAAGAGAGGGAGGGTCTTGGGGGCCAAGGCTCCATTGTAGAAGAGAAGAGGACAGCTTGGGGAGGGAGTCTGGGCCTTGAAAATATCCCAGAGGGCTCCCTGAGAGCTGGGTTCTGGTGCATTTTTCAGAAATGAGGGGGCAGCCAATAGAGTAACACCAGTCCCTAGGAACCTCTGCAAATCATAGAACTGGAAACTAGAAAGGACCTCCAATGTCCTCTAGTTCACCCCTGCCTGGAACTCAGGGTTGGCGATCTCTACGTGATCAGGGTGAGGCAGTGTTGGGAGGATAGTCAGGCAAGTGCTGGCACTGGGCAGCAGACACAGATGCGAGCGCGGATGCTGCAAGGAGCCTAGACAACTAGGAACAGCTGGCAGATGGGTGACAGGTCTGCGAAATGATGTAATTCTCTCCTTCTTAGCCTTCTTCCCCTTTGATTCTGTTCCTCACCATCCTTCTGCCTCTATATCCCTCTTTTCCTCTACTCTTAACTCTGGGCCCTGCTCTACCACCTTCTCTCTTCCCAAAGAGAAATCCAAGTGGGAAGGAAAACAGATCTCCCTGGAATCTGAGCTGACTGAACTGCATGGAACTGTGGCATCATTACAGAGTCGTCTACAGCAAGCAGAGCTGCAGGGACTAGAGGCCCAGGTGAGGTGGCCCTGATCTGGGGGAGGGGATTTCTTCAGGAGGAACCCTCGGGCCAGGCTCCAGACCACCTCGGCTTATGGTCATAACCCATCCATATGTCATGTCCAACGTCCTTCAGCAAAGGTCTATTTCCCTGGCTGTCTCCCTGTCCCTGAGGCCCGTTAGGAAGGCCCCGGTGAGTTTTTCTGAACTGAGGTAGAAATTTTTGTCCCTTGTCCCGAAAGACCAGAATCTGGGATGGCTCGTTTGTATCAGGCTTTCTTCTCTGGGCCTAACAGAGCCCTGGAATGTTGTGGGGATGATTTCTTATGGTATCAGCTTACCTGGAATGCACCAGTTCTTTTTGTTACTCCTTGACGGGGCTGTGCCACAGAGTAAGGAAACGGAGGGCCTGAGCTGGGGTGACAGTATCAAGGAAGCGTAGCCTAAGGCGATTTTTGCATCTTGTTTCCCAGAATGAGCGAAAGCTACTGCAGGCAGCCAAGGAGAGCCTGACAGCCCAGGTGGAACGTTTGCAGGCATCTGTGGCAGAAGCCAGGGCTCAGGCTGGTGCCACCAGGGCTCTGGAGGAGGACTTGAGAACTGCTCGCTCAGCCCTGAAACTCAAGAGTGAGGAAGCAGAGACCGAGCGTGAGCGGGCCCAGGCTCTGCAGGAGCAGGGCGAGCTGAAGGTGGCCCAAGGGAAGGCTCTGCAGGAGAATTTAGCTATCCTGGCTCAGACTCTATCCGAAAGAGAAGGGGAGGTGGAGGCTTTGCGGGGAAGTATTCAGGAACTGGAGAAACAACGGGAGATGCAAAAGTCTACTTTGGAAGCTCTGTCTCTGGACCTGAAGAAGAAGAGCGAAGAGGTAGATGTGCAACAAGAACAGATCCAGGAGCTGGAGAAGTGCAGGTCCCTTTTAGAAGATCTGCCTCTGGCCATGCAGGAACAAGAGCAGAGGCTGGTTGCACAGAGGGAGCAAATCCAAGAGCTCGAGAAGGATCGAGAGACCCAGAGGAACATCTTGGAGCATCAGCTTCTCGAACTTGAGAAGAAGGCCCAAATGATAGAGTCCCAGAAAGGAGAGATTCAGGACCTGAAGAAGCAGCTGGTTACTCTGGAATGCCTGGCTCTGGAACGAGAGGAAAACCATCACAAGATGGAGTGCCAACAGAAGGCAATCGAGGAGCTGGAGGGCCAGAGGGAAATGCAGAGAGTAGCTCTGACCCACCTCACACTGGACCTGGAAGAAAAGAGCCAGGAGCTGCAGGCCCAGAGCAGTCAGATCGACAAGCTGGAGAGCCATAGCACCCTTCTGGTGAAAGAGCTCCAGGACAAGGACCAGGAGCTGAAGTCCCAGCAAGAACAGATCGAGGAGCTGCAGAGGCAGAAGGAGCGTCTGGCTCAGGACCTAGAGAGGAGGGACCAGGACGTGGTGCTCCAGAGGGAAAGGATTCGGGTCCTAGAAGACCAGAGGACGCTGCAGACCAAGATCCTGCAGGAGGACCTGGGACAGATCAAGCTGTCCTTGAGAGAGCGAGGCCGGGAGCTGGCTTCCCAGAGGCCACCGATGCAGGAGCGGGCAGAGGAAGGGAAGGGCCAGAGTAAAGCCCAGCGCGGGAGCCTGGAGCACCTGAAGCTGATCCTGCGTGACAAGGAGAGGGAGGTAGAATGCCAGCAGGAACGCATCCAGGAACTGAAGGAGTATAAGGATCAGCTGGAGCAGCAGCTCCAGGGCCTACACAGGAAGGCAGGGGAGACTGGCCTCCTCCTGACTCAGCGAGAGCAGGAGATAGTGGTCCTGCAGCGGCATCTGCAGGAAGCCGCAGAACAGGGGGAGCTGAAAGAGCGGTCACTTCAGGGTCACCTGGAAGAGGCCCAGAGAGCCCTGGCCCAGAGGGACCAGGAGCTCGAGGCCCTGCAGCACCAACAGCAGCAGGCCCTGGGGCAGGAGGAGACTAGGAAGGAAGAGGCAAGCACCCTGCAGAGGGCTCTGGAGCAGGCCCACACGGCGCTGAAAGAGCGCCAGGGAGAGCTTGAGGACCACAAGGAGCATGTGCGAAGGCTCCAGGAGGAGCTGGCCGTGGAGGGACGGCGTGTGCAGGCCCTGGAGGAGGTGGTGGGTGACCTAAGGGCTGAGTCTCGGGAGCAGGAGGAGGCTTTGCTGGCCCTCCAGCAACAGGGTGCCGAGCGGGCACAGGAGCATGAGGCGGAGGTCGGGGGCCTGCGGGCCAGCCTCCTGCAGGCAGAGACTGCACTCAAGGAACGGGACCTGGCGCTGGAGGCCCTGCGAGCCGATGGCCGGGCCTCCCAGCTTCGGGAGGAGACAGCCCGGGACTGGGCCCAAGCTCTGCAGGAGGCCCTGAGCAAGGCCCAGGCTGCCGTGCAGGAGAAAGAGCAGCGGCTGCTGGGTCAAGCAGAGTTGAGCCGCAGCCTGGAGACCAGCACCGCCACTTTGCAGGCTGCCCTGGACTCTTGCCAGGCACAAGCCCGGCAGCTGGAGGAGGCTCTGAGGAGGCGAGAGGACGAGATCCAGGACCGGGACCTCCGGCACCAGGAGGCCGTGCAGCAGCTCCAGCGGGCACTTGCCCAGAGAGATGAAGAATTGAGCCATCAGAAGAGACAGGGGCAGCTGCTAGAGCAGTCTCTGGCCCGGAGGGCCCGAGAAGATGCCATCCAAGGGAAGCCAGGTCCGGAGCAGGAGAAAGAGGAAGAGATGAGAGGCCTTCGAGAAAGCCTAAGGGAGTTGCAGCTGACTCTAGCCCAAAAGGAAGAGGAGATCCTGGGGCTGAGGGAGGCCCAGCAAAGGAAGAATCTGGAGGACTCACTGCACAGCCACACAGCGCCCCCAGAGCCCTCTACAGACTTTGCCACCTTAGGGCCCAGGCTGCAGCAGGAGCTGGAGCGACTGCAGACAGCACTGAGGCTAACTGAGGCCAGGGAGATTGAGTGGAGGGAGAAGGCCCAGGACTTGGCGCTGTCCCTGGCCCAGAGCAAGGCTAGCGTCAGCAGTTTGCAGGAGGCAGCCATGTTCCTACAGGCCTCTGTTCTGGAGCGGGACTTGGAACAGCAGAGGCTGCAGGTGAGTCACCCCGTGAATCATAACAGCAGGGAGGGTGCAGAGCCCAGTTTGGCTGAGCTCAGGCGCTGCCCACCACCCTGGGCTTATGGCACCTCAGGGTGTGAGAGAGCGGAGATAAGTGGAATCCAGGGTAGTGTGCTAGTCTGGGGGGATATGGAGAAAGTAAGACAACCACGGTTCCTGCCCTCGTAGAGCTTCTAATCAAGCAGATAAACAATTAGAATGCACTGTCAGGTTCTAATTAGATCCTCATTAGGGAAGATCAGTGTGCTCTTGAGCATGCAGAGGGCACTCAGCCAGCCGTTCCTAGTGGAAAATCCTGAAAGGCTTCCCAATAAAAGCAGGCTTTAAAATTAGATGAGAAGGGAACAGTAAGGAATTAGCCAAGCACAGGTGGGGGAGGAGCTTACTGGGGAAGAGGAAAAAGGAAGGAGAATGTGTAATGTCTGCATAGGGACTTCGGGCTGCCTGGGACACAGAGGGGCAGTTAGCAACAGAAGACAAGGCAGCAGGGTGCCATCATCGTTGAGGGCTTCTAAGTTGTGTCAAGGACCTGGCTGACCAGTGGGACCTGGATGAAGCATTTGGGACAGTGGAGGAGGGTGACACAATCCAATGTTTAGTCCAGAAAGTCACTCAGGCTACTGTGTGAAGCAACAGTAGATCTGGAGAACAACAAGGAGGCAGTCATTGAAGTCCCGGGACAGATGGTCACCTAAGACAGTAGGGGTGGATGGTGACACAGGGTGGGTATAGAAGCTCACAGGACTTCTGGCAGTTGACTGGCTAAGAGATGGGGAAGTAAAAAAAGGGCAGAAGAAAACCAAACCCTTAGGTTTCTGCTCAAAGGCAGGTTTCAGAAATGCTATGGAAGGCAGCAAGGTGAGGTGCCTGTGGGATGTACAGGGGATGACGTCCAGTGGGCAGGACTGTAAAGTGACCTGAAGTTGAAGGATGATGCTAGGGATAGAGACTTGGGGTCCACACCAGTTAGGGATAAGTGTACTCCTCTAGGTGGAATATTGAGTGAGAAGGGAAGTGGGCCTTAAGGTGTAGCATTCAACCTCAAGGTCAGGGGCCATGTCTTAGTCCCCTGGGCACCCCAGCACTGAGCATAAGGCCTGCACGGAGTAGGCAGTCAGGAAAGTGAAGTTGGCTATTGGTCATAGAGAGCCATTGTCTCTTTTGCCAAGAGGAACCCAGTCCAGTTTTCCCAGGAAATTGACTCTACATTGTGGGGCCTTGACCAGGGCTGAGCCCCAGAGAACCCCCTTTGTTATCTCATTTTTTTTTTTTTAAGATTTTATTTATTCATGAAGCCACAGAGACAGAGGCAGAGGGAGAAGCAGGCTCCATGCAGGAAGCCCGATGTGGGACTCGATCCTGGGACTCCGGGATCATGCCCTGAGCCTCAGGCAAACGCTCAACCCAGGTGTCCCCCCTTCGTCATCTCAGACACAGTCATGCAGGGACTTACCTTCTGGGAGCGATATGCAGAGAAGGGGATCCATTGTGAACTTTGGAGTCAAGTTCCTGAGTTTGTAACACAGTCCTACAGCTTATGGGCTGTGTGACCCTAGATAAGTGCCTTTACTTCTCTGACTCTTGTTTTTCTCTTCAATAAAATAGGGAATGACAGTACTAGCCCCAAGGGTCATCTTGAGTATAAAATGAGATAATACATATAAAATGCATAGGAAGGAAGCATTCAATAAGTAAATTCCTTTCCTATTTCTAGGCTCATTCTTAAAGGCACAGAGAAAGTAAGGTATATCACTGGGCAGGAGGATTACTGAGCAGTACTGTAGGCCGGGTCAGAGTCCCCCTGCACTCCTCACCCCTCAAACACTCAAGAACATCTTTCAGATGCAGCCCTCCATCGCAATGCTGTCATTTTTTATCTTAAGCATTTTCCATGCCATGCGTTTTTATTCTTGCTTCCTTCCACAACAGCCCTGAGAAGTAGGAATTATTATCTTCAGTTTGTAGTTCAGAGAGGCCAGGTAACTTGTCCAAGGTCATATGGCCAGTTGATGACAGAATTAGATCTAGGGAGTCTGACTCTAGAATGCAGCCCGTTTATTGCTGAGATCTTCCCGTCTCTCAGACAACTTCCACCTGTGCACACGCACTTCCTATCTGTCTTCTTGACCATTAATACTTAGGAGACATACGGCACCTAGAAAATATCTAGTGCTGGGGTCCCCACTTATCAATAGGGATTTAACCTCAGGGTCTTGATCTACGCTTCATAGAGCTTTTCTTTTTCTTTTTCTTTTTCTTTTTCTTTTTCTTTTTCTTTTTCTCTTTCTTTTTTTTTTCACACAAATGAGCAAGTTGGGTTTTGGAGAGCACTCATACCAAGTCACAGAGCCCATAAGTGGTGCCATAATGCCCAACTGTGTGTGATCCCAGAGTCCATGTCTCAGTGCTCCAAGCTGTTGCTTAGCTTATGGGAGATCTCAGACGAGCCAGGTTTTAGCCCTAGCCAACTGTGCATCTTTGAATAGACCCCTCTCTGCTTCTTTGCTTTATCCACCTGTAAAATAAAGATTCTTCACTAGAATAGTTCAGAAGAGGCTCCAGGAACAATAAGACTATAATCTATGAGAAAAGTAATCGGTTTTTATGAGGATGGAAGGCAGAGAAGGTCTCGATATGACGTTGTCAGGGGGTGATTTGCTCCACACCTTGATGTCCCAGGATGAGTTGGAGCTCACCAGACAGGCTCTGGAGAAGGAGCAGCTCCTGAGCTCTAGTTCAACCAGCAGAGCAGAACAGAGGCCCAGAGAAGAGGTAGGTGGACAGCTGGAAGAGGTGAGCTGGGGGCCTGGTGGGAACAGATGGCCAGGGGGAAGCTCCTTTCCAGGGGCTTCTTCCCCTCCTTTGGGAATTGGGTCCCTGAAGCTCAGCTCTGCCAGATTGATCCCTTTGCCCTCTATCTGATCCCCATCTGCCTAAGGGGCTGCCCAGGTGAGAGTAACAGGTCTGTCCTGCAGGTGTCAGAAGTCGAGGCTGAGCCTAGTCTTGGGCTGGAGGAGAGGCAGCTCTGGGGACAAAGGCTGGAGTACCTCCAGCAAGCAGTGGCACAGCTGGAGATTGACCGGAGCAGGCTGCAGCACCACAATGTCCAGCTGCGGGCCACCTTGGAGCAGGTAATCCATTTCTCTTGTCCTCAGCTCCCTCAACTGGAGTCCAGTGGGCAGGCGTCTCTACCTCCTGTGTAGCCCGCAGAGCAGAGCTGTAAGCTGTAGCCCCAGGGCCACATTCAGCCCTGCTGCCTGTTACTGAAAAGAAATTTTCATGGGAACACTACAATAGAGGAATTGAATAGTTGTGACAGAGATTTAATGGCCTGCAGAGTCTAGAATACTACAGAAAGCCTTCACTAAGCCTGCTCTGAAGGCCTGAGTGGCTGGCCCTACCTCTTCTGGCCCAGCAGCACATCTCTGCTCTCAGGCTGCCCTGGCCCATGTTCTCCTCATGCTGGGAGTTTAGCTTCTCATGATTGCTGTCGCCTGCTCACACCTACACCCACAGCCACACCAGCCTCCTCTCAAACAGGCAGTCCTGCTCCAGCCCCAGAGCCAAGCCAAGCCCTGACTTCTCAGCTGAATCTTGCAGGTGGAGCGAGAGCGCAGGAAGCTGAAGAGGGAGTCCATGCGCGTGTCACGGACAGGCGGCCTGGAGGTTAAGGAAGCTGCGGCTTCGTCCCCCACACAGCAGGTGTGCCTCTTCTTATTGACTGCGGCCTCCAGAAAGCCCAAACCTGGCCCCCAGAAACAGTCCCCTGCAGTACATAGCCCAGGCTACCCTCTGGGGGGAGACAGCCATGATGCTAGCTGACCTGGAGAGCCCCTCCTGGCTGACTTCTACCCACCCAAGGCAGCTCAGTCTGTTCCTGACCCAGGAAAGCAGTCTATCCTCAGTAGGGATGGAGTCACAGCTTGCAGCCCTACCTTCTCAGGAACTCAGGAAGGCTTCCCTGGCGTGTAACCTACCTGCTGCCAGACCAGGGCCTCAGGCTCACCCAGGAGTGGGGCTCCTCGGGCTTCTGGTCAGAATCCCTGTATATGGGTTTCAAGTGGTGCTTGCCAGACCCTGATGTGCCCAGGAGCTTGATAGCAGCTTTGTGGGCCTCTTGGCTCTCCTCCCTGGTAGTACTGAATTTATGATTAGAGTCCATGGTATTTCCTGGGACTAGACTCGCTTTTTGGGGTAAGGAATTGGGGGAAGACTCCCCAGACCAGCACTCTTTTAGCAGAGTTATGCCCATCAATAAACAGTGCTGCAGCCTGATTGGGAGAGACTTCTTCTGGTGGCTGAGCATCTCCCAGCTGTTTGTTCCCATTCCTTTATGAAAGCTTCCCAAGGGCAGGCACCTCGCCTTACTTCATTTCTGCATCCCTAGCTCACAACCCAGGGCTGGCACAAAGCAGAGGCGAGGTATACTTCTGTAAATGAAAAGGTGACTCAAGCCAATGCCATCTGAGCCTGTTGGATATTCAGCATCATGTCTCCATGGGCATCATCCATTAGACTGGCTTGGCCCCTTGTGGACTTCCTTGCCCAAGGGCCATGGTGCCCCATGGAGTCCAGTGTGGATCCAGGCACATCTGGCCCACAGCACCTGCCTTGGCCCCCGAGATTGGGATGAGCTGCCTGAAAATGCCTACAGAACCCCCAGGGCGGGAGGGCCTATTCCGATAGGGAATGACATTTGTCCTCCATAGGATGGAAGGGGAGGACAGAAGGGCTCCTCAGATGACAAGCAGATGGCTGAACTGCAGAAAGAGGTATGTTCTGGAAGGATCAGCTTTCTAAGCCCCCTTTCCCCTCCCTTGAAATCCGGGGACAAGGCTTTGGTTAATTGCTGTGTGCTTGACCCCTTGTGGCCCTTCCAGCAGAGAGATGGGAGATAGTTCCTCAGAGAACTTCAGTCTGTATGGGAGGCAAGAAGAACCCAGTCCCAACTCAGCATCCCAGCTGTTTAGGGTAGGAGTGGGGAAGAAAGCGTGCTCCAGACCCCAGACCACCAGCTTCCTACTTAGGAAGGGAAAGGAGAAGGAAGAGGGCTGGGGGGCAGACAGAAGATTCTAGGAGGACAAACAAAAGCAAACATGAGCATCCTGGTCTCCTCCGCCCTCAAATACACCCATGCAAGCAGGGCTGTCACCAGCATACCAGGCACAGTAGCCTGGCACCAGCACCAAGATCCATACCTCATAGCTCAGTTGAAGCCACCGCATACAAGGAAGCTAGGATCAAGTGCCTTCTTGCCCCTTAGGCCTCACTTAAAATCCTGGCATTTTATTATAAGGTTTGCCCTGTCTTCCAAAGCCCAGGAGTAATAAGAACTATGGAATTTTTATTTCTGAGTCTGTTTCAGAAATTAATAGCACTACTGGCAGAGCCTGACTGTACAGCTACACTTAGCCATTAATTTGAATTCATAGGAAGCAGTCCCAAGTTGGGGCCCAGACTAGGGGGAGGCAAGGGAAGCATGTAGGGTGGAGAATTTAAGGGGATGCTCATTATCGACCTGGAGTCCCTCCCTAAATTGTACACTCCAGGAGTCTCTTGCCTCACCCTAGTCCTAGATCTCCCCTGAGCTCCCAGTAACCACCTCCTGGTAGTCTCCATGTACTCATCAGAGAAGGATTGTTATTATTTTTAAAGATTTTATTTATTTATTCATGAGAGACACAGAGAAGGAGAGGCAGAGACACAGGCAGGAGAAGCAGGCTCCACGCAGGGAGCCTGACGCGGGACTTGATCCCAGGTCTCCGGTACCACGCCCTGGGCCGTAGGCGGCACCAAGCTGTTGACCCACCCAGGCTGCCCAGAGAAACAAGAATTAATCAGTGATTCTCAACCTCGGCTACACATTAGAATCACCTGAGGAGCTTTGAAAAAATACTGATGCCCAGGCCTCACCACAATCTAATTAAGTCAGAGTATTTATCAAAAGCTTCCAAAGGGGCACTGTAGAGCTTTCTGCAGGGCTTAAAATATTCTGTATCTTGATTGGGATAGTGGTTATACATGGGTATGAACATTATCAAACTCACCAAAATATACAGTTAAAATCCTCGCATTTTATTACATAAATGATCCATCAATGAAGTACATGAGTATTTTGTTGTTGCTCTTGTTCTTTTTTTAAAAAAAAATTTTTAAATTTATTTATTTATGATAGTCACATAGAGAGAGAGAGACAGGCAGAGACACAGGCAGAGGGAGAAGCAGGCTCCATGCACCGGGAGCCCGATGTGGGACTCGATCCCAGGTCTCCAGGATCGCGCCCTGGGCCAAAGGCAGGCGCCAAACCGCTGCGCCACCCAGAGATCCCGTTGCTCTTGTTCTTAAGGTCCCTATTCGAGTCTCCTATGCAGCCAAGGTTGAGAATCACTGGAATTCCCATGATTCCCAAGGACCCTTGCCCCAAATACCATAGTGCTGATCATGAGATTTGTGTGTGGTAGTTGATTCAGGTACTCCCTCACAAGAGCCCGGGGAGCAGAGCAGGAGGGCATGGGGCAGCTTTGGGGCACTTACCCTTTCCCTCTTGGTTTTCTGCCCCCCAGGTGGCCATGCTGCGGGGCCAGCTGGCCTTGGAGCGGAAGCAGAGGCAGGACTACATTGCTCGCTCGGTGCAGACTAGCCGTGAGCTAGCGGGCCTGCACCACAGCCTCTCCCACTCACTGCTGGCCGTGGCCCAGGCCCCTGAAGCCACTGTCCTGGAGGCCGAGACCCGCAAGCTGGACGAGTCCCTGACTCAAAGTCTGACATCCCCAGGGCCAGCTTTGCTGTGCCCCAGCCCCAGCACTATCCAGGCCATCTCCAGGTAGCAGCCACAGCCGGGGCAGGATCCGGGCCAACCTGGGGATACATGAACAGATGAATGGCTGTCATGGCCCAGAGAGAGGAAAGGAAACCCACAAGGCTGGGGAAGGCCCTGACTCACGTAGGAATGAGGCAAGCCACACCCACCTGTTACCGAGAGTCACTGGCAGGAGTTTTGCTCTGGCCCAGGGGCATCTACTGCCTCTTGTCTAGAATGTATTACCCCAGCACCTCACCTAATCTTTCTCCTCCCCTCCAACAATAAACCCCATGTCTCCACATTTGTTCTCTGCTGCTGGCTTCACTCGTGTCACTGGGCAACAGTAGCACATCAGGGCATCTGTGAAGGAAGAATTTGCTAAAGATTCCTGTCAGGTAGCATGAATTTGTCATCTGCCTGCATTCTGACAGAGAAGGCTTATGACCGATGCAACAAGACAAAGCCGCTATCCACGGGGAGCTGGAGTCCAGTTGACAAGAACACTTATCAATGAGTCACACAGACAGCTCTGTGTGCTGACTAGAAGTGTGTAGAAATTCTGGAGACTGAGGAAGGAAGGCATGAGCTGGCCCTTGAAGGATGGAGGAGTTGGGCGGGGTTGCTAAGCATGCTGGGAAGATCAGTCAGCCTGTGGCAAAGCATGCTGGGGCTCAGGTTGGATGCGTAGGGAGGGAAATTATAGAGGGCCCTGGAATATAGATTTGAACTCATGGATAATGAGGAACCATCATATGTTCTTGACTTAAAATAACTTCTGGGGCTTCGAAAACATTGAGTTGACCTTAGGCTAGTCAGTTTCTGGAGTTCAAACACTCCATCTGGCCTCAGTCCCCTTCTGCTCTGGGTGAATGCCCTTGGCGTCCCTTCCTGGGCATACCAGCTGCGACCAGCTCTGGTCCCCTGTAGTCCAACTGTGTGTCAAGCCAGTAGAGAGGATGGCCAATGGCAGAATTTGTCACTTAGGGACTGACCCTGGTGGAGGCACCCTGGACTGAACCCCATTCGCCACCTTAAAACTTATTGTTGGCAACTTTCTCGAAGCCTAGAAGAACAATTTTCTTTAAAGAAGCTGGGCTTGGCCTTCCTCTGGCCCTTCAGGTGTAACCTGGAATTCCTTTTCCTAAGCCTGAGGATGGAGCTAAGGCCTAGTTAAGAATGTAGGGGTTTAAGAATAGCACCCGACTCCCGCAAACCTACTTACTCAGGGCCCAGGCCCCTTGTATTTCATCACATCACACAGAGCAGACAGGGGGCTGTTCACCACTGCGGAAGCTTTATTCTAAAAACTCATGGCTTGGGACTCAGCAACAGATGCTTAGTAAAACATCACAGTTTAGAAGCCCCCAGAACTAGGCCTGGGGCCCGAGAGATGCTAGACCCTAGCGAGGTTCCCTGTGACTCAGAAGCCTCACCTGGCCTTTTCTGTGCTGGGAGTTCTCAAAGACAAACAGGACTTGGCTCATTATATTCTGTCCCATCCTCTGATTCTCTAGCTTAGAGGAGAGTGTGGATCTTCCAGGCAGGACTGAACCTTGCCTAAGAGCATCAGGCCAGAGTTTCCTTTCCTTTTCCTCATCTCATGCCACAGCAAATCAGTGGTTAGGAAATGTCCCTGACCAGCTAGGTCTCGTGGATGTACTTGAGGACAGTAAAGTTAATCACCAGAACCCTGAGGGGAAAGGTTAGAGCTGAGCGCAGAGGGTTCCTTTCACAAAATCTTTCCCTTCTCTTCAACCTTCTCCTTGTCTGTTTGCTAGAGGCTGGTACAGGCCAGAAAGTCGTGAGAGTAGTAGAGCTTAGCCAGGGTCTGGGCAATGTTCTTGTTCCTAGGGAGTGCCTGGGTCTGGTGGGTGCGGCACCCCATTCTCTCAACCAGTCTCCCTACTTTGTGTGTTAGAGCAACAATCATCAGAGCACAACCGAATCACCTTGATTCATCTGCTTCCCTGCTTGGAATTAGCAGCAGCTTGAAGGCAGAAAAGCTGCCTAGCATGAGGTCGAGAAGGAAAAACTGGTTGTACATTAGTGAGGGGTTTGGGGAGCGTGCAATCGCAGCAGAGTGACAGCAAGGTAACAACACCAAAAAGCTAAGGGCTGTCTGCTCCAGGCCTGGGGCCTCCACCAGCCACACCACCTGATAAAAGATGCCCTTTTCCACCTTGGCTCAAGACCACCACAGTCCATACTGCATATGGAGGCTTCAGCAACGCCAGCAGCACGTGGATATTCTTACCAGGTCATGGGTATTCTCAGGTGCACTATGTACAAGTAAGTTCTGTTTGTTGCCCTTGTTCCCTGAACCTAAAAATGAGACCTGGTTTATTCTGCAGAGATAGGAAAGGAAGTCAGGAAGGCACTGGGGCTCACAGGCTGGCACTGTTCACCACCCTCACCCTCCTGCCCCCACCAGAGCACGGTGTGGTGCTCCTCAGTGGATGTCCCATGCCACAACACGATTTCACATTACCTAAGTTCCTCACTGTATATAGCACAGGACCGGCATGGTCTCAGGGTTTTGCTGTGGCCTGGGGTCAGCTGAAATAGTTCCTCCTTGGCTGGCTGGCACTGGATTTGGTCTCCTAGCATCAGGGCCTACAGAGAAGAGCACAGACCACTTACTGCTTGACCCCCATGTTCTAACACAAAGGAGGCTATTGGAGCAGAGAAAGGAGTCAGGGAGGTGGTGTAGCTCAGAGCCCAGGAACTCTGGAGATGGTCTCCAACTTCATAAGGAGCTTCGGGGCCCATCTGGAAGCACTGGTCAAATCAGGCAGACAGCCTGCTGGTGAAAGCAGGCTATGCAGATGTGGCACCATGGTGAGCAACCTCAGAGCCTCTGGGGCTCTGGGCCAGCAGCAGAACTTCCAGATGTTCCTGTGGAAGTGGGGATACGTCACCCACAAAAGCAACAAGGCAACCCCCAGCCAAAGACTGCATGCAGGCCTCCTCTCAGCACATAAAACAGGTCCCTTTTCAGCCAGCTGGTTGTTTAATTGTTTGGTCTTAGGACACATGACACATTCCTGTGTTATGTACCCCCACCCCCACCCCGCAATACCTCACCTCCTATCTCCTGACCTGCTAACCACCTGTTCGCTCCTCAGGGCAGGGGAAGGGAGCAGCTGAGCCCTGTGCTAACACTAGATCCTGAAAAGTGGAGTCAGGGTGCAGAGGTGGGGGACAGGAAGAAGCAGGGGCAGGAGGCAAAGTCAGGGAGCATGAAGAAGGAGGGTCTATCAGCATGCTACAAGCAGTAACATCCCCTGTGTGATCCTCCAGCACCATGGGGAAGGAGTACAAGCTCAGCTCTGCTTGCTACACTTAGGAAGTAGCCAAGGGAGCAAGAAGAACATGGGGTCTCAACTTGGGGCCCTGGAATTTCTTCCGCCTACACCTGCTGGGACCAGGGTTTGCCTAGACCCCAGTGGAGGTGAGGCTGAGAAGGGAGACTCTTCCAGACAAGGTAGGGCTGTGCTCCCTGGTGCCATGGGTCCCAACTAATTGGTTTATATCAGTAGCCTGTCACAGTGTGGACATTGTGACCTCTTTCTTGGTCCTTTGTTAACCAATCCCACTGGCTCTTTATATGCCTTCTTGAGGCCTGAAGCATGACACTGGTGGGAGGGCTTGCAGGTAAAAAGAGGAATGGGTCAGGGGTCAGAGGAGAGTTACAGTTCTCCACTAGAGGCTGTGCATTGTGTCCCCAACAGAGTGGCTGCTCTGTTCTCAGCACAGGGGCTTCTGTGTGGAGGCAGGGAGGGGATGAGAATTCATATTCGATTTTGATTCTTCCTTAATTATTGCCAGTTGTTGAGGTGATGGAATCGGGGAAGGCTTTTATCCAGTGCCTGATAATCCATACATCACTCTTGTACCTCATATCTTGGTATCCTGTCATAATCTCTCCTAGATCTGAGTATTCCAGCCCCACCTGGCAGATCCAAAAGTCTAAGGCTTGTTGCTGTCCAAAATTAGTCCCACATTCTAGCTATATGATTACCTTGCCTTCTGCCATAGCGTTGTGGCTCAACAAATCGTGCTGGGGTGGATGTAACTCCTTTCCCTATATGGGGCCCACCTCTTGTCTGCCCAACTCCAAATATAGTAACCTTGTGGAGAAAATGAGTTGATTGCTGTCCCTGCCCCTAATCCAGCTTTTCATTCACTTGGCAAATACTAAACCTGTGTGTCATGAAGCTTTACAACGAACACTGAAAAGAAGACCTCTTCTCCAGGGAAGATAGAGCCTGGACATAGACAAACACTTGCAATGTCCAGAAGAGGCTCACTGGCCACTGGATGAGAAAGTGTCACAGAACATCTTGGTAGAAGAGAGGGCTGGAGAGCCCTTTCAAAGTGTTTTCAAGCTGATTGGGTGTATGCACAGATTTCTAGGCTCCAGGGGGTGTGCCTGTGGTCCCAAGAACAATTGCAGGTCCTTGGAGCTAGCCCGTTCAAGTTAGACCTTCCTGACAAGAGAACAAGCATCAGCCACAGGTGAGCATCAAGGCGGCCCACAAGCCTAAAATCCACCATAAGGCTTCACTGTCCCATGCAGAGGGCAAATGGCAGGCTGACTCAGACACCAAACACTGGGAAAAGTAGGAAGTTGTGGTCACAGACTTCACCAGCACCACGCCAGCCTGGCAGCCTCCTTCACGACTCCATAGTCGCCTGCTAAGCTCTACAGGGTGCACCGCTGGAAGCTGAGAGGAGGGAGGGGAGAGGCAATACTTGGTGTATCCTGTGGCCTCCCTGGAGGAGAAGTGGTTGATACCCAGTGGGTTTCTTCATGCCAGCCCAGAATCAGGGACCCCACCACAAGTCACATTGTGAGTTCCTGCATGGAGGCTTTGTGGATAACTGCCTTCGCCTTGGCATTCAGCCCAGGGTCCAACAGACAAGGAAGGGCTTGGAAATCAAGTATAATGGGGATAGGAATAAAATGGGAAGAATATGTGCCAAGGCTGGTGTGGAGCATCTCTCTGAGATGGGAGCCATCTATTGCCAGCACAGGGTTGGTAGGCATGAGGCAGAAAGGGGAAAGAAAGAGCCTTCTGGCCCCTCTTGAGAAAAGAGTCTACAGGAAAACTTTGGGATGTGGTTAAAAGTAAATTTCTACCCAACCAAACTTTTTGTTTTGTTTTGTAGATTTTTGTTTCATTTATATAAAATGAAACTAGTGCCTGCACATGATTACAAAATTAAGTAAAAAAGAAGGAGCAGTTTGCCCTCCAGTTCTTTTCTAACCTCTCTCCAGGAGCAACCAATTTTTTAAGACTCTATTTTTGTAGCAGGTAACTTTTATTTCTCTAAATAATATGTTGATAGGATGTCCTAGTGGGTCCAGGATTTGGAAAACATGACGGTAGGCAGCTGTACTGTTCACACCTTTGGGGTTTTTGGACTCTGGCTCCAAGCTAGACACTCTGTAGACCCCATTGCTCTTGGGGAGGCAGGTACATGTGCTCTTGGCCATATGAGGGATATTTGCATTTTGTTAGTTTGTGTGTACTTTTTGGGCAGCCAGGGAGGTAGAATGTAGTGGATATTTGTTTTGTGCACCCAGCAACCAAGCACCCTCATTAACTGAGGCTATTTGGATACCTTGAAATTGTTTATAAAAAAAAAAAAAAAAGCCTCCCCCTCCCCAGTTGATGTAATAGTCTTCTCCAATGAATTGTTTTTATTTCTGAATATCATGATGGACTCAGGACTTTTTATATATTCCCTGTGATTCCATCATGACAATTGCTTTTTTTGATGTTCAAATCTTCCCAACTTTGAGGCCTAGATTTCCTGTGTACTTTTCCTGTCAGACCTGGAATCTTTTCATGGGAAAGAGGTATTGAAAACCAAATCTGAGTTCCAGGACTGATCATTGCTACCAGTATGTTAGGGTTTTTTTAGATTGTTCAGATGACAGAGCAGAAAATGTATTTGGAAAATTGTGAGTTCACGGTGGTGTTGCTTGCACAACAGTGTGTGTACTTAATGCCACTGAACTGCACACTTAAAGTGGTTAAAATGGTAAATGTGATGTATATTTTGGGACAACAAAAAAATAAAAATGGAGTTTATAATGATATTTCCAGTTTGAACTTAATGTCACAGAGTTTTTTTTTTAAAGATTTTTAATTTATTTATTAATGAGAGACAGAGAGAGTGAGAGAGAGGCAGAGACACAGGCAGAGGGAGAAGCAGGCTCCATGCAGGGAGCCCGATGTGGGACTCGATTCTGGATCCCAAGATCACACCCTGAGCCGAAGGCAGATGCTCAATCATTGAGCCACCAGGCGTCCAAATGTCACAGAGTTTTGACTATGCATGTCTGACTTTGTATTTGGTTCCTAATAATGTTAATATAATTACTTATTTTACTTTATTCCATGATAATGATTGTCTAGGTTCAAAAATAATACCGATATTATAATAAATCTACTGAGTGAAGTTTAAAATTTCTTTGTAGTTCTTTTTGCCTACAGAATATATCCTGCAAAGGATACAGAGTGTACTGAGTTCCAAAGGAACTTGAAATAATTCTTTTCTCTGGTGCTTATGTTATTTTTATTTTTTTTTAAGATTTTATTTATTTATTCATGATAGTCACAGAGAGAGACAGAGAGGCAGAGACACAGGCAGAGGGAGAAGCAGGCTCCATGCAGGGAGCCTGATGTGGGATTCGATCCCGGGTCTCCAGGATCGCGCCCCTGGCCAAAGGCAGGCGCCAAACCGCTGCGCCACCCAGGGATCCCTGGTGCTTATGTTATTAATTTGATATATGGTTAGATCCATTTGATTTATTCTCAACTTTACAGTTTGTTCCCCTTTTTCATTTGATTATTTTTTGGTGATGTATATATATGTTATATGGTGATATGTGTGCTGGTAAGAAAGTGGAATAGAATGCAACCCTTTAATACCACCAGGAATCCCATGGGAGAAATAAGCTGTAGTTTTATTTAGCAGCAGACTGATCTATATCCAGGGTCCACTTGAAGCCCCAGTCCCTCTCTGACACTCTGTGGTCCCCTTGACTACCTGTCAGCCTCCTGGGGCCTCCAGTGGGCTGAACAGGACAGAAACATGTCAGCTGTAGATAACAATCTTCCCCTCACATTGCAGCTGGAGGATGAGCTTCTGCTCTTCTTTGAAACTGTGCATGTTACTCTCGAACCGATATTTATCATCCCAGTAATGGGACCACCTCATGAGCTGATCTGTCCCAAAACCAAATAAGGATACCTGGGAAATAGGATAAGACAGGAGAGAGCCACAGGGTCGCAGGTTGGATCCTGTCCTGCCTCCATGTCTGCCAAAGCCCCCTTCAGCACTCATTTAACATCTAGTGTGACAGGTTTCCTCTTAGAGCTGGGAGGAGAACAGAGCTCACCTCCAGGGAGGACACACTCTGAACACACAGTGTGATCCCAGAGCCTGGCAAGGAGAGCATCAACTAGCTGCTCATCATCATATTAGGGGTAGAGAGAGGACTCCCCAGGGAGATAAGAGAAGGGCATTCCAGTCAGAAGCAGCAGTGTATGAGAAAGCAGGAGGTAGCTGGTATGTTTGGAGAACCCTAAGAAGCCCAGTGTGTGAGTTTAGAGAGAGAAGAGGAAGGGAGTGGTATCAAGGAGGATCTTGTAAGCCAGGCAAAAAACTTTAGACTCAATCTGAAGTCCCTGAGAAAATGAACATTGTTGGCAGGGGGATGAAAATCTGAGTTGCAGAAGATGTCTTACCTGGTCACAAGTGTGCAGGGCATATAACAGACCCACAAACCCCAAGGATGGAAAACGATGACGTTTTCGCAGCCAATGATCCTGGATGTACTGAAGAAAGGTGAGGCTGATCACCAAGACCTAGGAAATATGAAAGAAAGTAGTCCATCCTGGGGCTGCCCACAGCCACATCACCTGACTCCTTCCCCTTTTCCCTCCTGGGTCCCTTACCTCGTCTTTGCTCGTGTTACTTCCACCAGGAAACTGGACTATCTGAAATCTAAAAAGGGTTTGGGATGGGGGAGTTTCAGAGTCATTTAACACAGCAGCTTAGGTAAGCCTTGGGGATTCCCCAATATTCAGCAAGGATCTCTCTGGAGTCCCCACTATCACCCCCAACAATGGCTTCCCTCACTGTCATACCCAGGGTTTATGGGCTTTCTGAAGCTCTGTTCCTGTAGTACTTCCATAAACCACTTTAGACCAGATGAATTCAGAGGAAGCAGCAGCAATTTGGTGCCAGGATTCTGCGTGCTAGCCATATCGGGGTACATTATGCGCATGGTGGTTGTGTTCCCCACATCCATCTCAAATCCTTGGACGGGGGCCTGGTTCATCCTGGAAAGGAGAGCAGGGTAGACATTTGGGGGAGGAGGATCTGGCCTGACCATCTTGGTCTCCACCTCCTACTCTGCACCCACCTGAGGACCATGTCATTTTGGTTAATCCTGAATCCATGGCCAGAGCCCCGTAGGCACCTTGAGTTTCCAACCACTGCACAGGTCCGACAACTGGACTCCACGTAGCCCAGTGGTTGCCCAGGAGGCTCTTCTATTGGCTTCTGAGTCTCAAACTCCCTCTTTGATTGGACACCCTGAAGTTTCAAAAAGCACAGGTTGTAGGGTACCTGTGTGCTCAGTCGGTTAGGCAAACAACTCTTGATTTTGGCTAGGGTCATGGTTCAGGGTCATGAGATCGAGTGCCACGTCGGGCTCTGGGATTGGTATGAAGTCTGCTGATCTCACCCTCCCCACTCACCCTCCCTGCTCCCACTCACCCTCATCCTCAAGCTTTCTCTCTCTCTCTCTCTCTCAATCTCTTTAAAAAAAAAAAAAAAGCATAGGAGGGAGGGAGGAACTTAGGGACTCATCCTACTCTCACTACCTTTGGAAGAAGGTTAGAGTGTGGGGCCATGAACGGAGAGATGGGCAGGGCATGGGGTTGGGAGTAGGGACTGGACAGAGACCAAGACTGTGCACCGACCAACCACAATATCAGAGCATCAGAGGATATGGGATCTTCTGGTCTCTGCACAGGCTCAATAGCCGTTTCGAAGCGTTCATCAAACCAGACAGACGTTCCACGTACGCGGAGGCAGGCAGAGCACTTGCGGATCTCAAACGAACACCTACACTTTCTGAAAGAGTTCCTGGGGCAGTGGCATAATTGTATTCTTGTCTTTTTAGGGAAGTCATTCTGTTTGAACTCCTGGTCCAGGAAGTTCATCATCATCAGCCATAACGTAACTATACAGGCAGCTACCAGACCCCACTTCAAGTATTGAGCCCTCATCTCTGGCCCTGGCAATCATCCCCCAGCAGATAGTAGATTGGCTCTGGCACCTGGTAATAGGAAGGAGAAGAGGCTGGGGCCAACAGACATCCTCAGTATCCCCTGTCCTGGAGGCTCTTATCCCTCCCTAACCCTTCACACCACACCTCTTCCCAATACCTCACCTCTTTTTTTTTTTTTTTAGTTTGATTGATCAATTTATTTTTAAAGGTTTTTTTTTAAGAGATATTATTTTCTTTAAGATTTTTGTTTATTTATTTGAGAGAGAGAGAGAGATTGAAAGAGAGCGGGGATCCCTGGCTGACTCAGCAGTTTAGCGCCTGCCTTCGGCCTAGGGTGTGATCCTGGATCCCAGGATCGAGTCCCACGTCGGGCTCCCTGCATGGAGTCTGCTTCTCCCTCTGCCTATGTCTCTGCCTCTCTCTCATTCTCTCTGCGTGTGTGTGTGTGTGTGTGTGTGTGTGTGTGTGATGAATGAATAAATAAAATAGTAAAAAAGAGAGAGAGCATGAGCCAAGGGATTGGCAGAGGGAAAGGAAGAAGCAGACTCCCGACTCCCCACTCCATCCCAGGACCCTGAGATCATGACCTGGGGCAGAGGCAGACAGTTAACCAACTGAGCCACCCAAGGACCCCTTAGGATTTTATATTATAAGTAATCTCTTCACCCAATATGGAGCTTAAACTTTCAGCCCCAAGATGAAGAGTCACATGCTCCACTGACTGAGCCAGATGCCCCCAACACCTCACCTCTTGCCTCCTCAGCCACTTGCTAACTCCTAAAAGGAACTCTGCCAAGGTCTGGGCTGGAGGCTGAGAGGATGGGAGAGGTGACACGTGTCCTGTGGTCTCCCAAAGGGACTGATACCCAGTGAAGTCTTTCATGCCAGTCTAGTTATAACAAGGACCTCATCACAGCCACCACATTGTGACCTCCACTGTGTAGGCATGTCAGCAGGTCCCCCTTCTTCACTTTAGCATTTAGCCCAGAGCCCAGCTGATGGGGGGGAAGCTGAAGTGCCAAGGAAACAAGAAGGTGAGGAGGGAGCAGGTGTGTGCTAGGTCTGATGTAGATGAGCAGGAGAGAGAGAAGCAAGAGGAAGGGCCACTCAACCTCCTAGGTCAGAGAAAATTTCTCATCTTGACGAATTCATGAAAGTGAATATCAGGTCTCTTCAACTCTTAAGACCTCTCAAACATTGAATTTATTTTCTTTTTGAGAATTGGTAAATACACACAAATTATTTTTTCAAAAAAAATCACATTGTACAGAAAGACTTTTTTTTTTTTTTTTAATTTAAAAAAAATTTTTAGGGGCAGCCTGGGTGGCTCAGCAGTTTGGCGCCACCTTCGGCCCAGGGCCTGATCCTGCAGTCCTGGGTTTGAGTCCCACATCAGGCTCCCTGCAGGGAGCCTGCTTGTGTCTCTGCACCCCTCCCCTCTCACTGTGTGGCTCATGTATAAATAAATAAAATCTTTAAAAAAAATTTTTTTTAAGTGACCTCCACCAGCCTGGAGCCCAGCATAGGGCTTAAACTCACGACCCTGAGATCAAGACCTGAGCTGATAAGAATCCAACGCCTAACCTACTGAGCCATGCAGGTGCCTCCAAGAAGGCTTTTAACATAAAGCAACTGTCCCTGCCCTCATATCTCCCCTTCTGTTCTTCAGCACTTGCTTCCATAGCTCTAAATAATGTGCTCATACCACTAGATCATGATACTACATGTAGACTACTTGCTACATATGATCATATCATCATGCTTAGTAATAACCTCTTGGGTCACATTGTAACTTTATAGAATGGGCCCTAACATCTATTCTTCATTCTGTCACTGCAAGACAAGATTTCTTGAAGCCCTTCTGAGATGAGAATATTGGGCCATACACTTCTACTTGTCAATCATTTTCCTTTTACACTTCCCGACCTTGGTATTTTGAACTTTTATACCATCAAGGATAACATTTATATTCTGTGGATAAAGAAGATGTGGTCTATATATACAATGGAATATTACTCAGCCATTAGAAACGACGAATACCCACCATTTGCTTCAACGTGGATGGAACTGGAGGGTATTATGCTGAGTGAAGTCAATCGGAGAAGGACAAACATTATATGGTTTCATTCATTCAGGGAATATAAAGAATAGTGAGAAGGATTAAAGGGGAAAGGAGAGAAAATGAGTGGGAAATATCCGAGAGGGTGACAGACCATGAGAGACACCTAACTCTGGGAAATGAACAAGGGGTAGTCAAAGGGGAGGTGGGCAAGGGGTTGGGGTGACTGGGTGATGGGCACTGAGGGGGGCACTTGACGGTATGAGCACTGGGTGTTATACTATATGTTGGCAAATCGAACTCCAATAAAAAAATATACAAAAAAATACCCTTAAAATAAAAAAAAAATTTACATTCTGTTGTGTAAGCTGTGATGTCATTAAGTTTCATGTGCTTTGCCTCTAGCGGCACTAACCACAAGAAATATGTGAATATAAAAATATTATTGATTTATTTTGCATTCTTCGTGCTTGGAATGAAGTCTTCTAAATCCGAATTGTATTTTACACTCACAGTCTATCTCAATTTGGACACTCAGTTTTCATCAGAAAGACATGATCTATACATTTAATAAAATGTTATTATCTATAAAGTAGATTTACATATCCAAGTTATAACAAGTATACTTAAAGACTTTCCAATAACTGAATTGTGTTCATTTTTAAATTTAGATTGATGAATTTTGATTCCTTACTTGCACTAGCTAATGTCACATGCTCATCGATCACATTTGATGGTGGAGAACTAGAGACTGATTCAAAAAGTCAAAGATCTATGATCATGTTCACATTACAGTGAGTAGACAGATATTGTTTCCTATAGAATCTGGTAGTGAAGTAGGACTACTTTCCTTTTATTGTTTATTGTAATTTCCTAAGAAAGGACATACAGGAGATAAACATTCTGAATCTTCGCAAGTCTAGAAAAGCTATTTTTCTGCTTATGGTGGATAGAATTGTGACCTCAGAAAAAATATGTTCAAGTCCTGGGCCCTGGTACCTATCAAAGTGACCTTATTTTGGTTTTTGCAAAAGTAACCAAGTTTTTAAAAGTTTGTACTGGATTAAGATGGCCCTTAATCTAATGACTGGTATCCTAAAATGAAGGAAATTTAGGAACAGAAGACACAGGGGAGCAGTCTATATGAAGATGAAGGCAGAGATTAGAATTGTGTGTCTGCAAGCCAAAAAATATAAAGAGACAGAATGTACTAGCAACTAACAGAAGCTCAGAGAGAGGCATGGAACTGATTCTCCCTCAGAACCTCCAGAAGGTGGGGCACCTGGGTGGCTAAGTCAGTTAAGCATCTGCCTTCTGCTCCGGTCATGATCCCAGGGTTCTGGGATCCACGGTTCTGGGATCAAGCCCCATATCAGCAGGGACCCAGCTTCTCCCTCTCACTCTGCCTGCCATTTCCCCTGCTTGTGCGCTCCTTCTCTCTCTCTCTCTCTCTTTCCCTCTCTCTGTCAAATAAATAAATAAATAAGAAAGAAGAAAGAAGAAAGAGAAAAAGAAAGAAAGAAAGAAAGAAAGAAAGAAAGAAAGAAAGAAAGAAAGAAAGAAAGAAAGAAAGAAAGAAAGAGTCCCCAGAGGAACCAACATGAATTTTGGACTTTAGCCTCCAGAGCTATGAGAGAGTAAGTTTCCATTGTTTTAAACTACCTAGTCATTTGTTATGACAGCCCCAGAGAAGAGAACGACCACACTGTCCTTGGGCTTGATTGATAGTTTGGCTGGGGGTAGAGGATCTAGGTTGCAAAAATAGAACCAAACCTTGATGACATTTTTTTTGACATTTTTCTATCATCTTCCAGCCTTTGGTGCTGTTGACAAAAGTATGATGCTTGATCCTTGTGGACTGAGGTAATTGGAATCCTTGGTCTCAGAAACAGAAACAAATTGCTAAATGTAAGCACAAAAATAACTCACTGGTTAAATATCTAGCAGTTTACAGAATAGATGTGAAAACTGCAGAGCCAGTCTGAGGCTATCACCAAGGGAGGTAAGATGTAGCCAAAGACTACCCCAGGAATGGCCGACCTGGAATGTCACCACTGTTGCCACTGCAACCAGATCCTTGACCCTGTGGGACGACAGTAGTTTCAATATGACTACAAATTATTTTTAGCTCCTTCCAGCAGGATGAGGAGTCCATTTCCCTACTTCTTGAATCTGAGGTCATGTTACAACTTCATCTGACCAATACAATGCTGCACAGACACCGTGTGACTTCATAGCTTCCACCTTAACACACCTTGCAGCTTCCACTCTCCAGTAAGAGTTCCACCAAGAAGCCCAGGATCAAAGATTGTGTGGAGAGAGACGCCCAGCTGCCTAGTGACCCCAGCCACCCCAGGTGAGACGCAGACACCAAAGTGAAGTCATCAGAGACAATGCAGCCTCAAGCCACAAGCTATCAGCAGCTGCATAAGCGACCTCAGGTAAGATCATTAGAAAAACTATCCTACCGATCCGTAGAATTGCAATAAATACTAATTGCTGTCTTGAGTCAGTACATTTTAAGGGAAGTTTCCTATGAAACAATGTGTAATGGATACCGACACTCTGCCCAGTTCAGACTACGGAGAAAGTAATCTCTGATTCTGCACTTTTGCATCATGACATCAAGTTTCAAATTCATGAGAGAACCATCTGATTGAGCCCACAAAGGGCACATGCCCGTGTACTAGCTTCCATGGGCAGGAAGGGGAACTGGTGGATCCATTTGGGGTTCATAAATGGGAGGCAGAACCCTGATTCCACCTATCTTGGGTTTGTCCCCAGTAGAAAGAGGCATTTTTCCCCTCTCATCATAAAGTGTCCTTAATGGCATTCCTTCTGCTTCTAATTTTTTCTCTCCTCTTTTTATTAATAGTAAGTATTATGACAAGAGTACTTTTCTGTCATATAGGGCTAGTTACAAATGGCTACTATTTTTTTAACTAAATGGAAATTTATTTCTTGTTCATATAAATTCAAAATAGATAGGAATAGGGTAATACCTCTGCCCCACAAGTACTCAGGCACTCAGTAAGATACACATCAAGTCTCTATCATCTTCAACAAAGGATTCCAAGATTTTCATGGGTCGCCACACACAGCTGGGTGTTAGGAAAAAAGAAAGAGAGGGACGTCTGCGTGGCTCAGTGGTTGATCATCTGCCTTTGGCTCCGGTTGTGATCCTGGGGTCCTAGGATTGAGTCCAGCATCAGGCTCCCCATAGGGAGCCTGCTTCTCCCTCTGCCTATGTCTTTGCCTCTCTGTGTCTCTCATGAATAAATAAATAAAATATTTAAAAATTTAAAAAGGAAAAGAAAGTGGCAAATGGGAGATTATTTAGACCAGGCATAGAAGTAGCACATGAGATACATGTACACACACACCCAACAGAAATAAATTACATTGCCATAACTAAGTACAAGACAACCGGAAAATGTGGTCTTGTGGTTTCTCAGGAATAACAGATGGGTTTGCTTAACATCAAGTCCACTTCTGCCGTCTATCTCTGCTTTCACACTCACCTTGTTGTAAGTCTATTCTCAGCATCATTTCTTGTTCAAAATACCAGATCAAACTTGCTAGCTCGTGATTTCTCAGTATTTCTCAGTATTTAAAATTGGAAGTTTAACTTCCAACTGAATTTCATCAACTTTAAGCTTTTGACACAGAGGATATTGTTACATTTTTCTGCAAAATTAACCATTTTTTAAAGATTTTATTTATTAAAAAAAGATTTTATTTATTTATTCATGATAGACACAGAGAGAGAGAGAGAGAGAGAGAGAGAGGCAGAGACACAGGCAGAGGGAGAAGCAGTCTCCATGCAGGGAGCCTGATGCGGGTCTCGACCCCGGGTCTCCAGGATCATGCCCTGGGCTGAAGGTGGAGCTAAACTGCTGGGCCACCGGGGCTGCCCCCAAATTAACCATTCTAATGGTTGTTTTTTCAGTCTCTTAATATAATTAGAATAATTATATTATATTATATTCTAATATTATTCTAAAATAGTCTGATTTTTCTTCAAAAATATTAGGCTGCTTTTTAAAATTGCTGTGCTTGTCTGTAAGATTTAAATTACTTTGTATATGAAGATATTCTGTTTTTGTCTTGGTGAAATTTTTTCTATTTCATCTTTTTCCCAGTTTCATTGATAAAATTGTCATATAATGTTGTGTCGGCTTAAGGTACACAGCAAAATGATGTAATATATGTCTATATTGTGAAATAATTACCACAATAAATTTTATTAACATCTATCATCTCAAATGGTTACAATTTTTTTCTCATGATGAAGATTTTTAAAAATATATTTATTTATTCATGAGAGACACAGAGAGAGAGGCAGAGACATAGGCAGAGGGAGAAGCAGGCTCCCTGTGAGGAGCCTGATGGGGGGGGGACTAGACCCTAGGACCCTGGAATCAGGAGCAGATGCTTGAGCCACCCAGGCGTCCCTTGTGATGAAGACTTTTAAAATCTATTCTCTTAGCACTTTTCAACTATACAATATTTGGTATTATAGTACCATGTCGGTGATGGCCATTCTGACAGGTGTGAGGGAATATCTCACTGTGGTTCTGATTTGCATTTTCCTGATGTTGAGTGATGTTGAGCATTTTTATGTACGTGTTGACCATTTTTTGTTTTCGTTTTGTTTACAGATTTTATTTATTTATTTGACAGAGAGCAAAGCTAGAGAGAAAGCACAAGCTGTGGGGGTGGGGGGGTGGGACAGAGAGAGGGAGGAAGAAGCAGACTCCACGTTGAGCAAGGATCCTGATGCAGGGCTCAATCCTGGGACCCTGGGATTATAACTGGAGCCAAAAGCAAAAGCTTAACTGACTGAGCCACCAAGGTGCCCCTGTTGACCATTTTTTTTGCAGGTCTTCTTTGGAAAACTGTCTATTCAGGGTGCCTGGGTGGCTCAGTCAGTTAAGTGTCTGACTTTGGCTCAGGTCATGATCTTGGGTCCTGGGATAAAGGCCCGTATCAGGCTCCTCACTCAGTGGGGAGTCTGCTTGTCCCTCTTCTCTCCCCCCCCTCCTGTACACCTGCTTTCTCTCACTCTCAAATAAATAAAATCTTGGGGCACCTGGGTGGCTCAGTTGGTTAGGCATCTGCCTTTGCCTTAGGTCATGATCCCAGGGTCCTGGGATCAAGCCTCATGTGGGGCTCTCTGCCTGTGCTCTTTCTCTCTCTCAAATAAATAAAATATTTAATAAATAAATACCTAAATAATTTTAAAAACTCATCTATTCAGTTTCTCTGCCCATTTTTCTTTTCTTTTTATAATTTTATTTATTTATTCATGAGAGACACACACACAGAGAGAGGGGCAGAGACACAGGCAGAGGGAGAAGCAGACTCCATGCAGGGAGCCCCATGTGGGACTCGATCCCGGGTCTCCAGGATCACGCCCTGGGCTGAAGGCAGTGCTAAACCGCTGAGCCACCCAGGCTGCCCTCTGCCCATTTTTCAATTAGATTGTTCTTTCTTTCTTTTTTTTTTTTGCTATTGAGTTGTAGGAGTTCTTTATATATTTTGGATGTTAATTAATCCCTTATCAGATATAGGATTTGCAAATATTGTCTGCTGTAGTATACCTTTTCATTTTGTTGATGGTTTCCTTTGCCGGGCAGAAGAAGATTTTTAGTTTGATATAGTTCCACTTGTTTTATATTTACTTGTTGCCTTTGACAAATGATTACAATTATAGCTAGAACACTATTACCCTAGCATGCAACTTTTTAAAAAATTTTTGCGACTTTTTTAGTGAGTTCATGCATACCTGAACTTGTCAACAGTTCTTCCACGTGTCTAAAATTAAATTCTAATTACTATAATTTTTTGGTTGTGGTAAAAAGTAAACAACATAAAATTTACCATCTAAACCATTTTTAAGGGATCCCTGGGTGGCGCAGCGGTTTGGCGCCTGCCTTTGGCCCAGGGCATGATCCTGGAGACCCGGGATGGAATCCCAAGTCGGGCTCTCAGTGCACGGAGCCTGCTTCTCCCTCTGCCTGTGTCTCTGCCTCTCTCTCTCTCTCTCTCTCTCTGTGTGTGACTATCATAAATAAATTTTAAAAAATTAAAAAAAAATAAACCATTTTTAAGTGGGCAGTTAAGTATATTTACATTTTGAAAGAGATCTCCAGAACTTTTCACCTTGCCAAATTGAAACTCTTATTGAACAATAACTTCCCCTTCCCCTCCATCTCAGCCTCTGGAAACTACCATTATACTTTCTGTTCCTATGAGAGAGGAATCATGTATTAATTGTCTTTTGTGTCTGGTTTCTTTCACTTAGCCTAATGTCCTCAAGGCTCGTCCATGTTACAGCATGTGACAGGTTTTCCTTCCTTATTATGTCTTTAAATTGTATTAAAATATTAAATACATATAAAAGAATATAAAAGAAAACAAATATCCATGTACCTGTTGTTTTTTTTTTTGTTGTTGTTGTTGTTGTTTTTAAGACTGATTTATCTATTTGAGGTGGGGAGGGGCAGGGAGAGAGGGAGAGGAGAATCTCTGCACCCCACCGAGTGCAGAGCCCTGACGTGGAGCTCCATCTCATGACTGAGATCATGACTTGAGCCAAAATCAAGAGCTTTCTGCTTAACTGACTGAGCCACCCAGGTTCTCCAGGTGTCCCCCATGCACCTATCTTAATCACTGAAGACCTTGATGCTCCTTCTTCCCTGCCAGATGTTAACAGTACGGAGAAATTTGTATTTATCATTCCCTTGGCATTTTATTTTTACTACATCATTGTGTATCTAAGCAGTATATTATTTAATTGTGTATATTTTTTAACATTAGATGTAATCACGTGATATGCATTTTTATGCAACTGCTTTTTTTATCGAAGTGAAATTCACAGAACACACATAACACAATGAACTATTCAGGTATGCAATTCAGTGGCATTTAATGTACTCACAATGTTCTGTAGCCAGCCACCAGCTCTATTTTCAAGACTTTTTTTTGGGCAGCCCAGGTGGCTCAGGGCAGCCCGGGTGGCTCAGAGGTTCAGCGCTGCCTTCAGCCCAGGGCGGGATCCTGGAGACCCGAGATCGAGTCCCGTGTCAGGCTCCCAGCGTGGAGCCTGCTTCTCCCTCTGCCTATGTCTCTGCTGCGTGCTCTCTCTCTCTCTCTCATTAATAAATTAAATTTAAAAAAAGATTTTTTTCAACTTCCCTTAAAAACACCATGTTCCCATTAAATCATCACTCGCTGTTGCCTCCTGTCCCCAACCCCTGGTAACCATTAATCTGCTTTCTTTTTCTGTGGCTTTTCCTATCCCATATATATCATATAAAAGGAATCATACAATATGTGATCTTTTGTGTCTGGCTTCTTTCACTTAGCATAATGTTTTTGTAGTTCTTCTAAGATGTAGCGTGTATTATTTTTTTTAAAGGGCAGCCCAGGTGGCACAGCGGTTTAGCGCCGCCTGCAGCCCGGGGTGTGATCCTGGAGACGCGGGATCGAGTCCCACGTCGGGCTTCCTGCGGGGAGCCTGCTTCTCCCTCTGCCTGTGTCTCTGCCTCTCTCTTCGCTCTCTCTGAATGAATAAATAAATCTTATTAAAAAAATAACCACTCTAAAAAAAAATATTTATTTATTTATTTATTTATTTATTTATTTGAAAGAGAGTACCAGTCGGGGAGGCAGAGGGAGAGGGACAAGCAGACTCCTTGCTGAACAGGGAACCCGACTGGGGGCTTGATCCCAGGACCCTGAGATCATGACCTGAGCTGAGGCATATGCCTAACTGACTGAGACACCCAGGTGCTCCTGTAGCATGTATTAATACTTTGCTCCTTTTGATAGCTGAATAATATCACAGTGTATGGACGTACCACAATTTGTTTACCCATTCATTCACCACTAGACATTTGGGTTGTTTCCGCCTTTTTGCTATTGTGAATAATGCTGCTAAATATTTGTGTACCAGTTTCTGTGTGGACATATGTTTTCATTTCTCTTGGGTATTTTCCTAAAAGTAGAACTGCTGGCTCCTATGGTAATTATTTGTTTAACTTTCTGAGGAATCATCAAACTTACCACATACTCACCCAGCTCACTCATACTCACTGCAGGAGAGCTATGAAGACTTAGTTTGGGCTCCAGTTCTAGCAAAATAGTAAATGAAAAGATAACCTGAAAACTCTCCTGCTACAAAAATCCAGAACCCCTGGTCAAAATATAGTAACTAAATTTTCAAAAAGATTTTATTATTTATTTACTTACTTACTTATTTATTTTTAGAGAGTAGGGGCAGGGTGAGAAGGAGAGAAGCAGACTCCCTGCTGAGTGGGGACCCCCCCCCCATACACACAACATGGGGCTCAATCTCACGACCCTGAGATCATGACCTGAGCTGAAATCAAGAGTTGGATGCTCAACCAGCTGAGCTACCCTGTTGCCCTTTTAGTGTTAATTTTTGTTTCAGTTGGGCAGCCCCCGTGGCCCAGTGGTTTAGCGCTGCCTTCAGCCCAGGGCATGATTCTGGAGACCCGGGACCAAGTCCCATGTCGGGCTCCCTGCATGGAGCCTGCTTCTCCCTCTGCCTGTGTCTCTGCCTCTCTCTCTCTCTTTCATGAATAAATAAATAAATATTTTTAAAAATAGTAAATTTTTTTAGTTGTATTTATTTTTTAATGTGTATTATGGGTCCATGACACATAGTCCAAAAGGTACAAAAAGTGAATTAAAAGAAAATCCAAAATCATTAGAAAAGTAAAGAAAGAAAAGAAAATCCATCCCCATCTTTTCCCCCACTTATTTTCCAGAGACAGTTTATATCTGGCAACTACCAGCAGCAACTACCATCCCTAATGTCTTGTGTATCCTTCCTGAGTTAATTGAAAAATTTACAAGTGCATATATTATTTTAGCAAGAATTTTTTTTTTTTTTTTTTTTTTTTAGCAAGAATTATTTTAAACACAGAGCAGAGGCCCAAATAAAACAGGAAGTCCCCTGAAAAACAGCACAAGGAGTGCTCTAGCTGCCTGAGTGCTTGTCCAGGAACTTAGGAGTTTAATGCCTATGGGGGCTGAGGACTTTGAGCCCAGGGGAGGCAGAGGAGGAACAGAGGTCACTGTAAAACACTAGGAACCTCAAGGAGCTGAACCTTTGGTGAAAAGCTAAGCTAGAAAAAAATCCACCCCCAGTACAGGATGAAATACAAAGGCTTATACAACTCTTTCCTCAGATGGGAAAAGAGCTTCCCCCAAGAACTCTGTCTGGCCTTGCATTTTGTGTGAGATTGGGTCTAAATCTACACCACCTGCATGATCCAGGGTCAAGCAGAGAAAGTAACATAAATACTGCCCCTGAGATCTGGAAATCAAGTTTGGCTCTTCGTCTCCTTACCCTGTCCTTGTAGGCAACAGATCCGACGAAAATTTTATTCAGCACTAGACTGACTGGTCTCCATAAAATTTCCTCTTGCTTTTGACCCCTGAAAGTCCTCATGGTCCTGCTGCTGCCGCCAACACCACTGTCCCAAGAACCTGCCTTGACGCTCAAAGGACTAGGACTTGTGGGGACTCTGGTCGGTGTCGGGTGTGGACAGTGAGTTCACCCGCCACACCGTAGCTGACTTCCATTCCTGCTTCCGTGCTGCACATAGAATCTCCTTGGTGCTCTTAGTCCAATTAACACCCTCCCAGTCTTGGCATCCCTCTTCTTGCTTTTCTGATCCAAATCTGAAGCAGGCATCCTGGTGAATGAGAGAGGAATATAATGTGTCAGCAGGCTGATTCGTGCCTTTGTCCCCACTGCCCTCACTCAGCATCAAGTGTGACAGCCTGCCTCCTGGAGCTGGGAGGAGAACAGAGCTCACCTTCCCCAGGGAAGACACACACTGAACACACAGTGTGATCCCAGAGCCCGGCAAGGAGAGCATCAACTAGCTGCTCCTCATCATATTGGAGGAAAAGAGGACTCCCCAGGGAAACAAGGGAAAGGCATTCCAGGCAGAAGCAGCAGTGTGTGAGAAAGCAGAAGGTAGCTGGTATGTTTTGGGGGACACCAAGAAGCCCAGTGTGTGAGCCTGGGAGATGATGCAGGGTCTTGAAATTTTTAGACTCTGTGTTGAAGGCCTGAAGGAGAGAAATCTTGTGTGAGAAATGGACAAGAACCTTTCCTAACCTGGTCACAGGTGTACAGAAGAGAGCCACGAGCCCCACAGAAGCATACTGACCCTGATCATTCAGCCAGTTGCCCTGGTTATACCTGAGGAAGGTAAGGCTGATCACCAGGAGGTGGGGAAGACAGGAGGGGGCTGACCTGGGCCCCTTCGCACGGCAGTCCACAGCCGCATCTTCCTCCCTCCCGTCCCCTTACTTGGTCTTTGTGGTCTTCCATTTCACGAGGGCACTGGACCACCCTCCAAAATCTAAGAGAATTGGGAGGTGGGGGAGTCTTGGCAGACTGAGAACCTGGGAAGGTTCTGCCAGGAGCCTCTCTGTCCTCCCTGCAGTGACCGCCCCTCACTCCGGTGCTAAGAATATCTGGGTTCCCGGACCATCACCTCCTCAAGCGGAGCATCTGAAGTCCACACCAGACCAGGAAATTGCAGCAGCAGCAGCAGCAGCTTTCTCCAGGAGCCCTGGTTGCTGGCGTTCCCGGGATGGATGAAGTGTCCCGTGGCTTGGTTCCCCACTGTCTCGAAGCCCTGGACACAGCCCTCGTTCATCCTGGGAAGGAGGGCAGAAACTGGCAGAGCTCTGAGGGCAGCCACGCCCTTCCCAGGCCCTGCCCTCTCCTGGCACCCACCCGAAGGCTGCAGTGGGTTGGTGGACGTTGCTGGTAAGGCCAGGGCCCCACAGGGTCTGTGAGTGCCCCATCAAAGCACAAGTCCCACAGTAGATATGGAAATGGCTCGCTGAGGGCCTGGGAATCACCTTGAACAGCTTTTCCCACATTTTGCCAAGGCCACTTGCTGAGTTCATGCCCTGGAAACAGCAGAAAGAAGACTGGGGGCTGGGAGCTGGGTATCGGCTCTAGTGGAAAGAAAGCAGACCTGTAGGGTGAGACCCTTATACTGGTGGTCAGGGTTTGAGGCCATGAGGAGGAGAGGTGCGCTAAACCAGGGCCGAGGGCAGGGGCTGGGTGAGAAAGTGGGACATGGGCTGGGCCTTGGAAGGACCAGGGGTGGGACTGGGGCCAGGGTTGGCCACTGACCAACCAACAGAGTACAGTATCAGGGGTCATGGATTCTGTTGCCCCCATCAGGTGCTCCAGGGCCTTCTCATAGCAGGTAGCAAATCGGTTCCGTTCTCCAACTCTGTGGTAGCAGAGGGAGGCGTTTAGTGTCTCGGATGGGCAGCCACTTCTCCTGAATTTGAGCCAAGGGCAGTTGCAATGCCGTGGTACCAAGGCCATCAGTTTTCCCTGGGGTGGCGATTCAGGTTTGGGATCCAGGCAGGGTGCCATCAGCCACATGATGAGTACCCAGAAGACCCACAGGACAAAAATCTGCCACAAGTGCTTCATGTCCTGGGGCAGACAGCAGACTGACTTCTCTACCTGGGATTGAGAAGGAGGAGAAACTGAGGCCCTAGGCTCTCTCTGTCCCTTTGGCCCCTATGGCCCCCCAACCCACCACATCATACCTCCTGCCTCCCTGCCCATTTGCTCACCTCCAGAGAGGACCTAGCTGGCCCTGGGATGGAAAGTGCAAGTGCAGAGAGATAACATATGGTGGGTCCCGTATCCTCCATCAGGAGGAAGGATTAGCTCTCAGTGTGGTCCCCCATGCCACCAATCATACCACAGATCTCATCATAAAGTATACATTGTGACCTCCCTTCTGTAGCCTGCCTGGGCAGAGCCGCTACCCAGTCCTGTCTGCGATATACCAGCAGTCTGCATGAGGGCAGAGATGGAACTTGACTGTCTTTTTTAGCTCTGCATCCCTAAGACTGAGAATCATTTAATAAATATTTGTGGGATACATGAGCAGAGATGAGAGGGAACTGAGAGACTAATTAGTGTCTGTGTGATGCCCCTCTCTCCAAACGTGTAACTAGGCTCAGATCTCTCTTCTATTCTCCAGACCTCATACCCAACAGCCTTATGGACTTACCCTTAGATGTCTCAGAGACCTCTCCTAACTCAGGATTTTCCCTGTAAGCCAATTCCTTCCCAAGACTTCTCCATCTCGGTAAATGTCCCACCTGTCACCAAGTGGCTCGAGCCAGAAACCTATGGGCTCTCCTGGATTTCTCCTTCTCTTGTGATTTCCAAAACCATTTTCCATCCATTTGTTTCTGTCTCCATACCACCTTCTTCATTTCCACTACCACCACCCCCCCTTTTTTGTTAAGATTTTATTATTTATTCATGAGAGACACGCAGAGAGAGGCAGAGACATGGGCAGAGGGAGAAGCAGGCTCCATGCAGGGACCTGATGCAGGACTTGATCCCTGGACCCCAGGATCATGACCTGAGCCAAAGGCAGACACTCAACTACTGAGCCACCCAGGCACCCCAGCTGGGTATTTTATAGCTTTTAAAACAATTCACAAAAAAAAACTGAGTAAGGTCTATACTTTAATTAATTGTGCTGTGCCAATGCCAATTTCCTGGTTTGGACAATGTCCTGTTGCTACTATATAAGATGCTACCATTAGGGGAAACCGGGTACATAGGACCTCTCCTTACTATTTTTGCAATTTCTTATGTGCCTATAGTTATTTAAAAACAAAAAGTTGTGTTGTGTTTTGTTTTTTAAAGATTTATTTACGTATTTTGGAGAGACAGAGACAGAGAACGGGGAGAAGTACAAGGAGAGAGAGAAAAGAATCTCAAGCAGACTCTTCACTGAGTGCAGAGCCCAAAGCTTGACTCGGGCTCAACCTCACAATCCTGAGGCCATGATCTGAGTCAGAACCAAGCGTGGGATGCTCAACAGACTGTGCCACCCAGGCACCCCTCAAAATAAAAAGGTTTTAAAAATCCTCTAGAAAAAAATGTATAGTAAGCTTTATTGCAGTTTCCTTCATATCAAGTGATATATTTTATTATTTTATTTATTATTGTATTATTGTATTATTGTTTTTTATTATTGTAAAACACTCAGAAATTACCTTTCCAACCATTTTAAAGTGTAGAATTCAGTGACAGTACATTGTGCAGTACTATGCAGCTACCATCTCCATCTAGTTCCGGAACATATTCATCCCCACAAGAGGCAGCTCCATTCCCGGTAAGCAATCAAGTCCTATTTTCATCTTCTCCAGCCTCTGGTAAGGTAGGAGTTTTTAAAAATTAAAACATCTTAAAATATTAGCCTTGCTTTTCTTTTTGACAACTTTGTTGAGGCACAATTTGCATGTCAAAAAAAATCACACATTTTAAATTCAATGATTTTTTTTAGTAAATTTGTAGTTATGTAAGCATCACCACAAACCAGTTTCGAATGTTCCCATCAGAGACCCCTCATTCACATTTACCATCAATCTCTCTCCTCATTCCAAGCAACTCAAACCTACTTCCTCTATAGATTTGCCTTGTTTGGGCAGCCCCGGTGGCTCAGTGGTTTAGTGCTGCCTTTGGCCCAGGATGTGATCCTGGAGACCCAGGATTGAGTCCCACCTTGGGCTCCCTGCATGGAGCCTGCTTCTGCCTGTGTCTCTGCCTCTCTCTCTCTCTCTCTCTCTCTCTCTCTCTGTGTGTGTGTGTGTCTCTCATGAATAAATTAAATGTTTTTTTAAAAAGAGAAAAAGAGGGATCCCTGGGTGGCGCAGCGGTTTGGCGCCTGCCTTTGGCCCAGGGCGCGATCCTGGAGACCCGGGATCGAATCCCACGTCAGGCTCCCGGTGCATGGAGCCTGCTTCTCCCTCCTCCTGTGTCTCTGCCTCTTTCTCTCTCTATGTCTATCATGAATAAATAAATAAATCTTTTAAAAAAAAAAATAAAAATAAAAAAAATAAAAAGAGAAAAAGATTTGCCTTGTTTGATCATCTCATATAAATGGGATCATACATTTTGTAGTTTCTTGTATCTGACTTCTTTTTCTAGCATAATGTTTTTGAGGTTTATATTATAGCAGGTACCAGGAGTTAGTTTCTTTTGTTTTGTTTTGTTTGGACAACTAATATTCCATTGTGTGGATATGCCACATTTTATTTATCTAGGTTACACTTAATTAAGCATCTTGAGCCAATAACACTTCTAGTCTATACCAATGGAGCTCTCTGTGGTTTTGGAAACATGCTGAAAATTCAAGCAGTTTACAGATTTACCCGCCTTTTACTTTCTGCCTGCTTGGGCCTCACATTCAGTCAGGGATGACTAGATAGCTAGGATGCTCTCTAAGCTCTCGTGAGCATGTGTAAAGTCTCGTGCAAGTGTGCAGCCTTTCAGACCACCAGGGCTGTGTGAAAGCTTATCAAGGCTCACTGTGGCTATCTTGTTCCCAGATCTCTCTGCTAAATGTCTGGCAGGCGTGCCATTTTATTGCTTGTCCCCACTAGTATCATAACTTCAGCCTAGCTGCAGTGTTGGCTTGCCTTGATTGTTTGCCACTAGATTGCTATTGTTTTCAACAATGTCCATGGGCAAGTGTTTTCTAAGCTCTGCTCCAAATCCAATCGGCTCCTTCTAAGGACAAAGTTCCTACTCCTCACAAAGTTCCCTGCCCCATTAGGACTCACCACAGAACTGAGTGAGGAAGATTGGACAAGCCCCTGGGTAAAATGACATGAAGGTTTGGTAGTTTTTCTTGAATGAATGCTTCTCAATATGATGTATGCCTTTTGGTCAATTTCTAGAGTCCTGAAGTGACTGTCTATGACAATTTTACATAGTCTTATCATTCCTTTTTAAGGAGAGGATTTACTGAGCTCCTCAGTTATTCTGGAGGCCCCATCCCTTAACCAATATGTTCTTGAGTCCTTGTTAATTTTTCTCTTCTATTATTATAAAATATGTCAAGGAGGGCCCCCCAGATGGCTCAGCGGTTTAGCGCTGCCTTCGGCCCGGGGTGTGATCCTGGGGACCCAGGGTCGGGTTCCTGGCATGGAGCCTGCTTCTCCCTCTGCCTGTGTCTCTGCCTCTCTCTGTTTCTCAAATAAATAAATAAAATCTTTAAAAAAATGTGTCAAGGATACTAGATTGAATAATAAAATTAACCACACTAGAGTGAATAATATGATACTTTCGTGAAGTCAGTATCCATTTTTTTCCCCAGATCTTAACACTTCCTCTGTTTTTGGTATTCTGATGTTTAGATGTAGACATATGCTTATTTACTCTATTTGAATAGATTCAAGCTTGCCAAATATTAGAACTCATGCCTATCATTAATTCTGGCTAATTCTTATCCATACCTTTCAAATATTGCCTCTCCTTCCTTCTTGCTACTTTCTCCTACTGGAACTCTTATTAGTGAGATATTAATTTCTTCATTCTGAATCTCTCTTTTATAGTTATGATTTTATTTCTCTATATTATATTTAGCTCTTTCAAGTTCAATATTCCTCTCTTTGACTGTGTCTAATTGGCTGTTTAACCCTCCCCCTGATTTTTTAAATTAAATTACTATATTTTTCATTTCTAGAAATTTTTAAAATTTTTAATCTTTCTCTTTCTTTCTTTCTTTCTTTCTTTCTTTCTTTCTTTCTTTCTTCCTTTTTCTTTCTTTCTTTCTTCCTTCCTTCCTTCCTTCCTTCCTTCCTTCCTTCCTTCCTTCCTTCCTTTCTTCCTTCCTTCCTCCTTCTTTTTTTAGAGAAGTGAGAGAGGAACAGAGGGAGAAAGAGAATCTTAAGTAGGATCCACATCCAACATGGAACCTGATGTGGGGCTCAATCTCACAATCCTGAGATCATGACCTGAGCTGAAATCACGAGTCAGACACTCAAACAACAGAGCTACTGAAGCACCCAAATTTCAATTTATTTTCAACTCTTCTTGGTGTGGTATCATTTTTACATCTTCATTGTTTCTTAAATGTTGTTAATCATTACAAACATAGTTTTTATCAGGGCACCCGAGTGGCTCAGTTCATTAAGCATCTAACTTGGGCTGGGATCATGATTTCAGGGTCCTGGGATGGGCCCTGCATTGGGCTCCACGCTCAATGCAAGGTTGGCTTCCCCCTTTCCCTCTGCCCCTTTTCCTGCTCAGGCTCACATGCTCATTCTCTTTATCTCCCAAATAAATAAAATCTTAAAGAAAAACATAGTTTTTATCTGAAAAATCCATTATCTCAAGTTCACAGAAGTATGATGCTGATGATGGTGTCTATTGACTCTTGTTCATGAGGAATTGTCCTCATGCATTTTGGGAGATTAGATCAGGTACTCATCCGGAGCAGAGTTTTCTCCTTGAGAATGCTATGTGCCTTAGGTTGAGTTGTGTTTCCTCAGAGAAGTTTCATGTGTGCTTCTGCCAGGCACCCTCGATTGTTACTTAATTTCTCCACTTTGGAGCTTCTAGACTAAGCAAAGAATATAAATCCAAACTCCAAACTTTTATGAAGACAGGCCTGTGATTACTATGTCCCAGCAATGATTTGTTTTTATCAAAGACACAAGTTGAGATACTCTCAAGCATTCTCTTTCTCTTCCTGCACAAGTGGATACTTCGTTTTGTTTTTTTCTGGCCTACCCTTTTTCTATGGGCCTAGCTCTGTTAAGAAGCCATTTTTTAAAAAGATTTTATTTATTTATTCACGAGAGATACAGAGAGCAAGGCAGAGACACAGATAGAGGGAGAAGCAGACTCCTTGAAGGGAGCCCAATGTGGGACTCAATCCCCGGACCCGAGATCATGCCCTGAGTGGAAGGCAGATGCTCAACCGCTGAGCCACCCAGGCGTTCCAAGAAGCCACCTTTTTATTGAGGCCTGGAGGTATCATCTCCTTTACCTATATAGGCATTAATAGCCAATACCCAAAAAAAGACATCGCCCATTATTTTTTGACAATGATTATAAGACAATACAATATGGTCATGGGGAGTTCAGGCCACACTGACTAAAAAATACTTTATGAAACCATTCTCCTCCCATCTATTTGATTCCAATAAAAAAAGTCACTGCCTTCCAAAGCCTTGCTAAATTAATGTAGCACTTACCACATTATAGCTACCAACACATTACTTTCCAGGCTATAAGATCTTTTATATGAAAGTGATTTGTGAGCTGTAAATATCTATGTTACTATGAATTATTATATGCTAAGAATGAGAGAAGGAAGAAAGAAACCCCAAACTTGTAGATTACTGACACCCCAGGTCCATTAGCCACCTCTCCTCATCCTATCCCAGAGTCACAAAGTCAGCTCACAAGCTTACTGCTTTTTTCAACTCTTTCACTTCTAGCCCCTGGGGATTTCTCTTACTTTTTCATGAGTCAGCTATCTGTTCCAAGAGATAATTGTTTTTTAGCATTTCAAGATGTTTCTCAGCCGGAAGGTTTCCAGGATTAAGTCTACATATTATTTTATTAGAACTACAACCTTTATAATTAGCTTGCTTACTAGTCATTATTTCATGATTCATGTAATTAAATAATGTTTTACAAATACTGAAAGAAGATCCTTCCTTATGCGGGTTGCACCACAGTACACATTAAAAGTATTTGCTTCATATTTTCTTAGCCCAGTGCTTTTTAAACAAGAGCATGCCTCAGAATCACCTGGAAAGCTTAATAAAAACACAAACTGCTGAGCCTCATCCCCAGAGGTTCTGAATTAGTTTTTCTGGGGTATGCCTGAGAATTTGCATTTCTAACAAGTTTTCAGGTGGTAGCAATGCTTTTGGTTCAGAGGACCAGACTTTAAGAACCACTGCCTTAATTTCTTTTTTAAGATTTTTTAATTTATTTATGAGAGACACAGAAAGAGCAGCAGAGACACAGGACGAGGGAGGAGAAGCAGGCTCCATGCAAGGAGCCCAACGTGAGACTCCATCCTGGGAATCTGGGATCATGCCCTGAGCCAAAGGCAGATGCTCAACCACTGAGCCACCCAAGCATCCCAAAGAACCACTGTCTTAGCTCAACAGAGCTAGCCAGAAAAGTATTTTACAGAAATAAAAGATTCCTTTATTAAAATGGAAGCTCATATTCTAATTATATTTTTGCTTATATTTTCTTTTTATTTATTTATTTTATTTTTATTTTTTTTAATTTATTCATGATAGTCACACAGAGAGAGACAGAGAGGCAGAGACACAGGCAGAGGGAGAGGGAGAAGCAGGCTCCCCGCAGGGAGCCCGATGTGGGATTCGATCCCAGGTCTCCAGGATCGCGCCCCGGGCCAAAGGCAGGCGCCAAACCGCTGCGCCACCCAGGGATCCCTGCTTATATTTTCTAAAGAGGAAACTTATATTTCCTTCCACAGCCTGCAGTAGCATCCTAACTGGTATATCTACTTCTGTTCTATCCATCCCTCATCCATTCTTCACCTAGCAACTGGCATGACCTTAAGTTGATTTCCTGCTTAAACGCTTAAAATGGCATCCCATTGCATGCAGAATAAAATCCAAAATCCTCACTTCTCACATCTTCCAGGCATTCTGCTTTTTCTTTGTTTCTAGAACTTTAAGTTCTATCTTGTCCCAGGAACTTTGCACTTGTAATTCCTCTTCCTAGAACACATTACTCCCTCCCGCTTAGTACTTCATCTCTCTGTTCCTTCCTTTTCTTCAAGTCTCATTTTATTTATTTTTTTAAAGATCTTATTTATTTATTCATGAGAGCAGAGACACAGGCAGAGGGAGAAGCAGGCTCCACGCAGGGAGCCTGACGTGGGACTCGATCCCGGGTCTCCAGGATCACACCTGGACTGAAGTCGGTGCTAACTCACTGAGCCACCCCGGCTGCCCTCAAGTCTCATTTTAAATGTCACTCATCTTGAGGTCCACTCTCTGACCTCAATATTATTAAAGTCTGTAAGCTCTCCTAATTGGACTCTGAGCCCCACTGACACAGCTGTGTTCTGAGTCTTCCTTCTCAGGGGAAGCAGTGGGATTTCTACACTGTGACTATTGTGTTTAATCCAGATACACTGAGGTCTCCATATTTCTCCCAAGAGAAAAATGGTCCATCTGCACTGGGAAAGGAGAATATGTAACATCTGCAAATGCATTTCTTTCCTTTTTTTTTCTTAAGATTTTATTTATTTATTTATTTATTTACTTACTTACTTACTTATTTATTCATGAGAGACACACAGAGAGGCAGAGACACAGGCAGAGGGAGATGCAGCCTCCCCACGGGGAGCTGGATGCAGGACTCCATCCCAGAACCCCAGGATCACAATGTGAGTAGAAGGCAGACACTTAACCACTGAGCCACCCAGGTGCCCCAAATGCATTTATTTCTTTAACAATTAGGAAAAGTTCATTCATCAGTGTGAAAATAAGGTGAAAGAAGACTATGACAGGGCAGAAGAAACCAACGAAAGAGACTGAAATCTTCCTCTTCTCCCGTTGGGCTTTGTAGGCTGCAGCAACCGGGGCCAGTGACCCCCTCTGCTGGCTGCCCACGTGCACAGTGAAGCCGTCTTGTGCAGGCCCCACCTGCTCCAAAGGTTGATGGATCCCACCTTGATGGAGAAGGTTGAAGCGGGAGTATAAAGCCTGACATTATGAAGAGTGCAATCTCTAACTATTCAGCGTCTTGGTCTCCTGTCATGGCCACCTAAAAGAAGTCTGGAAAGGGAAGGACCATCTAATTCTGGAATTCCTTTTTTTTTTTTTTTTAATTCTGGAATTCCTAAAACAGAAAGTCCCTTGTCCCAGTTGTCATTGTTACAGTTCCCTGATTATTTGCTTAACAGTACAAGGCACATTCTGCTTTTCAGTTTTTTCTTTCTAGTAAATTACATGCCCTGTGGGGAGCCCAACACAGGGCTTGAACACACAACCCTGAGATCAAGACCTGAGCTGAGATCAAGAGTTAGATGCTTAACCAACTGAGCCACTCAGGTGCCCTTGCTTTTTATTTTTTCCAATTGTTTATGTTGTAAAATACACATAACATAAATTTTACCATCTTAACCATTTTTAAGTCGAATGTATATACTTCTTGTATACCTCTTTCTAACCCACACTGAAAGTTCCTTGAGAGTAGGCATGAGCCCAGTCTGTCTTATTCACCATTGTATTCCCATAACCCAGGGAAGAGCTGGGAAACAGGAAGAGCTCAATAAATATGTGTTGAAGGAGTGAATGAGCATCATTTACCTGGAGCCCCACTGAGTAGAGAGGGTTAGGAAGAGCACAAAATAGGCACAGGCCAGAGAGCAGGGGACGATTTCTGCTCACGTCTCTGGGACTTCACCCGAGAATGCACGTCACTCACACTTGGTGGCGGTAGCTAATGCGCAGAAAGACCCAGGCTCTGGAGCTAGAAAAACCAGGCTTGGAACCTATTAATCTTAGGCAAGCAAAGTCAGTTCACTCCATGGCTTCCTCATCTAAGAGTGAGGTTTGAAATAGCACCTACCCTCCAGGGTTGTTCTGAGGGTAGAAAGGATTACAGCCCTAGGCATATTGTCAGTTTCCAGCTAACAGGAGCTTGTTTTCTTTCTGCACTTCCCTAGCAAACTGCAGCCTGAGGGCAGAAGGAGGACTCTAGACATTGCTCAGCTTCTCCTGAGTCAGAGCCACAGGGCACCCACAGGGGTCCCTCCTCCTCTTCCTGGAAGCCTTCCCTAACCCAGCAAGTCCCTTTCTCCTACAGACTATCACAGTCCCCTGTGCCACCTTTTATCAAAGTTCTGGTCTTACATCACTGAAATGATCTGAGCCAAGCAGCTTCATGAGCCAGAACCACTGAGAGGCTGTTCGAGTACAATCAACCCAACAGGCCCTGGCACCCGGGGTATTTTGAGGTCCAGAAGAAATGGCCGGAATCAGGGCCTGCCATTAACTGGCTGTGATCTAGGGAAACTTACTTCTTGCTTCTACAGGGCAGTTTCTCTTTCAGAAAATGGAGATAAAAGTCACACCTACTTTCTACAGCACTGATTCCCAAACTGCAGGGAATCACCTGGGAGCCACTCCTAGAGTGTGATTCAGCAGGTCTGTGGTGCGGCCCAATAATAACGCATTATAAGCAGGTGCCCAGGTGATGATGAGGTTTCTGGCTGGGGACACTTTGAAAGGCGCTGTTCTGGGAGGTTCCAAGTTGTTCCAAGAGTCTGATGTGAAACTCTTGGCGCAGCTCCCAGGTCAAGGCAAGCGAATGCTGCTACTACTATTTCTGCCCCGCAGACTCGCCTCCGGGCACCGGGTCCACTGGACAGGGCTGCCGCGACCACAGGACCAGAACCCACCGCGGGGTTTAGACGCCGCAGCCCCCAACACTGGTGGGCGGGGCGGCTCCGGGCCGACGGCGAGCGAGGGGTGGGGCCAAGCGTGCGCGTTGCTGCGCCTGCGTGCGGGCGGGGGGCGTGGCTCCAGCTCCGGGCCGGAAGCAGGAGGCTGCAGGGGCGGGCCGGCTGGCGTCCCCTTTCCGGCTGGTCCCCATGGAGGCGCTGGGGAAGCTCAAGCAGTTCGATGCCTACCCCAAGACTCTGGAGGACTTCCGGGTCAAGACCTGCGGGGGCGCCACGGGTAGGCCGCGGCGGGGCCGGGGTCGCGGGGACAGAGGTGTCCGAGAGGCTGGCCGGGACTCCCGGCCCCAGTTCGGCCTATGGGGGGCTCGAGAGAGTGAGCAGAGGCCCTTCTGACCCTCGCTCCCTTCCCTGCAGTGACCATTGTCAGTGGCCTTCTCATGCTGCTACTGTTTCTGTCCGAGCTGCAGTATTACCTCACCACTGAGGTAAGGGGCGGGGCTAGTGCGTGGGCGGGGCTTGGCATTTTAGGGAGGAGAGTAGGGAAGGAGAAGCATGGGGCCAAGTTGTACTGAAGTAGTGCTGCTCCAGGTGCATCCTGAACTCTACGTGGACAAGTCACGGGGAGATAAACTGAAAATCAACATCGACGTGTTTTTTCCGCACATGCCCTGTGCCTGTGAGTACCCACCAGGGGTGGGAGTTGCAAGTCCTCAGGTGGGCTTCCAGCTGCACAGCTCCAGCTTGGGTTCTGGACCCGACCCCTGGACAACCTCCTTCCCCTAATCCATTGGTGCCCCAAGACAGTCCCAGCATCCCCTTACCCTCCAAAACCCAGATTCCCCCCTTGCCCCAAGGTTCCCAGTACCTTACCCTGACTTCCTGCTTCCAGATCTGAGCATCGATGCCATGGATGTGGCTGGGGAACAGCAGCTGGATGTGGAACACAACCTGTTTAAGCAACGGCTAGATAAGGATGGCATCCCCGTGAGCTCAGAGGCCGAGCGTCATGGTAACTGTGGGGAGGAGGCCAGATCTTAGATCTCGGAGCTGGTCATGTCCAAGCCCTTCCTTCTGGGATGTGGCCGACCAACTGACAAATGAAGCGGCTAAGACCCAGAAAGTCAAGTGGCTTGCTTAGGGTACCCCAGTTATTAAGAATCAGAGTGGCCTGAAATCCAAGCTTCTGGCCTCTGTATATTGAGTAGAGTACTCTAGTTGGCTATCATCTTCAGCAGTCTCCAGTCCCTACCCATCACAGTTGAGTAACAGAAGGTTGAGGTTGGGTCTTATGTGCTCTTGCCTTGGCAGAACTCATCTAGATGGACCCACATTTCTCTGGGTGTTTGCTTCCCCATCCGTTAGCTGAATTCAGTCCTCAATGCTCTTCCCCTTTGGAATGCAGGATGCCTTCAGGTTAAATTTACATTCTTGAGTTAGATTGCCTGAATTCAGATGTAATTTTGTCTCTTACAGTCTATGGCCTCAGCTGTAAAGTGGTGATAAACCATACTACCCACCACATTGAATTACCAGATCAAATGAAGTCATATATGTATGATGCCTGGTATAGAGTGGCTCTTTACCCTAGGTTCCTTTCCTGCTTCTAGGTGGCCGCACAACACCTATATTAACTCAGCTTCCCACCATAGCAAAACCCTCTTCAAAGCTATGATATCTCATACCTTAGGGATTGCTGTTTTGTGAGCTTTATCAGTTGTTTATTCACAGATATATTTTGAACACCAGTAAAACCAGAAAATTTGCTGTAGGATTGGATATTGTGCATAAGAGAGCAGAGTCAAGGTTGATTCCAAGGTTTTTGGCCTGAACAAATGATTGACTTGCATGACCAGAGAAGAAAAAGACAATTTGTTGTATTATATATCTGCTACTGTGTAACAAATTACCCTCAAAATTAGTGGCTTAATAGGACAAACATTTGTTTTTTCAGTTTCTGTGGATTAGGAATTCAAAAGTGATATGGTTGGATGGTTCTGGCTTAGGGTCTCTCATGAGATTGCAATCAAGCTGTTGGAGCTACAGTCATCTTGCAGGCTTGACTAAGGCTGGAGGATCTGCTTCTAAGGGAGCTCATGCATAAGGCTATTGGCAAGATGCCTCAGTGCCTTCACCGCATGCACCTCTAGGAAGAGCTACTTGCATGTCCTCACAACATGGCATCTGGCTTCTACTTTTGTATGTGATCTGGGAGAGCACAAAGTAGAAATCACAGCTTCTTTTGTGACCTTAGAACACCTTTGGACACCATCATTTCTGCAATACACAAATGGTTACACAGATCAGCCCTATTCATTATGGGAGGTAGGGCTACATAAGGATGTGAATACCAGGAGGTGGTGGTCACTGGGGACTTCTTGGGAACTGGTCCCACAGGGAAGGACGAGAATTTGGGGGTAGATTTCATGTTTGAGGCATATTAAGTTAGGGATGCCCATTTTATACCCTTATGATGTTAAGGAGGCAGTTAGATATACCAGTCTAGACGTTAGAGAAAGGCTGGAGAAATAAATATAGGAGTTATCAGCATGCAGATGGTATTTAAAGCCATTGGACTAAAAGAGAAAACATAGGGAGTAAATGTAAGTAGAGGAGAGGTCTAGAGACTGTACCCTGAGCTCCTCCAATATTTAGAAGTCAGGAAATGAGGATCCAGGAAGGAAGATTAAGAGCCATTAAGGTAGAAGAGAACCAAGAGATGTTGCAAAAGCCAAGTGGAGGAAGAGTTTCGAGAAGAGAGGGTAAGCAACTGTCAAAAACCACTGATAGTCCAGTAAAAGGAGTAAGAGTTGACCATTGTGATTGGCAACATGGAGGCCAGTGGAGACTTTAAAAAGAATAGTTTTGATACTGTTAAGGATGAAAATCTGATCAAAGAACAGAAAAGGAAATAGAGACATTGAGGAAAAACAACGCTTTCAGGAGTTTTGCCATAAGAGAGAGCAGAGAAAGTGTGGGGGGTGGCAGAGAATGCAGGTGGCATAGTGGATTTGGTGGGGAGATGAAATGGGTTCTCTTGCTTCTCTGTTCTTCATGGAAATTGAGAGCAAGATCATTAGCTAAGAATGAAGAAAGGGAAAGGGATTTTGGAAGCCTAAGATGAGAGGAAAAGATACAAATTAGTCATCCCAGAGAATGGGCAAGTGAGCTGATTAGCGAAATCAAGTAAGATTGCCAGGCAGTCTTAAGGGAGGCACAGGCAAGTAGGCACAGAATTGAATTTAACTAGGGCTTGGGTTTTGCTAGGGTTGTACAACACAGAGAGAGGAACAGATGGGTTCTGGTTATGTGCAAGAGAAGAATTAGAGTAGTGGACCATGGAATTTATTATCCAGCTTTGTCAAGATATAATTGAAATATAACATTGTGAGGGCACCTGGCTGGCTCAGTTGGTTAAGTGTCCTACTCTTGATCTCAGCTCAGGTCTTGATCTCAGGGTCATGGGTTCAGGCCCCATTGGAGCCTACTTAAAAAAAGAAAAAAACGTAACACTGTAAATTTAAAGTGTACCATGTGATGATCCGATTACATATATATTATGAAATGATTACCACAATATGGTTAGCCGACGCATCCATCACTTCACATAGTTAACCTTTTTTTTGTGTGTGGTGAGAACATTTAAGATTTATTCTCTTAGCAACTTTCAAGTATACAATAAAGTATCGTTAACTATAGTCACCATCCTGTACATTGCATCCTAGAATTTATTTCATCTTATAACTGGAAGTTTGTACACTTTGACCAACATATCCCAGCCCCTACCTCCCAGCCCCTGGCAACTACCATTCTATTCTCGGTTTCTATGAATTAGGCTTTTTTAGAATCCACGTATAAGTGACAGCATAAAGTTGTCTTTTTCTGTTTTATTTCACTTAGCGTATGTCCTCAAGGTTTATCCATGTTGTTGCAAATAACAGGATTTCCTTCTTTTTAATGGCTGAATGATACTCCATTATGTGTGTATACACATTTTCTTTATCTGTTCATCTGCTGATGGACACTTAGATTGTTTCCATGTCTTGGGTGTTGTAAATAATGCTGCAAAGAACATGGGACTGCAGATACCTATGTGAGATAGGATTTTTTTTGGGGGGGGGGGGGTGGGAGATACATACCCAGAAGTGAGATTGCTAGAACATATGGTAGTTCTCTTTTTAATTTTTCAAGGAACTTCTGTACTGTTTTCCATAGTGGCTGCACCAATTTACATTCCTACCAACAGTGCACAAGGGTTCCCATTTCTCCACATCTTTGTCAATACTAGTTATATCTTTTGTTTTTTGTTTTTTTTTTAAGTAGGCTCCATACCTAATGTGGGGCTCAAATTTACAATCCCAAGATCAAGAATCACATTTTCTACTGAATGAGCCAGCCAGGCACCCTAATACTAATTATTTCTTTTTTTTTTTTAAGTTAAAAAAATTTATTTTTGAAGATTTATTTATTTATTCATGAGAGACACGCAGAGGGAGAAGCAGGCTCCCTGCAGGGAGCCCAGTGTGGGACTGGATCCTGGATCCTGGGATCACGCCCTGAGCCGAAGGCAGACGTTCAATACTGAGCCACCCAGGCGTCCCTTACTTCTTGTTTTTTTTTTATAAATTAATTAATTAATTAATTAATTATTATTATTATTTTTAATATATTTTTTAAAATATTTTATTTATGTATTCATAGAGACACAGAGAGAGAGAGAGGCAAAGACACAGGCAGAGGGAGAAGCAGGCTCCATGCAGAGAGCCTGACGTGGGACTCGATCCAGGGTCTCCAGGATCACACCCTGGGCTGCAGGCGGCGCTAAACCGCTGCGCCACCGGGGCTGCCCTATTTATTTATTATAATAGCCATTCTAACGGGGTGGTATCTTATGGTTTTGATTTGCATTTCTCTGATGATTAATGATGTAGAGCTCCTTTCCATTCATCTGTTGGCCATTTGTATATGTTCTTTTGAAAAATGACTATTCAGGTCCTTTGCCCGTTTTAAATTAGGTTGCTTGCATGTTTGTTTGTTTTGCTATTGAGCTGTAGGAGTTCCTTATATATTTTGGATGTTAACCCCTTATCAGATATATCATTTGTGAATATTTTCTTGTATTCCATTGGTTGCCTTGTCATTTTGTTAACTGTTTCTTTTGATGTGCAGAACCTTTTCATTTTGATGTAGTTCCATTTGTTTATTTTTGCTTTTGTTATCTGTACTTTTGGTGTCATAACCAAAAAATTATTGCCAAGACCAATGTCAAGGAGCTCTTTTCCTTATTTTCTTTTAGGAGTTTTACAGTATCAAGTCTTACATTTAAGTCTTTAATCATTTCAAGTTAATTTTTGTGAGTTGTGTAAGATAGGGGTCCGTTTTCATTTTTTGCATATGAATATCCAGTTTTCCTAGCAGCATCTATTGAAGAGAGATAGTCCATTCCCCATTTGGACCATGGAATTTAAATAAGGAGGGAATTGAGGGCATGCGGGTGTGATAGTGTCACTGTTGTCAAAGAATTGGTTTCTGGGTACTGGAGATAGTGAGCTGGGAAAATAAGGGTAAGTAGTTGGAGATTGGGATCCTTGAAATTGAATTGTAGAAGGTTTGCAGTCATTGGAAATAACAAGGTCTAGCTGTGTGTGTGTGGAAATGAAGGGGGATGATAATGAGATGACAAGATACAATGACGGTTGGAAGTCAGGAGGTCAGGGTATTGAATATTGAAATCTGCAGTGAGGATGTAGTTACTGGCAGGGGGTTGGTGTGGAGAGGTCTGAGGAGCACCACCAAGAGGTAGCTAAAGGCATACGCTTCGGAACTGGGTCTGAAATCTGCCACTTATTGTGTCACAAAGCCACTTCTTGTCTCTGAGCCTCTGTACCTTTGCAAGTATAATGCAGATGATAATCCCCAGCTTCATAGGGTCTGCGTCTGGGTGAAAGGAGACATTCTGTGCACAGCAACCTATAGTCAGCTAACATTTAGCATTTGCTGTTACTGTTTCATGACTAGTACTTATTTAAGGAAATAATATATGTGTGGAAGTGCTTAGTGAATGACACATAGTGTGCACCATATAAATATTAGCTATTTTTTTTTAAGATTTTATTTTTTTGAAAGCGAAGTGAGGGGGAGGAGCAAGGGAGAGGGAGAAACAGACTCCCCTCTGAGCAGGAAGCCTGACACAGGGCTTAATCCCAGGAGCCAAAAGCAGTTGCTTAACCAACTGAGCCACCTAGATGCCCCAATATTAGCTATTACTATGGCTTTTATTATTCCCAAGCCACAGGCCAAAGGGCCTGTGCAGGGATCAGGGGTGCGGATTTCACTCTTTCTGCTCCGAGCTGATGCCCCTACCTCTGCCCTCCCCTTAGAGCTCGGGAAAGTCGAGGTAAAGGTGTTTGACCCTGACTCCTTGAACCCTGATCGCTGTGAGAGCTGCTACGGTGCTGAGACAGAAGACATCAAGTGAGCCAGACCCTGGGGGGCCGGGTTGGGGGTGCTGTGTGTCAACCATCCTCAGCCTGTGTCAGACTACAGCTGGGGAAGAAGTTGGACCAAGTGCTTAACAGGGATGGGGTGCGCACCTCAGTCACTGATCCTCGTGCAAATAGCTGGGGCTCTGTGGCCAGGCCCTGCATGAGGCCACAGCAGGGAATGAGGCTGAAGTCCCCACTCTGGTTCACAGGTGGTCTCTAGAGTCCAGATGCCTGGGTTCCACCCTTGTGTCCTTGGGCAAAGCCACATAATTAACCTCTCTCGTGAAGGGGGATGATGATAACACCCATGACAGTCACATCAGGATGAGCCGTGTAGTGTATGTAAAGCCCTGAGCTTGAAGGCCCAGCCCAGGTAATTCAGCCCTTGATATATGGCCACTGCTGTTATGTTCCTCGGGCCCTGGTCCCTGAGAGGCAGGTCTAGGGTAGGGCCTGGGAATATGTATTTAATATTTTTTTGCATTGTGGTAAAGTATATGTGACTTCTAAGACTTACCATTTTGACTATTTTCACTTGTACAATTCAGTGGCATTAACTACATTTAACTGTTGTGGAACCATCACGTGCTATGTCCTAAAACTTTTCATCATGACAAACGGAACGGGAATGTGTATTTTTAAGAGTCCTGCTCCCTCCAAGGGCACAGAGTTTGAGAACATTTGGTGGTCAGGGACGCAGTTGGTAGAGGCTTCTTCACTAGCGGACAGAACCACTCTATGTCCCAAGGTACCAACTCTGTGTCTGTGCTTCTGTGACGCTCTCACTCCCCACCCCCCACTGCCCCCCACCCTTCCACAGGTGCTGTAACACCTGTGAGGATGTGCGGGAGGCCTATCGCCGTCGGGGCTGGGCCTTCAAGAACCCTGACACTATTGAGCAGTGCCGGCGAGAAGGCTTCAGCCAGAAGATGCAGGAGCAGAAGAATGAAGGCTGCCAAGTATATGGCTTCTTAGAAGTCAACAAGGTACAGGAGGGACTATGGCGGAAGAGGGCCAGCCGAACTATGGATCGGCCTGTTCCACTGTGAGCCCAGGGCCCACTCAGGCCCTCAGGAGAGAGAGGGAAGGGAGGAGACGGCTGGAGAATGAGCAGGAATGTCCCCTACAGGTGGCTGGAAACTTCCACTTTGCTCCCGGGAAGAGCTTCCAGCAGTCTCACGTGCACGGTGAGTAAGCCTCAAACCCTGGGAGCCCAGGCAAGTTTGAGCGCTGCTTCACCTGCCCAGGTTGTGTGTCTTTGGCCTGAAGGAGACCCTCAGCTCGGGGCAGCAGTTATAAGAGCACAGGCTGAGGAACCAGACTGCCTGGGTTCAGTTTCAGACCATACCGGCTGTGTGAAACTTTGAGCAAGTTTCTTAACCTTTTTGAGCTTGTTTCCTACTTTATAAAATGGACAGGCAAGTCCTTCTGTCCTGGGGTGCTGGTGTCAATGAAGGACAGCACGAGCTGAAGGGCAGCATAAGCCCAGCTGTGGAGGGCGTTTGTTCCAAAGGTAGCCCCCAATATCAGGTGAGCTGTGTGGAAGGCCTTGGGGTCAGCAGAGCTGGATTGGAGTGCAGGTTCACCCACTTCCTGAGAGTTATATCAGATTTGGGGGCCATTGAGCCCTACTCGGTTTCTTCTCCTATAAAATGGGGCTGAAGATACTAGTACCTCCCTCACACGGTTGTCCACAGGGATGAGCTAATGGAATTTATTTTCATTCATTTGTATATTCGCTAGATATTTAGCAGTCACTGTGTGCCCCCTTGTAGCCTGGGTGCTAACAATACAGCTCTGAACAAAACAGTCCTGGTCCTCAACATTCTAGTAAAGAAACAGACTGAAAACAAGTGTGTGAAATATATGGACTCTCAGGTGCTATTAAGTACTATGAACCAAAGGAAGGCAGGGTAAAGAGGACGGAGGCGAGGGGCTCTAGGGGATGGTAGGAGTGTGCTGTCATGTATCCAAATCTCTGAGCTGGGAACTGGCTTGGCAAGTTGGAGGCACAGAAAGAAGGGGGGGCGGTGGTGCACAGCAAGCTGGTGCTGGTGCTCAGTGATGAGGTGAGCCAGCTAACAGGGCCACATCCCTGTGCTCTGAAGGGCACCCCAGGGCCAAGAACTTTTAGCCTCCATGAGACGCGGAGCCATCCTAGGGCTCTGAGGATGTGCTACATGAGGGGACCTGACTGCAGAGGTAGGCTGCTCTCTTGTCTGGATGAGGTTGCCCTGGAGGTGAGGGTAGGTGGAGAGGAAGAGCTCCAAGGACTGAGCAGTGTGCCTCCAGGTCAGAGGATGCAGGCGGGCATGGGGAGGGAGCAGCCGCTGAGACCCGTAGGAGCGCTGGTCAGATGAGAATGCCAGCCAAGAGGTGGTGTCCTGAAAGCCCTCAGATGGAGGTGTTTCCAAACCCAGATCAGATGCTTCTGGACGACAAGTAAGAGTTGCCCACTCGGTGTGTGACAGGACAGTGGTCATTGTGACCTTGGCAGCAGTTTTCATGGAGTGATAGGGAGCACCTGCTATGTGGCTCAGGAGGGACAGGTTGTGGAGTTGGAGTGGGTGAGTAAGCACCTTTCTTCTGTGGAGTTCGCTCCAAAAGGAGGAGAGTGGGCTGGAGCTGGATGGAAATGTTGGGCTTGAGGGAGATGTGTGAGGTCACCGTAGATTAAATGCTATGGAAGTAGTCTACTACGTAGAAAGCCAGAGTCATGCTCCAAGTGGGAGGGACAGTCGCTGGAGTGAAACCCTTGAGAAGGAAAAAGAAGACAAAATGGAGTGCTGTAAAAGCGTAGAAAGCCCAAACCTGGTGACAGGAGGAAAGGCAAATGAAGTTGGGACAGGCAGGATGCCTGGTGATGAGGAGATTGTGGGGAAGGGTGATGGGGTTGTGAGGAGAAAGTTGTGGCCAGAGGGTAGAGCCACCAAGGAGAAGTGCTTCTGTGTGGATCTCTTTAAGTGATGAAAATGAGAAAGGAGAGTTGGTATAGTTTGCCACGAGCTGCAAAGCTGGAGATTTGGGGGGCAGCTCGAGGGACAGTGATCTGGAAGTGATATTAAGGAGCAAGGCCTCGCTTCAGGCCATGGAGGAGGGTAAGTGTGGGGAAGAATTTGTCACCCCTGAGGAGGCTGCCGGGAAAAGGATCTTTCCCTGAGAAGAGGGCCAGGCTGCAGTTGGGGTGACAAGGTGAGTGTAAGGAGTAGAGGTTGAAAATATAGGGGTTTTCATGTGAGATGTGGGGCCCATGGGAGGGCTGAGAGTCGGGATGGTGTTAGGGGACCTGCAGAGCCAGTGTGACAGCAGTCTAGGGGTGAGAGATGAGCGGCAGTCCTGAGCTGCCCAGGGGCTGTAGTGAGCAGGAGTAATAGGAGAGCCCTGCTGGTGTGGAAGGCAGTGTGTGGGGTGAGGCAGAGTGTGGGTCAGGGATGGGAGGTGGGCCTGGAGGGGGTCGAGAAGGGTGGTCTCACAGGGACTGTGGGAAGATGGTCACTGTGGAGCTGTTGGCATGGGGCCTGGAGGCACTCGGGAGGAGGCAGTGGGCTGGCAGGCCCCAGCAGCCTCTCCGCTCCCCCACCTGGGCTGCTGACAGAGTCAGGGAGCCCAGGGCAAGGGGTGGTCTGTGTCCTGGGAGGATGTTTAAAAGACAAAGCTCTGATTGCCTGAGGCCAGATAATCTGGCTAGATTGAAGGTTTGGAAGCTAGATCCTGACATCCTTGTTGCTTGGAGGAGGAGGCAGGAATTATAAAGTTCACCAAGTACTTTTCCGTCTTAGATCCTACCTGGTCCTCAGGACAGCCCTTTGTAGAGATCGCTGAAGCCCAGAGAGGGCAAGTGGCTTGCCCAAGGTAACACAGCTAGGAAAGTGGCTTATTGGCTCTAAGTCTTTTATTCTTCTCAGGCCACCATACTTCTGCCCTCAAGAGCCCCTGCATTCACTGGCTAGGGAAGAGTTCTCCTGGGGATGGGACCAGGAGGAGGCTTGTTGGCTGGTTCCACACCCTGCTGCCGAGGCAGGAATACTCCAGGCTTCCTTTCTACCATGTCTCTTACTCCATAGTTCTCATTGTGAAGCTCTCAATCTTTTTTCTCTTCCTCCCCTCTCTCTCCTTCCCTACCTCATGCTGCAGTACATGCTGTGGAGAGTAAGTGGCCCTGCCCCGCCAGGGAGGCCAAGCCCCGGCTTCTGGGGCACCCTACCCTCCCAGGATGGGGGGAGGTTTGGACGGGCCTGGGATTGGGGTCTTACTTTTCAGGTAGGGTTCCTTGAAGCAGAAATGATCAGGACCAGAGGACAGGAAGCACTTGTTCTAGAATAGACGGTACAGGGTACCCATGGCATTTCCTTTGAGGGCTCTGAGGGTAGGGGCCAAGGGGCCAGGGAAAGTGCTTGGACAGCATTCTGAGGGCCCACTTCGCCTTGTCAGTGATTGGCCATCAGCTGTGTTTAGTGAGAGACCAGAGTCAGCAGGGTTTGGCTCCTGAGGTACAAGCAGGGACTGGGCGAGAGTGGAAACCTGGGAGATGCCCGTAGAGGGCTCCCTGTATATGTTGGGAAGGAAATGGGGTCTGTGTTCTTAAGGCCCGAGGAGGGCATGGACTCGCACACAGGCCCAAGACAGGCCTGACGGGCTGCCCTTCAGCAGGGCCAGGCTGGGGGGATGAAGGGCCGAAGAGGAGCTGGGCAGTCATACTCAGGGAGGGGTGAGGAGGCCCGAGCGAGGACACTGAGGGAGGCAGGAAGCCAGTCCTGCTCCACCCGGTGACACATTCTCCCTTCTCTCCTAGTCCATGATTTGCAGAGCTTCGGCCTCGACAACGTACGTACCAGCCAGAAGCCGTGCAGGCGGATGGGGTGGGAGTGGTTGCTGCTTCATGTGTCCACGGGGATGACTGGGGAAGGGGGCACAGATAAAAAGATCCCGTATTCTATAAGAGGATCGGTCTGAGGGTCAGGAACTGAGATCTGCACAGGCCAGAGGTGGGGGATGGGGGACAGGAGCGTCCTGGGCAGAGACCCCCTGGCAAAGTCAGGAGAGAGTGGAGCACCTCTCAGACCCCACCCAGGCTGGTGTGGGGGGTGAGGCTGGAGAGGTTGGCGGGGACTCTGGTCAAGCAGTAGTCGGTCTTCCTCCTGAGAGCGATGGAAGCTGTTGGCTTCCAGATGTTGGCCCTTTAACCAGGATCATGATATAATCAGATTTGCAGGTTTTTAAAGATCCCTCTAAGGACTGAGGTTGATAAAGTTTGGAGCAGGACAGGAGTCGGAGCTGGGAAATCTGGGGCGCTTCTAGGCGGGGCTTCCCTGGCCTGAGACTCCCAGGCAAAGTGGGCCCCTGCCATACGGAGTCCGTGCCCAGTCTTTATGTGCCTTGTGTTTGGATGCAGCCGGAGCCTCAAACTGTGGAGGCCCAGAGGCTGTGAACTCTGGGAGAAAGGAGTTCCCGGTGGGGCGTGGGGGTGCCTGTGTTGGTCACATCTCCCAGGCAGGACCTCTTCTTCCTTCCCCCATCTCCCCACACCCCCTCCCCAGAGCCAGGTACCCCTGTCTGGTGCTGCACTACAGAACTTCCGATGGGGTGAGGGCTGTTGGGGCCTTGAGCGCTTGAGGCTCACGTGTCGGTGTTGCTTGCAGATCAACATGACCCACTATATCCGGCACCTGTCATTTGGGGAGGACTACCCAGGCATTGTGAACCCCCTGGACCGTACCAACGTCACCGCACCCCAAGGTACCAGCCTGGAAGGTGGCCCCCAGCTGCCAAAGCCCTGTCCAGCACTCATGCCCAGTGCTCTCTTCTCCCTGCAGCCTCCATGATGTTCCAGTACTTTGTGAAGGTGGTGCCCACGGTGTACATGAAGGTAGATGGAGAGGTGAGTCTGCAGGAGCTTGGGTATCCAAATCCCTCCTGGTGCCAAACACTTGAGTCCTGTCAACCTGGGAAGTGGGGTGCTGCTCTTCTCCCCAGCTGATGGATGACAAGCTGACGTGCAGGGGCAGTAGGTGATGGGACCCCCACAGCCAGAGTGCAGGCCCCGGGAGGCTTGAGAGCACTTGTGCTTTCTACTTGCCCAGATTGCCTCCATCCATGCCTCTGGTGCTCACTGTCCACATGGTCTGCCTGGGCTGGGAGCTCACCCTTCCTGGGTCCCCTCCTTCCCTTTCTACTGTGGCCGGTGGAGCAGCATCTTGGCAGACGGGAAGTCAAGCCTGGCCTTGCCAGGAGTTCGTGGTGTGCGGTCTTGGAGAGTTGCTTCCCATCCCTGAACCCCTGCTGAGAGAACCCTCTGCATGTAGCTGGGATTGGTAAACTGTAAAGAGCTGGTGACCAAGGAGAAGCTGAGATGGTGAGGCTGGCTGAGAGAGTGTCTGGGGGGTCCCTAAGCCTTGAGGTGTTCACTAGCAACCGGGGCCTTGTTTTCCCTCCCACACAGTGCAGGCACCACACATGAGGGGCAGGAACAGGCATAGGGCTGGGGGACTTGGGAGCCAGGTCACAGACTCAGCCCTGGCCCTGACTCCCTTCCTGTCCCAGGTGCTGAGGACAAATCAGTTCTCTGTGACCAGACATGAGAAGGTCGCCAATGGGCTGATGGGTGACCAGGGGCTTCCTGGAGTCTTTGTGCTCTATGAGCTGTCACCCATGATGGTGAAGCTGACAGAGAAGCACAGGTGAGGGCAGGGGTGACGGAGAGGGGCCTGGGGCTTCAGGGAGGAGGGGTACCTGTTAACACCCGCCCCTGGCACCCACCCTGTCCCTCCACCAGGTCCTTCACACACTTCCTGACGGGCGTGTGCGCCATCGTCGGGGGCATGTTCACAGGTCAGAAGCTCTAGGCTGGCTGGGGCTGGGGCTGGGGTGTGGCAGAGAAGATAAAGCCTGGGCTTCCTGCTGGAGTTGTGGCAGAGGGGAAGGAGGGGCACCTCAGCAGCCAAGGGGAGATGCTGGCCTAGCTGGTTAGGTGAGGAGGCTCTGGGGTCCAGCCACGTGTTGGGTGAGTGCCAGCCTCTATCTCTCTCCCCAGTGGCTGGACTCATCGATTCGCTCATCTACCACTCAGCTCGAGCCATCCAGAAGAAAATTGATCTCGGGAAGACAACGTAGTTGTCTCCTTCCCCCTCTGTTGTTGCCTTCTCCTGTTTCTCTTTGGCCCTTTGGTCATTTCCCAGCCTCGTCCCCACGCACCCCCACTCCGTCGTTCTGAGCCCAGGTTGATAAATCTATTAATTGTGATAGTACTCACTGGTCTCCGTGTGCTTCTTGTATCTGACCAGAGCCTAGAAACAACCCCTCATTCAGCCACTTACTGAAAGCAGTCAGGACTGACAGATCAGGCCAGATGCTCTCTGGGAGCCCCACATAGACATCCCCTGGCTAATAGGGCTTTATTCAAACCTGACGGATGTCTACCCCACAGCCCTGTCCTCAGTCCCTCCTCTGCACTGGTCTTTGGGCCTTTTGGGTCCAGCTCCAGGGCTGAGATGGACCTTTCCCGTATGAGCTTCCTGGAGCCACTATGGCCCTCAGGATCATGAGTGGCTGACCCCAGTGGTACTAGGGCCCTGGGTGCAGGCTGGGGCTTGTCACCTCTTCAGTGAGGGCTAAAGCCGGGGCTTCTCCCTGCTACCCTGGGCTCAGTCTACTGAGAGGGGTCCAGCCAGGTTGGGTTGAGTCTCCTAGGTGGAGGCAGAACTAAAAACTTGGAGAGATGGGAGCAATGGCCACTGTGGAGCCGGGCTGGCATCAGACCCCCAGCTCTGGGTCTCCTCAGGGTTTCCCTTTACAGCCCCGAATACGTGTGCAGAACCAGGCCCAAGACCCCGACCATGCTGCAGCCCAGGGAAGCAAGGATGTTGCCAGCTGGTCAGTTCATTCAGTCCTTTCTCAGGGAGTGTCTGGGTAAGATACTGGAAGCAGGAATAGAAAAGACAGGAAGCAAAGTGGGATGATGAGAGCAACATCTCTAGAGGCAGACCGGCCTGAGATCCGGCTCTGATGTGATCACTCACGAGCTGTGTGGCCTTGGCCAGGTCTCATCTAGAAATTGCAAATCGTATTGCCGCTGTAGTGAGTCTTGTTTTTTTGGTCAGCTGGAAACCATTCCTACTTGTGAACAGTATCCCGAATTTCCCCTGGGCACCTCCCTATCTTCTCACCTTCTGTATTGGGAAGGAGGTTTGATTTCCCACCCTAAGCTCCAGGGAGGCCCCCAGTCAGCATAGCGCATCCCCCTGGCCACAGTGAGCCAGGGCACGCCAGACTGTGTCAGGACTGGGAAAGTTTGCTTCTGGATATGAATGTGGGAAGACATGAGGTTGGTGCCGCTATACTACAGTCCTGAGGGGGCGGATTGTCTACAAATGAGCTGGCCCCCAGAGGACAGCAGAGCTGAGCCCAGAGGCAGAGAACCAGTCCTAGGGACATTGCTTGAATCCCATGACAAGTCGCCAGTTAAACCCTGGGAATTGCAAGCCCCCCAAATCCCTTTCTGCTTAAGCCATTTTGGGTTGGGATTTCTATCACTTGCACCCAGAAGTGTGCTGACAGGGCTGCTGTCAGAGTTGATGAATAAACAAGCTAATGAAGTATGGAAAGTGCTTAGCTGTCACAGGATGGTAGAAGCCATAAGCAAGTTAAGTGAAAGGGACCCAGCCGTTGTCAGGAGTGGGAGCAACAGGTGGGCTGCTCAGAGGGCATGACAGCTTGGTGGCCAGGACTCCGCGGCCCTAAACTCCCTGCCAGGTCCCATTCTTCCAAGTGGCAGCCTCCCATCTCTAGATGACTCCTCAGCCCGGGTCATCCAGGGACAGCTCTGTTTTCTGCCCCCTGTATTACCACGTAGAGCTGAGTTCAGGCATCAGAGGGGAGGCACGGTCAAATTTATTCAAAGAAAGCACTTAACTCTGCTCGTATTGGCGAGAAGGACCCCCTGCCCCCGGAAGCGGGATTTGAGGGGCTGCAGTCACAGGAAGAGCGTCCAGGATCAGTTAGGGTCAGGGCTGGTGGAGAGGGCGGAAGATGACCTGGCTGATCTGGCCAGGCATGGTGTAGAGGACGAGGAGGAGGAAGACCGCGACCAGGGCCAGGAGCAGCAGCAGCACCAGGATGCGCCAGTACCGGCGCCAGATGAAGAAGATGAAGGTCTTCAGGGGGTTCACAAACCAGTTGAAGGAGGTTTTAGGGCGGCTGTGGGGGAAGAGGTGGTGTCAGAATGACGAGGAAGCCCCCCATCTGCCCCACCTCCCTCTCAGGCTCTACCGGCCTCCGCGCTGCCCCCTCACTTGGGCTTCTCCAAGGGCTCGGGCTCCTTCCGCCCCTTCCCCACTGGCCGCTTCTCAGCTTCCTCCACGGTCAGCAGCTCAAACTCTGCCTCCACCTTCCCCTAGAGAAAGGGGGAACAGAGGCCCAGCTCTCAGGTGGGCTCAGGCCCAGCCCCCAGCACCGCTTGCCCTGCACCTGCCCTGCCCCCACCGTGAGGATGTGGACGTTGCCTCCAGGGTCTGTGAACGCCAAGTCTTCTGGCCGGCCCCTCCTCTTCCTCTGCCTCCTCTTGCCAGCCTGAGCCTCCCGCTGCTCCCGCTCCTCGTGCTGCTCGGGCTCCCGCAGCTTCACTACAGGCCACCAGCCCCGCAGGCGGCGGCAGCGAAAGAGGTTGCACCTGGGCCTGGCCCCATCACAGGCCAGCCGCACAGAGCAGAGCTCAGGGCCCCGCGCACCCCGCACCATGTCTGGCAGCTGCAGCTCCAGGGATCCTGCAAGTCCAGAGCTCTCCCGGTTAGGCAAGAGATCAGTGTGTGTCTGGGCCCTGGGAGGGTGGGGGGTTCGCGGGATGGCAGCACATCAGGACTGTGCTGGGGCATGAGAAGCCAGCCTATGGCGGTCAGGCCATAGCTGCGGGCCACACACGGCACAGCCCGCACGTGGGCAGGTTATCACACCCTGGCGGAGCAGGGCCAAGGATGGGACCGTGTATCATCATCCAAAGTGACCTGAGCTTGGATCACATCAGAAGCTTGAGTTGGGGACTCTGGATGGGAATGGGCGTCATTGTACTCAGGGATAAGTTCAGGAATGAGGCCAGAGAGCAAAGATTAGTGATGCAGGGTCTGAAACCCAGGATTCAGGGCTGGGCCAGAGCAGGAAACCAAAGGCCAGGGGGAGAGGGGCAATGAGGGCAGAAACGGGCCGGGCGGGGTAGGAGGGAGGTGAGGCAGTACCAAGGAAGTCGTTGGCAGAGATGCGGTCATAGTCCCAGACCTGCAGGACCAGCACAGCTGGCTGCCGGAACTCGGCCTCCTCCAGGGCGAAGGGTCCAGGCCGGCGCTGAACGCTCACCTCCCGCTCCGTGGGCAGGTAGTCGAAGCGGAACACAAAGCGCCAGTTGAAATTTCCCTCCCCAGTCAGAGAGTTGAAGTGAACGTCTGTCTCCTGCTTATCATGCTCCAGCCCCTTCACCCAGCTGCAGCCAGGGGAGAGGTGCAGGCGGAGGGGTGGGCCTCGGCACGGGAGCCAAACCCAGAACCCAGCTCTCACCCATCTAGCCCCCCGACCACTGGGCTGGGCCCTTTCCCACCTGGCACCAGCGTGGGCCTAGAGGACAAGGCTCTGGCTTGGCCCAAAGCCCGAGCCCCTGACTGCAATTGCACCTTAAGACACAGCCGTTTGCTGGCCCGGCCAACAGGCTCACCTCCTCACATAGATGTCGCTGGACATCTCTCCAGTGAGTGGGTTCACATCATCCAAAACGACATCCTCTGTGTTCCAGATGATGACTCTGAGCTCATAGCTGGGGAATGTATTGGAAGAGAGTATTCAGACTCTTGAGAGGGTCCTGAGAGGGGCTGCAGGAAGGACCTAGGCCACGGCCTTGAAATTCACCAAGTGCCTCTATGTGCCCAGCTGGGTGATCAGGGCGGCTGGGTATGTAAAGGGACAGCTCTGGCATCACTGATCACCCCCACCAACCAGAAGGCACCAGGAATGGTCTACTGACCAAAAGTGGGCCAACAAGTTTCTCCCATAAATTTGGAATCAGGATCCTGAAAGGTTGGGTAACATCAGATACAAAGTTGGTTGGAGCCACCACAAGCCAGGATGCCATGCAGACTGAAGTTGTAGGGTACAGAACAGAGGAAGCCAGTCTGCAGCAACAAATGGGAGAGGGAGAGAGACAAAGTGGAAATAAGAGTGTGCAGTCCCTGAGGGGCAGGACGGGCTCCAGCTTTCCTGATCCTACCCCAGTAGCCCTGTCCTTGGCTGTCACAGGTTTTCCTGGCTAGCTGTTGTTTTCTCTTGCCCAGCATCCATTTCCCTCCATTTGTTGACAGCACCACGATTCTCTGTTGCTGAGCCCTCCACCCTCACCCCCACGCTGTCAATCTGGGAGATTCCTCTGGAGCCAGGTAGAGGCGGGTATATCACCTAGGACATCACCCAGGACTACCCATCAGCGTATTACAGCGCCCTGGCCACAAGGATTGGTTAAGGCTCAGCGTTTGATGCAAGCTGATCCAATGAGGGTCCCGAGACTTTTGCTCTTACTGGTGAAGAAGTGTTTATTTTTCTGCTCAAGTAGTCGAGTTGGTAAGGTGGAAGCCTGCCACTGTTAGCAGCCCCCTGGTCCCCAGACTGCAAACGTCCCTGAGAGTAACACCAAGGAAAGCAGAGCCCAGAGATAGAAAGTGACAGACTGCTGACATCTGAGGTGCATAACCCTCCACGGAACTCCACTCAGACTAGCTCAAGTCCGAAGGGCATTTGCTGGTATTTAAACTCTTTTGGTTGTAAGTGCCAGACACTCTACTCACAAGGGTTTATGAGAAGAAAGCGAATTTAATGGCTCACCTAACTGAAAAGCCTGAGGCAGCAGCCTCTGCCTGCTTCACTGGAGCCACCCCCCCACCCCGCCCCCCGTCTGGGGAGGAGGGTCAGAACTCACCTGATTGGCTGCCGAGGCTTGATGTCAACTGGGGGTGGGGTAGGCACATCGCGGGGGAAGATGTCAATCCACATGTGGAGGGATCCCTGGGAATATAGGACCAGGCTGAAGGGTCCTACTGGGACACACCTGTGATAGCCCTGTGGCCAGAGGCGGTGACTTGGCGGTGGCGGGGGGTCTAGGGGGCAGAGCTGGGGCCAGAATAGCATAGTCAGGCAGGTCCTGGGGGATGAGGGTGAAGGTAGAGTCTGAAGCGGGGGTTCCAGTGCTGAGGTTAGGTTAAGGATAAGGCCCTGAGTGGGAGGTTGAGATCAAAAGTAAGATCTGGTGTTCCCAAGGTCCAGATCCTAGGGACCTGGGGTTGAGGTCAGATTGGGTCTCCAGGTCTGAGCCTTGGTGGCCCAGGGGTGGGGATCCAGCAGGAACAAAATCACAGGTGGAGGTATGGAATCCAGAATCAGAAGTGGCAGGGTAGTAACCAGGTAGGTAGAGGTCTTGGGGGAGGGGCACCCTGAGGGCCCAGGGTCCAGGAGCAGGTGGGAGTCCTGGGGTTCTGGGGTTGGGTGCTGAGCCCTCCCTCACCTGCAGCAGCCCTGGGCTGCGGGGATGGTAGAGGGGCCGAGTTTCCACGTGCTCAGGCACCAGCTGGATCCCAAGCTCTGGCATCTCTTGCCAGTGCCGCAGCACCAGCAATGCCTGTGCCTCCTCGGGGACGTCACTTGTCACCTTGGGGGCCCCCCTACCTGAAACAAGAGGGGTACGAGCTTGGGTTCTGCACATTTCCCAACTCTCCTGCCTTCCTCCCTCACCCCACAACAGAAGTGCAAAGCCGAGGCAGCTACTGTTTTGGACAAAGCCCATGGGCTGGAAGGGCAAGTCCACAAGGCACAGAACGTGGGGAGATGTTTCTCTGACAACCTTTGCCGGTGAAAAGCCAGCAGTCGAGGGACAGTGGGATTGAAGGGGCCATGGCTTTGCACAGACTGTTTAGAGACATACCACCAGCCATTTGTGAGGCAGGAGCTCAGTTCTACAGCCACATTTTGTCATATGGGACCCACCCTCATGGGCCACCCTATGTCCTAGAAGCTTGATTAGCCTCTGAGGGATCTACTTCAACTCTTTGAGGATCGTGCTCACCAACAAAGACCATTTTCTCCCCACCATCCAAGGACCTCATCCTTAGCCAAACTCACCTCCTCTGCTGGTGGAAGGAGGCAGGCTCTTTTGGGGACACACTAGAGCGGGCACCAGGAGCCCCCTGTACCTTGCTTAGCCAGTTTGCTCCCTGTGGGTTGTCCTGCAGAGGGGGGCTGGTACCTGGGGGTAGAGTCTCAGGCGGTGTCAGAAAGACTTTGCTGCCCACCTTGACAGCCCCGGCTCTGTATTCAGGGCCGGGGAGGCCACAGCGTTGGCACAGCCCTGCCAGAATCTGTGAAGGCCGGAATGCATCACGCCAGGCATTGTACCCATCCCTGTGCACAGAAAGGGAAAAATGCCTCAGGTGGGGCAGGGATGGGACCCTTGAGGACACGTGATCCAGGTTTAACTCCGATGCAAGGCAGATTAATCCTCGCTTATGGTAACCATGAAAATCAAAGATGTGTGCCACATGTTCCAATGGGGGAGGCAGTGATATTACCTCCATTTTGCAGCTGAGGAAACTGAGGCTTAGAGAGATCAAGTGACTTATAAGATGCCAAATCCCAAGCCCAGGTCTTGACTACTATGCTATAAGGTCTTGGTCATGGGGAGGTCCCCTTCTATGAAACCAAAGGATCTGCACATACCAATGGGAAGGTAAACTTGAATGTCTTTGGTCAGACTCAGAATGGCTCCTGAGGGCCTGTAGGACTCACACGTCATACTGGGAGGCCAGCCCACAGTTCGCCCTGTGGTGGCTATAGAATCGGTTTTCCAGGTCAATGTGGGTCTCTCCGATGAGGTCGTCAGAACCCACAAGGTCATGATCAAACACAGCCACGGTCAGCTCTGGCTCAGCAGGGAGAGAGATGCTGAGCTCCAGGACCCTGGCCAGGAGAGAGAATGGCAGAGGTCATCTCCATGCCCTAGGAGATGGTCTTGTGGGGACAGGGGCTCCAGGGCAGCCTGGAGCAGCCTCTGTCCACTCCCTCACCATCACCACACCAGATGCCTGAGTGGGAGCCCTGGGGCCACAGGGTCAGATGGTAAAGGTGCTCCCATTCCCAAGCCCAGGGCCCAGCCTCACTCTCCAAAGATGGGGTTCAGTTGCTTGGGGATGTAGCGCTCCTTGGTGTCCTGCCGCTCCCGGCCAGCACTCACCACCACGTAAGGGTCTGCCTTGCCGTTGGGGTCCGCAGGAGCCAGGTTGGTAGCCTAGGGGGACAGTATGGGGTGGGGCTGAGAGAAGTGTCACTGTCCTAACCCAGGGTTACCCTCGCGGGACCAAATCACGGATTAAGTGAAAGCAGTGAGTTACCACAGAGATCTCCCACCATGAGGAATTAACTGAGGGGTTGGACAAGATGACTTTTATTTTCTTTTAAGTATATTATGAAATGTTTAAGACATACAAATGCTATAATGAAAAATATAATGAAACAGATAATATGTAAAAAGATGCATAGGGAGGCATCTGGGTGGCTCAGTCAGGCATCTGCCTTCGGCTCAGGTCATGATCCCCGGGTCCTGGAATCGAGTCCTGAGTCAAGATCCCTGCTCAACGAAGAGTCTGCTTCTCCCTCTCCCTCCATTCCTCCCTACACTTGTGTTCTCTCTCTCCCTCTCTCTGTCAAATAAATAATTTTTTAAAAATTTTAATTATTTATTTTAGAGAGAGAGAGCACAAGCAGGCAGAGCAGCAGGCACAGGGATAAGCAGGCTCCCCACTGAGCAGGGAGCCTGATTTGGGGCTCGATCCCAGGACCCTGAGATCATGACCTGAGCTTAAGTCAGATGCTTAACTGACTGACCCATCCTGGTGCCCCATAAGATCTTTCTTTTTTTAAAGAAAGATGTATAGGACTTTAATATTCAAATCATAACTTTCTGTATTTTTTACATTTTACAATGATAAAGATATTTTAATATAAAAAAGTAATACAATGAGCATGTGCCCAGCTTAAGAAATAAAACACTACCAACAAATGGAATCCCCTTACCTGATTTAATTCTTTTTTTATCCCTGAAGTAGCCAGAACTCTTTACTTGAGGTTTAGGATTCACACACACAGAAAAAGTAAATATACTTTTACTACATGTACACATATCCCTAAGCAATGCATAGCACCATTTTCCATGTTTTTTAACTTTATGTATTAAACTTTTCTGTTTTGATAACTACACAATTTAGTAAATGTATAACATACATAAATGTTTGAAGTATTATTTATATACAGTAATATATTTTTAGTGTTTTTCACACTCCTATCTGCAGTGTATGAGCATTCCAGTTGCTCCACATCTTTGTCAACACTTGGTACTGTCAATCTTTTTAATTTTAGCCATTCTAGTGTGTGCAAAGTTGTAGCTCAATGTGGTTTTAATTTGCATTTCCCTGATGACTAGGCATATTGAGCATCATTGCATGTGTTTATTCACCTTGTGTATGACAACTCACTGCCCAGGACACCTTTCATAAGGAAACCAACCAATCCAGAGCCCATGCTCTGAACCATCTCCTCATTTGGCCCTTCATTCTAGGAACGTTCCTCTGCCCTAATCATCTCAGAGCCAGGTGCCAGACTAGAGACAGAGAGACAGTCCCTGTACCAAAAAGCATGCTGGAATTATTCACACAAACCAATCCTAAGCCTGCTTACCCTGTCTTGTCTTACTTTTTCTGCAGAAACCACAATAGAGGCTTTGGCCCTTGCGTTCTCCTTCAGACTTCCCTGTGTGGCCCTGGCAGAGACACAGGCAGAGAGAGAAGCAGGCTCCATGCAGGAAGCCCGACGAGTCTCCAGGATCACACCCCAGGCTGCAGGCGGCACTAAACTGCTGTGCCACCGGGGCTGCCCTAGGATTTTTTTTTTTTTTAATGCATATTGGCCTTGGGGTTTCTTCTTCAATCAATTGCCTTTTCATGTTCTTTCCCAAATTGTTTTTCTGCATCTTATGGGTTTGTGGAAGTTATTTATGTATTGTAGACACTAACCCTTTATTGATTATCCATCAAGTAGACACCTTGCCCCCAGCCTGTAGCTGGTCCCATCACTTATTTGAAAGTGTTTATGGATGCTCAGAAGTGAATCCGAATGTAGTCACATATATCATGTGCTTCCTAATTTACATTTCGTATTCATTTATGTATTACGAAAATCTCCTGCCACCCAAGATCACAAAAATATTTTGACATTTCCTTACAGTTTTGCTTTCCATAATCAAATATTTAACTGGATTTTTTTGTGGATGCTGTATATTAGGAGTCTAGTTTTCTTTTTTTCCACATGGATAATCAGCTTTCATGGGAGCAGTCATAGAGTAGTCCCATTTTCCTCCCACTGATCAGCACTGCCAACTCTGGTATAAGCTTCCATCCATGTCTGGGTATGTTTTGTTAAATCTCTACCCTGACCCATTAGCCTATTTATCAATCCCTATGCCAAAACCACACTGTCTTAATTACTAGAGCTTTATAATAATTGTCTTCCTACATTGTTCTTCAAAATTGTGTTGGCAATTTTGGGCATTTGTCCTTTTATAGTTATTTTATTAACAATATTTTTTAGTAATCTCTCTGCTCAAAGTGGGGCTCCAACTCATGATCCCGAGATCGAGTCATATGCTCTACTGGATGAGCTAGCCAGGCATCCCATTCCATAGATATTTTAGAATTGGCTTGTTAATTCCAGGGTAGCAGCTCTTAGCCTCGTGCATGGCTTCTGGTAGATACTACACTATGGGAATGCTAGCCCGATCCCATTCTCCCTTTGTTTCCACCCCTTTGCCATTCACACTCTTTAGGTAACCAGTATCCTTAGTTCAGTTCCTCTTTCCTGTATTTCTGGTACACAAAGGAGCAAACATGTATTTTCTTCTTTCTTACATGGAGAGTAGCACACTATAGGGACTCTTGTACTTTGCTTTCTCCGCTTTATACTGTCCTGGAAATCACTCCATTTGTAGTCATCCTCATTCTTTGTTCCAGCTGCATAGTACTCTCTTGTGTGGACATGCCACAGTTTATTCAACTGTTCTGCTACATATGGACATTTATTTTTTTTAAAGATTTTATTTATTTATTCATAGACACAGAGAGAGAGAGGCAGAGACACAGGCAGAGGGAGAAGCAGGCTCCATGCAGGGAGCCCGACGTGGGACTCCATCCCAGGTCTCCAGGATCATACCCCAGGCTGCAGGCGGCGCCAAACCGCTGCGCCACCGGGGCTGCCCCATATGGACATTTAATCAAATTTTATGTTTAATGGCCTTCCATCTTCAGAATTCAATTTTACTATTTCAAAACTTCCCAGTCACTTTTGAAAGCCTTTTGTTTTCTGCTTGTAAAATATGTTAGGTAGTTGGTTTCCATTGCTAATACTTGAAAATTCTAACATCCCAAGCAAGCCCTTACAAGTTTCATTCTCCTTTGTGTTGTTTTTCTGACAATGTTTCCTTTTTTTTATTTTTCTGACAATGTTTCCTGATAGTTTTCTTCTTATTATTATTTTTTTAATTTGGGGTTGTGAGCCCAAACCTGGTCATCTAAATCTATGAAGCTGGGGAAATCTTGGGACCATTTTGAGCCAGTTCCTCATCTTTGAGTTTTCTGGACTGCGCAGATAATATAAATTTAAGTCTTAAACCAATGTGAGAGCAAAACTCTAATTATAAATTCTTGGGGAAGACATTGTTTTCTATTTCCCCCAGTTGGAGCAGAAGCTGAAACAGATCGTTTACCTAACAGGCTCTTCTCCTAGTGTGTCAACTTCTCCAGCCCACCTGTCACTAAAAGCAAAGCCCTTCCTGGGTGCTGCTTCATGCAGGGGTCTTGGTTGTGGCTCCCATCTTAGATAGGTTATTAGATCCCAGGGCTCAGTGTCCAGGCTTGGCTTCTGGTAGACACTATACTATGGGAATGCCAGTCCAATCCTGTTCTCCCTTTGTTTCCAACCTTTTGCCATTCACGCTCTTTAGGTAACCAGTATCCTTAGTTCAGTTCCTCTTTCCTGTATTTCTTGTACACAAAGGAGCAAACATGTATTTTCTTGTATTTTCTTCTTTCTTACATGGAGGTATGTATTGATAGGTATGGACAAACCTCTCAAGACAACCTGCACTTCAGAGACTGGGATTCCTGCTGCCTCTTCATCCTATGCCCATTGGGAATTCCCATTCTCATAAGTTTAGCATCCATTTAAGATTGTTTATCAAGCAGTTCTAATATATTACCTCAGGAGGTTATTTCAGACCATCTAGTCTGCGACACTGCTAGAAGCAGAAGATCAAGATGACTCCTACTATCGAATTATGCACTAGGATGTGCCATGGAACATTTCTTTAAATTCTGTCTTAGAATCCTTATATTTAAACCAGATAAAAGCACGGGATCTATTCTGGTGCTGGGATCGAAGGGGGCAGAGCTACCCACTCACTCCTCTCATTCCCTGAGATGCCTTTCAGGAAACTTCAGGGCCCTGCTGAGTGCTGTCTGAAAACTACTGCAAGACAAGGATCTGTATGAAGGTATCTGATAACAAGCCATTGTGAACCTTGAGATTCAGAGCTGCGCTCTCCTTGGAGTTATGCTCCCCATTCTACAAACTAATGGTGTGGAACCATGCAAAGGAGCCAGAAGACATAAGTTCTACATCCAGGTGGTGCCACAAACAAGCTCTGCAACCCTGGGGAGTCTCTTAACTTGTGCCTAAGATTCCCCAACTGAAAAATGAAGAAGGTGAACTCTGTTCCCGGAGGTCCCTTCCAAATCCTTCAGTTAGTATCTTTTATTTACATTACCTTTGCTGGAGCTGGGGGCATGCTGGGGTGATGGGTACTTACTTTTACCACATATACTCTGACCAGGAGCTTGATGGGCCGGTTCTGTGGGACACCCCGGGAGATCTTGGGCTCAGAGAATGACACTGCCTCTGATTCAGGGTAAATAAGGAAGGAGCCCTGGATTGGTGGGAAGACAAAAAAAAAAAAGTCCCTGGAAAGACAGTCTTCCTTCTGCATCCCTACCTGTACTCCTTGGCCACCCTTCTTTCTCCAAACATACCTTGAACTTGCCTACAAGGTGCCCAGACCCTTCTTTCTCTCCATCTCCATCCTGGCCGCCTTGCCCTCGGTACAGGGGAAACACATTCAACCAGTCTTCAAAGTAGTTAAACTCTTCCTCCAGGGTGCCGTTGTAGATCTGAAAGGCAAGGGCCTCGGTGACAGGCCAATGTTCAAATCCTAGCACAGTGGCCTCTCACAACCACCCACTCACCTTCAAAGTGGCGAGTGCTTTCTTCTGGGACACGGAGCCTTTGACTCCTTTGACTTCAGCCTCACCCTGACCCTGGTCTTGGGCCTCCCCATCCCCAGAAATGAGGTTGACTCCATCTGGGAATAGCAGAAATGCCACACTTAGAAATACTGGTGTCAGAGGAAGGAGGGAGAAAGAGCAGGAGCAAGAAAGCGAAATCTCCTACCTGACTCTCCAGAATCATCCATTTCATCCTCCTCCAAGTTGGTCTGAAATCAAAGTGCAAGTGAGAGATTCATCCACTCCCTTCACCTCTTTAATCTGCCCCTTTTCCAGGATAGGGAGTTGAGAAACCTTAGTTCAAGGTCCAACTGTGTGAACCACTTGCATTTTCAAAGTTTCAGTTTGTCTAGTCCTCTGCTGCCCAAGACAGTAACCCCCAGCTACATGTGTCTAGTGAGCACTTGAATTGAGATGTGCTGTAAGTGTAAAATACACACCAGATTTTAATTTTTGTTTATTCATGATAGTCACAGAGAGAGAGAGAGAGAGGCAGAGACACAGGCAGAGGGAGAAGCAGGCTCCATGCACCGGGAGCCAGACGTGGGATTCAATCCTGGGTCTCCAGGATCGCGCCCTGGGCCAAAGGCAGACGCCAAACCGCTGCGCCACCCAGGGATCCCTACACACCAGATTTTAAAGACTCAGTATAGGGCAGCCCCAGTGGCTCAGTGGTTTATTGCTGCCTTCAGCCCAGGGTGTGATCCTGGAGACCTATGATCGAGTCCCACATCAGGCTCCCTGCAGGGAGCCTGCCTCTCCCTCTGCCTGTGTCTCTGCCTCTCTCTCTCTCTGTCTCTCATGAATAAATAAATAAAATCTTAAAAAAAATAAAATAAAGACTCAGTATAAAATAAGAATGTCAAATATCTCATTATTATTTTTTATAATGGTTCCTTGTTGGTATGATATTTTAGATATATTAGATTAAACAAAATGTATTACTAAGATCAATTTCACCTCTCTCCTTTGACTTTGGGCTACCTCAAAAGTGGGTGGCTCACATATTTCTGACAGCACAGCTGTAGATAGTAGATTAGTAATTTTCAGCTTCCAAAACTGTTATGAAGATGAGAAAAAATGTCTAATGAAGAGCTCTGAAAAACTTTAGGGCTCCACATTTCATGAGATCCTTTTTCTTCCCATTTATCCTCCTCTAGTTCCAGCTGCAGCCTGGAACCCGCCTCTGCCCCCACCTGCCCCTGGAGCTCCTGCAGCGATGCATAGTACTTGGACCACCAGTCAAGCTCTTCAGGATCTGGGATATCCTCCTCCAGTTCAGGGCCTTGGTTTAGGAGGCTTCCCAGGGGGAGCTTCTTCAGAGGAGCCTGAGGGAGAGAGAACTCAGTGCCCCTAACCCAGCACCACCCTAAGCCTCGCCTGCCCTTCTCCATCCATCTTTGATATCCCATCACCTTCAGGAGCCGTCTGGGCATCCCCACTTCAGCCAAGAAGGGATCCGGGGTCTTCTGTCCTGGAAGAGGGGAAATGACACCAGGAGGAGATCAGGTGAGTATGAGTCAGATTCCATGCCCCACAGAAGGGTCCCCTGTAGCCATCTCCACCAGGAACCAGAGGGGCTTCTGTCGGGTGGTCCCTAAAGGGAAGGCCCCTTACCTTGTGGTCCCTTAAGCACTAGGTTCCCTGTTTCCTCCTCTTCCCCTTCTTTCTCGGGGGGATCCTCATGACCCCGGAGTATGAATCGCAGCATGTGGGAGACAATGTGGGACCCGACAAACACTGTACGGCCAAAGGCCCGGCGCTCAATTACCAGGATGCTGAGTGGGGGCTGCAGGTAAGGCTGCTCTGGCAGGTCCTGGGGGTGGGGAGAGAGGAACTCAGTCTCTGCAGGCCTGGGGAGGAAGGAGAGGCAGCCACAGAGCCAGAGAGAAAACAGTGCAGTTAAATCTGCTTTCTCAGTTCAGCTCTGCCAGAGTCTCATTTTGTCATGTCTGGGAAGTCACCAAGCCTGTTTTCCTGGCAAAAGGGGACACACTCCTGGACTCAAAAGACTGCTGTAAATATCAAATGACATAACAGATACAAAACAACTTTGGAGCCTACAAAGCACTATCAGAAATACGTGGTGGTGATTGTTGTTCTTATATAAAGGATGGATGTTCAGTTTGTTAATATAGACTCAGCCATAAAAATGTGTAGTTCTTTTAATACAGAAATTCTAGATCTATCAGTGGATCCTAAGGGGGAGGAGAAATAACTAAAATATTGAATTGTTGGGTTTATTTTATATGTATGTGACAATTATTGCACAGAGGAGGAAGGAAAGAATGGCACTGTCATGGAGTAGTGTTCATCTGAAGTAGATTGTGAAAAATCAGTATGCATACTGCAATCTCTAGGGCAACTACTAAGTGAAAATCAACAAAGGAATTAAAGTAGTATGCTAATAAATAGCTATGTAATACAAAAGAAGGTGGTAAAGGAGGAACAAAAAATATATGAGCTACATAGAAAACAAACAGCAAAATGGCAGATGTAAATCCAACCACATCAATAAAATAATAAATGTGACTTTGATGTGAAAACAAAGGCTAAAGAATGTAGAAATATAGGGAAAAAGTAAATTTCCTTTGCAGCCCATTAACAAGTACTTAACACAGGCAGGATGACTTTCCTCCAGGAACTCAACTGCCTAAATGTTAATACTTTGCTAAAGGCAAAAAGCAACCTTACCTTAATATTAACTTGACCTCCAGGATCCTGTAAGTCTTCTTTAACATATAAAAATCGCTTTGGAAACTTCCTTTATCTCTACCTCCCAAGATATATGTTAGCAATCATCATCCCCCAAGCATATGGCCCACTGGTAGTACACCTGAAGGGCCTGATGACTAAGGCTTTGTTAGATGGTAATAAATGACCCTTTCCTAACAATAGGTAGCCCCTCAAGATGCTGGAAACTTTGCTTCTAAATTTTTTAGAGACTTACACTATCCCTAACCCCCTTCCAATTTGAAAGTATATAATGGGCCACTCCTCATGACCCCAGTGCAGCTCTTTCTGTCCACGGGTCCTATACCTGTGCTTTAATAAAACCTTGGGATGCCTGAGTGGCTCAGCGGTTGGGTGTCTGCCTTCAGCTCAGGGCGTGATCCTGGAGTCCCAGGATCGAGTCCCACATTGGGCTCCCTGTGTGGAGCTTGCTTTTCCCTCTGCCTATGTCTTGCCTCTCTCTCTGTGTCTCTCGTGAATAAATAAATAAAACCTTAAAAATAATAACAACAATAATAATAAAACTACCCTTTTTGTACCAAAGACAGCTCAAGAATTCTCTCTTGACTGGGGTCTGCTCCCAGACCCCAGCATTTCACATCAACTTTATTAAACACTTCAATCAAAAGGTAGAGAAGAGATTATTGGGGCGCCTGGTGACTCAGTCAGTTAAGTGTTTGACTCTTGGTTTTGGCTCAGATCATGATCTCAGGGTTTTGAGATCCAGCCCTGTGTGGAGCCCCACGAGGGGCTCTGTGCTCAGTATGGAGTCTGCTTGAGATTCCCTCCTTCTACCCTCCCCTTGGGTGTGCCTGCACACACACTATCTCAAATAAATAAATAAATAAATAAATAAATAAATAAATAAATAAATAAGATCTTTAAAAAAAAAAGGCAGAGATTGTCAACTGGGTTTTTAAAAAGATTTTATTTATTTGAGAGAGAGCACGAGTTAGGGGGGAGGGGCAGAGGGAAAGGGAGAGAAGCAGACTTCCTGCTGAGCAGGGCGCCCATCACAGGGCTCAATCCCAGGACCCCAGGATCATGATCTGAGTTGAAGGTAGACATTTAACTGACTGAGCCACCCAGGGACCTTGGATTATTATTTTTTTTTTTTAAAGAAACATCTGCTGGGGCACCTGGGTGGCTCAGCCAGCTAAGGGTCTGACTCTTGATTTTGGCTCAGGTCATGATCTCAGGAACACAGGATCAAGCCCCATGTCAGGCTCCATGCTCAGCACTGAGTCTGCTTGAGATTCTCTCTCTCTCCCCTCTCCCTCTGCCTCTTACCCCTCACACTTTCTCTCCATCTCTCATATAAATGAATCTTAATAAAAAATGAAAAGATGCAACTACATGATATCTAAGTGATATCTAAGAAACATTCTTTAGAAGACTCATAACATAGGTTGAAAGGAAAAGAATGGGGAAAGATATGTCATGCAAACGGTAACTATAGAGAGCTGGAGTGGCTATCCTATCAGGCAAAAAGTCTTAAAAGACTTTAAGACAAAATTTTACTAGAAGCAAAGAAGGACATTTTATAATGATGAACAGATCAATTCATAGGAAGCTATAACAATTGTGAACATATATGCACCTAATAACAGAACCTCAAAATATAAGAAGTAAACTCTGACACAATTAAAGGGGAAAAAACAATTAAACAATAATAGTTGGAGATTTCAGTAGCATATGAATACTATTGGTGGACAACACCAATGCTATTGGTGGACAACAATGGTGGAACAACTCATCAGAAAATCACCAACAAGGCTTTTTTTAAGAAGGTTAACATAACATTATTAACCTAGCTTTATCTAATCTAATCTCTACATCCATAGAGCACTCTACTCAAAAACAATGCACAATGGAGAGAGGGACATGTTTTCCTCACTTTGCACTATGAAATGGGAAGTGAAAGGAAACACTCCCTAGAAGTTCAGTGAGCAAACTGCTTTCAGCTTCACCATCTTATAGCACAATGAAGTCTTTTCTTTTCCTTTTTTTAAGATTTTATTTATTCATAAGAGATACACACACACACACACACAGAGGCAGAGACATAGGCAGAGGGAGAAGCAGTCTCCATGCAGGGAGTCCTCAGTGGGACTCCATCCTGGAACTCCAGGATCACGCCCTGTGCTGAAGGTGGTGCTAAACTGCTGAGCCATCCCGGGTGCCCAGATTTGACATTCTTAACCTCCTCTATGACACAGCTACTTAGAATGGCGGTGTTGGGGAACTATTTTCCTCCAAGAAATATACTGGAGTCTTTAGGCAGTATTTCTCAATGCTAGCCATACCTTAGAATTATCTGGGGAGGTATTTTTTTTTAAGATTTGTTTATTTATTTATGATTGACATAGACAGAGAGAGAGAGAGACAGAGACACAGGAGGAGGGAGAAGCAGGCTCCATGCTGGGAGCCTGATGCAGGACTCGATCCCAGGACTCCAGGATCGCGCCCTGGGCCAAAGGCAGGCACCAAACCGCTGAGCCACCCAGGGATCCCCCTGGGGACGTATTAAAAACATAAATGCTGGAGACCCACCCCAAATAAATAAAAAATCAAAATTTAATTAAGGGTAAGGCCCAGACTTTGCCTTCAATGTCTCCCAGGTGATTCTATTTAGCAGCCCAAGTTGTGAACCCAGGTGCCCAACCGCTGAGCCACCCAGGTGTCCCAGCACAATGAAGTTTTCAAACTGAATACTCCTGCATGTGGAACAGTCAAGAAAGTGTGAAGGTTTTGGTTGTTTTCGTTTTTTGTTTGTTTGTTCTTACAGGGTTTTACCCCCTTTTAGTCTGGAACCACTACACTTTGTCCCAGTACCCCTCACACAGGCACAGCACTCTTCAGTTTACAATCCCTTTCAACAAGATCCTTTCCCTCACTGGTTTCTCATAGCATTCCTGCAAGGAGGCATTTAGTGTATTGCCTTCAATCTTTTTTCTTTTGTACCTGCTACTCCTTTTAAACAAAGAAACAAACAAACAAACAAACAAAAAAAACACTAAAGTTCAACTAAAACAAGTGAACTGATAAGCTCCTAAGTGGCATTGCTAGAATTTGAGTCCAAAGTCCATACTACAGGAATTATAAAATACACAAAGAATGCATTTTCTTCTTAGCCCCTGGGGTCTCAGAGACTAGACAGATTCCTTCTGACCTACACTTCATGACACTTACCTAACCCACTCATTCAACAGAACCAAGAGCACACCACCAGTTCATGGATTAATTCAGAAATCAGCAAACTGATTTGGCCAAACTAAATCTGGCCCACTGCCTGTTTTTGTAAATAAAGTTTTACTGGAACAGAGTCATATTTATTCATTTACTTGCTGTCTATGTCTGTTTTCATGCTACTTTGGCAGAGGTGAGTAATTGCTTACTAAGACTGCATGGCCCACAAAACCTAAAATATTTACTAACTGGCTTTTTATAGAAAGTTTGCTGATCCCTTGACTAATCTAAGATAACTGGGTGGGAATTCACCATCCCACTGCCCTTTCATTTCTTAGTCTAGCCTTTCTTGCTCCCAGCCTGTGTCCTCACCACTGTCAGATGCCTGAAGAGCTCAGTGAAATTGGGGTTCTCACGGTAACTGGCCAGGACTTCTGACTCCACACGCTGTCCAGCCACCTCCAGCACAACCTGGGGCTGCTCTACCTCGAACAGATGCACACGGCCAAGGCCCCTCAGACCCCAGAACAGCACCTGGAGTCAGGAAGTGAGAAATTCAGGGGCCTGCACCCGACAGAGGGCACCCAGACATGTGTGTGGCAGGGATGGGAGGATGGGAGTGTGCCCTACCTACCTCAACACGGAACTCCCTGAGCACCGGACGCACATTAGGTGGCAGGGACAGGCGTCCAGAAAGGTGCTTATCCAGTGGTGTCAGGTCCTGGGGCTCTACATCACTGGGCACAGAGGGCTGCAGGAGGCAAGAGATCAGAGGTCAAGGGGAATCAGGCCAAAGGAAGGAAATTTGGTCTCAGGGAGGGGACATTGACAGCTGCCAGTGAAATATCAATCCAGAGGAACTGGCAAGGCTGGAGGGGCAGAAAGGGAGCATCCCAGAAAACAGTTAAGTACAGGAAGGGAGGGTGGGTGTCTGAGGCATGAAGATCCCCTGCAGCCTCGGGTCTCTGGGTTGGAAGCTTGGCAAGATAAACCTACAGTGTGTCTACTTCTAATGTTCCCTGAATCAGGAAGTCCAATGAGGACCCCAGGACAGAATTGTAGCCTGCATTCTCTGAAGGCAAAGTACTTGGAGGGGTAATCCTAGGACATGCCTATATTCCATATTCTCTTACCTGGGTGGCAATGTCAGTTAAGTTGCTGCCTTTGATCATGATCTCTGCTCAGTGGAGAGCCTGCTTTTCCCTCTCTCCACTGCTTGTGCTCTCTTTCTCACTATCTCTCTAAAAGGAAGGAAGGAAGGAAGGAAGGAAGGAAGGAAGGAAGGAAGGAAGGAAGGAAGGGGAGGGGACAGGACAGAACAAGGAGTCCACAGCCGTGCCAGCTAAACTAGGGTACTCTGACCTCGAGCCGACCACTGTAGTCCAGTTCAATGAGTTCAAAGGTGGCAATGAGCTCTCCAGCTGCCCGGGGCCCCTTCCTCAGGGGGAAGAACTGTAGCTCAGGGCATTGGTAAGGGTCCTCCATCAGCTTTACCCTTGGGGTGGCCAGCGCCCTGCCCAAGAACACAGGGGGGCCCTGTGGAGAACAAGGCAGTGAAGACAAAAGTGGAAGATGCCCAAGAGCCAGGGGAGGGGTGTATCAAGATGAGGAGCGGGGACGCTGAGAGGTGGAAACAGGTTTCCCAGGCCACACTCACAAACTTATTGTGGTCAAAGACATTGACAATCACTAGTGGAGGCTCCTCCTGCAGATGCTCCCTTCTCCCGTCTATGATCAACTGATCAAACACCAAGAGCTCATCCCACAGAGGGCTCAGCGTCTGCTCCAGGACCTAGAGGGCCATGCAGAGATGGAGTCAAAGGCAGGCATCAAAAGAATCTCCAAACATACATCCCTGGTGAGCATTCTTGCCCTAAAGTAATAATTTAAATAGCTGTTTATCACAAAAGATGAGAGTGCCCTTCAGAGTGGGGTTGGAGCCTGCCCTCCTAGCCTGGTTCCCTTAACTGTAATCGGCCACCCTTGGGGCTAGCCCTACAGTCAACCCCAGAAAACAATTTCTTATCCTGAAGGGCCCTCCAGTTACCACTCTCTAATAAACTGGGGCAGTCCAAACCAGTATCCTATCCTGAAAACCCAGGGCAGGAAGAGAGACTTAGGGCCTGAGAGAAAAAAGCTCAGCCTTCACCCCGTTCTTGTCTCCTGGAGCCCCCCACCTTGACCCACATTCCAGTTCAGCCCTCACCTGTGTGGTCTGGCACTGGGTAGCGATAAGGACTCGAGCAAAGGGGTCCGAAAGCCCACTGTCATCAGCTGCCAACACCCCTCGGGCCTGGTACAGGTGAGCTCGAAGCTGGAAGTAGCTAAAGTCTGGGGTGGGGAGATGAAAAAGATGTTTGCTCAGGGGACCACTGGACTTCCTGACTCCAGACCCCTCCCCCCAGCCCCAGCTGAGCATCTAGCCCCACACCTTTGGCAAATATTGAGCTGGGCCCTATACTCACCATCCCGGTACAGGTGGTGGGGCAGTCCCACTGAGGGCTCGGGCAGCAGGTCCAGCGGGAGCTCTGAGGTGCAGGCCTTGGCTTGTTTACCCAGCCCTAGCCACAGGAAGAGCTCCAGCTTGGCACAGACCTCACCAGGAGCTGCCCCGGGTGCCTGTTGCAGGGAGGTGGCCTGTGAGGGTCTGCCTCTTATTACCCCAGCTAGACCAGCCCCTGCTCCCCCAGGCATGCCCAAACTCTGTATTAATAGACCATTCCCTGGTGCCAAATCCAAAGAACACTCCCTGTATCCTACCCTTATACTCACTTCATGCCCTCCATCTAGTACCACATTACCCTGAACACTCCCATTCCTTAGCCCTCCTGCCCCAACACTGTCATTTCCTATACAAATTCCCACACCCCCAAGCTGTGTCCCACACCCCACACTTACCTCCTCTGCCCCCTCAGCCCCAACACATTTAGATTCCCAGTCCCTTACCCCATCAGTCACAGCTTCTCAGCACTAGGGACCCCTTTGGTGTCTATTTCAGGGACACTTCAATCAGAAACATTTTGCCCCCAAATCAGCTGTACTTATAAGGAACTGACTAGTCACTCCCTATCTTTACCACCTGCTGGTCTGTCAGAGCCTAGTCAGCAAAGGGGCCAGTGAAGGCCCAGAGGTGACAAAACTTGGTGTTTATCTCACATCAAAGTGGGTCTAGGTAAAGGCATGATGTCTTTTGGCTTTTGAGATAGCTGAAAAGAGTCCAGGTGTACTTTTTAAAATGATACTTTAAAAATAATTTTAAAATGTAAAAATTAAAACCTGTTTTTAACTTAAAAAAATTCTAGTTGAAAAAAAATTTTAAATAAAAATATTTAAAGTTTTTTTCATTAAAAAAAGAGTTTGGGAGCCCCCTGTTGGAAACCACAGGCCTCCACCGTGTGCCCCTCACCCCCGCCCTCAGAGCCTCATTCCACTCCAGTCTCCAGCAACCCACACCCCCTCACCGTGAGCAGCAGACTCTGGATCTTCCCACAGTCCCGGCCCCGTTCCTCTTCAACCACAGAGAACAGCACATCCTGGGCAGGGATCCGGGCCCAGGCCACACGGCGCCGCCCACTGAGCATCCAGACTAGCACATCCGGGAGGGGTGGCTGGGGCTGCGGACAGAGAACTGGGTCACGGATAGAGCTGAGACCACCTGCTTCCACAACTCCCCCTGGACAGATGGACAAAATCCCGATCTTAGCCCTGACACATACCCGTAAACCCCAGATCCATGTGGCCACCTGCCTCCTAGACATTTCTCCCCTGGATACCTCACAGGCAACCTCAAAGTCCAATCTGACTTTTTTTTTCCTGTTTTTTAAAATTGTGGTAAAATATAGATAGCATAAAATTTACCATTGCAACAATTCTTCAGTTGTACATTATTCTACATCAATCATTGTTATGCAGCCATCACTATCAGGACATTCAGGGTAGGGAAATGGGTGGGCAGGTGTTACCTCCTGGGCCAGAAAGCACAGTTTTGCCAAGAGCTTCTTGGCCAGTGCCACCTTCTTTTGCACATTGCCCTGTCTAATACCCCGTAGAAGCCGCAGTCCTTGCTTTGCCAACAGGTTCTAGAAGGGCAGGAAGAAAACATGAGTGGAGGGCCCCAGCTAAGTGTCCCTGGTCCCCCTTCCCTGGACCATACCAGGCTATGCACCAGCAGTTTCCCTCGACATCGATCCAGGGCATTGGGCCGGGTCATTGTCCTGCGCTCGGCAATGTGGCAAAACTGTCTACGGAGAGCAAGGGCAGGTATGTCAGGTGGGAGTCAAAGGAAGGAACACTGACCCTTAGGGGCCACCTCCCTCAGAGCAGACCTCCCACACTCAGACTTCCTCACAGCCCTTCTCTGTCATGTTCTCAAAGAGGCACCTTTCCTAAGCCAACTATGACTTCTGTATGTGGACCACTCCCAAATTCAGAGGCCAGCCTCACCTTGAAGTCCCAGGATGCACTAACATGTAACTATCTACTGCCTGGCTACTCAAAGGTGGCCCAGGACTAATAGCATTAGTACCACCAAGTTAGAAATACAGCATCAGCCCCACCCTAGACCTGCCCTAGAACCTGTGTGCTTATACCCTGGGGGATTCCAGTGCACACTAAAGGCTCAGAAGGGCTGTGTCTGACAGTCCCAAAATTGACTAGCGGTAGCTCAAAGTGTACAATTTCCAATTAACCTCACCCTCACCCCATCCCTCCAAAAACCTGCTTTACTTCAAAACCTCAGTGAAACCCTTCACTGCTTTCTCTTTCACTCGCATTCCACATCAATCCATTGGCATATAATTTAGGCTCTACCTTCAAAATATGTTCAGCATCAGGCCACGTTTCTTGTCTCCCAGCACCGGCCCAGTCCAAGTCACCATCATTTCTCACCTAGGACTCCTGCAACAACCTCCCAGCTGCTCTCGCTATGTTACTCTTTTCCCCCTCCTGCTCCAAATATTCTTAATACAGCAACCAGAGTGGTGCTTTCAACACTTTTCCAGACTATTTTACTCCTTTCCAGAGGTTTCTCATCTCAGAGTAAACAACAGAATTCTTAAAAAGGCCCTAAACAGGGGCACCTGGGTGGCTCAGTCAGCTGTGCATCTGCCTTCAGCTTGGGTCATCCCACTTTGTCAGGCTCTCTGCTCAGCAGGGAGCCTGCTTCTCCCTCTCCCTCTGTTGCTCCCCCTCTTGCTCTCTCTCTCAATGAATAAATAGATGATGATGATGATGATGAAGATAGATAGATAGATAGATAGATAGATAGATAGATAGATAGATAAAAAATTTTTAAAGGCCCTGCATAATCAGGCTCCCTTAATCTCCATGTCCTCATCAAATATTACTCTCCCCTAATGTACAACCCAATAAGTTACACTGGCCATTCTGCTCCTCCATGAATACACTCAACCCATCACCACCTAAAGGCCTTTGCATTAGCTGCTCCCTTTGCTACAATGTTTGGCTGCTCCATCTTTGCATGGTTCACTTACCTTCTTCATTCAGGCCTCTCCTCAAATGTTACCTCCTCTCAGACCTACTCTAGTCATCCCTTCTAATGAGCCCTTGCCACTTTCTCTATCCTCATATTCTGCTTTATCAGTCTCTCCAAATAAAAAGTAGTAGAAAGTCCCTAGGGCAGGGACATCATTCTGATTACCACTGTACTCTCAGGCCCTGGCACCCAATGGATGCTGAAAAAATATTTGCTAGGTAATGTAAAATGATTTTTTAAAAAGATTTCCTTTATTTATTTGAGAGAGGAAGAGAAAACACACACACACACACACACACACACACAAAAAGGAAGAGAAAACACAATAGAGGGGAGGGTCAGAGGGAGAGGGAGAAGCAGACTTCCCACTGAGCAGGGAGACTGACTTGCAGCTCGATCCCAGGACCCCGAGATCATGACCTGAGCCAAAGGTAGACACTTAACAAACTGAGCCACCCAGGTGCCCCAAATGATTTTTGAGACATAATATTTGGGCCCTTTATGACCTGCAATGATTTCTTAAGTCTTTATTATGGAAATTTTCAAAAATATGTAAAATAAATGACTCCAATGATTTTTCACCCAACACTGCTCCCAGGGCTTACGCTTTTAGCTTACTAATACTCTTTGCTCCAAGACTTCTATTGGTCAAAATATTATTTTTGCCCCAGCAGGCAAATTTATTTATTTAATTTATTAACATAAATTAAAACTGAATCAAACCTTGATAGGGGCATCTGGGTGGCTCAGTGGTTGAGTGTCTGCCTTTGGCTCAGGTCATGATCCCAGGGTCCTGGGATCGAGTCCCACATTGGGCTCCCTACAGGGAGCCTGATTCTCCCTCTGCCTATGTCTCTGCCTCTCTCTCTGTCTCTCATGGATAAATAAATAAAACCTTTATTTATTTATTTTTTTTAAATAAAACCTTAAAAAAAAATCTTCTTGATGAAGTTTAGATCCACAGGATTTGATTCGGGGAAATTGGATCTGATAGAAATAATAGCCACACAAAGAAAAACACACTGGCCAAAGCTAAAAAATAGTGAAATGTGACACAGATAAATCTTTCATTGAAATTTCCCTGCCAAGGGATCCCTGGGTGGCGCAGCGGTTTGGCGCCTGCCTTTGGCCCAGGGCGCGATCCTGGAGACCCAGGATCGAATCCCACATCAGGCTCCCGGTGCATGGAGCCTGCTTCTCCCTCTGCCTATGTCTCTGCCTCTCTCTCTCTCTCTCTCTCTCTCTCTGTGACTATCATAAATAAATAAAAATTAAAAAAAAATTTCCCTGCCAAAGAATAATTTCAATAATAAAATAATTTTAGTAAAGTGAAAATAGAAACAATTTAATTGCATTGTATAGAAAATCAAGTAAGGAATGAAATTGGATTAAAGGTGGTTACTCTAAAAAAAAAAAAAAAGGTGGTTACTCTTTCGGAGACGTAGAGAACATAGGCAGAGAAAAGAGCTTTACAGTGAAGCCCTAGGACATAATCATAAGAACATCTGCAATATGTACAAGTCAAGAAGAGAGAGGGAGCCAGCAAAAGAGGAGGAATGTCAAGGGAAGCTGAAGGAAAACCAGGGGCATGGAAGCCAAGAGCAGAGCCTTTGAAGAGGACAGTGGGATCAACTGTATCTACTGACATTGAGAGGTTGAAAGATGAGAGCAGAAAAGTGACCACTTACAAGCAGGCTCTTGTCTGAGTCCTCCTCTCACCCTACCTCTGCATGCTGGACATCTCCAGGTCCTCAGATTTCTCTTTTCTCTGCTTCCTAGATAATGTTATCCAGTTTCATCTACGTATTGACAGTTCAAAATTTTTCATTTCCAGTCTAGAAGTCTCCCCAGAACTCAACTCCTATAGCTAACTACCTTGCAGACATGTCCACTTGTAAGTCTAACAGAAACCTCAGTTAACATACCCCAAAATGAGTTTCTTATATTCCCTTAGCTCCCATCAGACCTTCTCCCTTTCTTGTTTTCCATTGCTCAGTAAATAACATCATCTACACAGTTGTGCAAGCCAAATCTTGAGAGTCATTCATGACTCTTCTTCAAACATTTTCCTCATCCCCTGTTCTTTCCATTCACAAGTCCTAAGGTGTCACCTCCAAAGTCCAAATTGCTCTTGAATCCATTCATGTCTATGTCCACTGTGACCACCCTAGATTCAATTAATCATAATTGGTCCCCTGGATTATTACAAGCCCTCTTTAGTAATCTCTTTGTTTCTTCTCTTATATCATCCTTCCACCACCGATCCCTTTTTAAGGATAAGTTAAAAAAAAAAAAAAAAAGGATAAGTTAGAGCATATTCCTTCTCTTTTCAAAACCTTCAGAGGCTCTTCATCTAAATCAGAGAAGAAGCCAAGGTCATTACAATGGCCAATGAGGCTTCCACATGCCTTTCCCCACCATCATCTTCCCCCCTCCCCCATACCCTGCAGACTCATCTACTTTGCTCATTCTGCTGCAGTTACACTGGTTCCCTTCCCCTCCTCAAACACACCAGGCATGTTTCACCACAGTGCCTTTGCACATGCTGTCCCTTTTGCCTGGAATGCCCTTACAGATGCAGCTTGCTCCTTGAGCTTCTTCATGTCAACTTCATAGTGGCCTCTCCTTGCCACCCTTTCTAAAATTACAACACCTCTCTCTAATATTTCCTAGATTATTTTCTCCCTAATATTATCCTTATAATTCTTATATTTCTTCCTTGATGTTTACATGTTTCTTATCTGTTTCCATCCAACTCCCACTCTATCTCTCACCAGAATATAAATTTCAGGACTTTTTTGTGGGCAAGAATGATTTTTTCACTGTTATTTCTGCACTTAAAGCAGTATCTGGCATGGTATGTGCCATAAATATTTATTGAATAAATGGATTGATAAATCTTTTGAGAATAGGATCAGGAAAACACTGAAGTACTTGGAGCAGGTTATAGAATTCAAGGCAGTGAAGGTTGAAGATGGGAGTCACTAGAACAAGTATATATGGTTACAATAATGACCTGGTAACTAGGGACCAGTTGATGCTGCAGGACAGAAAGTAGACAACTGCAGAGCTAATTCCTCCAGTTGGTGAGAGATGAAATCAAGATCACAGCCATGGCTATGGGACCAGAACCCTCCCTCCACTGTAGCAGGAGGGAAGTTGAGCAGATGGATACAGAACCTGGTAGGGTGATAGATTGGATGGAGGAAGGCAAGGTTTCTATTTTCTCCATGAAGTAGGAGGGAAAGTCAGTATCTGGAACAAATCTGGCAGAAAGGAGCAAGGGAGATTTGAGGGGAGGGTGGGTAAGGGAGTTTCAGTCTCTAGGAGAGCAAGAAAGGCAGCTTACTGGAGGGGAGTGGCCTAACCTCCAATAATTTCCATCAAGCTCCCTTGATACAATCATCTCCTCCTCATTCTTCTGTAAAAGTGCTGAGCAAACAAGCTTCAGTCACCCTTGGCTCCAAACAGCCACTGTGAGCCTCCCTCACCCTGGAGTTTCCCGTGATGACCTGTAGCAGTGAGGCAAAGGCTCCCAGCTCACCTGCTCCCTGCCACCAGCTCTTCCAGTGCCTGCTTGAGCCGTGTGCAGGCGCCAGGCCCGGGCCTGCGCTGCAGAGTCTCAACCTCCTGCAGCCCCTGGTCCTGTGCAACAGGGCCTGAGGGTCAGGTCACAAGGGTCCCAGACTCCCACCTCTTTTAGATGACACCCTCACCCAGAGCCTCATCCATTCAGGGCCACACCTCTGGGCCCAGGGCATCTTTAGTTTCACCCATTTCGTGGTTCCTTTTTCCTAGCTCTCTACTGGCTCCACACCTGTGGCGCTGGACCCCCAGTAGCTCTATTCATGTCTTTCATCTGACCCCTTCCTGGGTATAACACTTCTAAAGCCCTGTCTTCCCACAATTTCTGGCCTCAGTTCACCCAGAGCTGTGCTCTCTGGCTCCCAGGAGCTCTACTTATTAGCCTTGCTCCAGAGCTCTCTTCAAAGGCTACAGTCTTCCCAACACCCCTACGTCCTGGCCTCTCCCTGTGGGCACCCGCCTCGCTCTCACCAGCCTCTCAGCCACTTTTCGCACACAGTTAGTGCTCTGCAGGCGCCAGGTGTGATCCTCCCAGCGGCTCCACACATGCACACATGGCTTGCGGTGACGCAGGGGCAAGCAGAAATATGGCCTGTGCCGGTCAGAGAAAAACAGAGGTTGCGAGGGGCAGTCTTGGGGTGCTGGGGATCTCCCAATGCCCTCCTTCCAGCCACCAGGAGCACTCACCCATTGCCATCCATGGGCTCAGGCCGCTGAGCAGGGGTCCCTAGCTCCTCCTCATCCCCTGGTCCATCTCCTGTGTCTGTCTCCAGCAGAGGCTGTTCTTCCCCTGCCACGCCCTCCGCACCCTCCCTGGCCCTGGCCCCTCTGCCCAATTGCTCCTCCCGGCGGCCAGCACAACCTACAAGAGCAGCAAGGGTCAGGGGCCACCAGGCTGAGGGTCTGACCCTTCCTTCAAGCCTCAATAAAATTCAGAACCCACCCCTTACTGAGGGTCAACTGTCCCTTTCAGGGGCCTGAGTCTGGAATAAGAGTCACCACCCTCAAACCCATGACCCTCAGGGATTCAGCTGGGCCACATACCAATGGAGATCTCGAAGCTGATAGGCTGGGAGGCCAAGGCAGGGTCAATCATGGTGGCCTCAAAAAGCACACCGAAAAGCAGGAAATCTTGCAAGGGTGCCAGGGCATTCTGAGGAAGGAGGGTCAGGCTGCAGTCAGCCCCCACCGACCCAGATTGCAACCCTACTTTGCTTGGCCACAAGGCCCACTGAAAGAGGCGGCAACCAAGGCCTATATATGTCACTACAAGTATCCCAATTCTGATTGGTCAGCCCCCTCCCTACACATATGTATATTCACAAAAGCACATGTATACACACACACTGCATTCTTTATCCACACCCCAAAATTCAGACTCCACCTCCTGTGTTAAATGCCTATGAGCCAGTTAACACCCCAGAGCTGAGAGTGACCCTATTGCTTTGCTAAACCCCAGCCCCCACCTCTGGCAGAGGCAGCAACTCCTCCACCTCCACCTCCATGGCACTAGGAATCTCAGGACCATCACCACTGGAGCTGGCATCCAGGTGCTGTGGGATCCCCATTGGGGTCTGGTCCCGCCTGGCTTTCTTCTTCTTTCTCATGAGCCGGGACAATCTCGGCCCCTGTGGGGCCTGAGGAGGCTCCGGTTCTGCTCTCCCGTCCGACACTTCCATAGACACAGCCACCAGGAGGCGGCCACGGAACCAATTGCCTTGGCCAAAGCCTTCATTGAGACTTTGAAGACCATCCCGAAGCCCCCCACTGGGGGGAGATCCATAGAGAGGCAACCATGCCGGGCCGAAGGTGGGGTTAAACCCCGCTGTGGGGGTCAAGAACAGCGTTTTAGAGGGGAGCGTGGGGGCAGATGGGTACCAGGTCAGTCTAGGCAGCACACCCTTATCTCCTGCAAATCCAAGGGGGCGGGGAATCGGCTTGGGCCTTGGCAGCTCTGAGAGGGACAGCTGCGGACCACGGTCACGGACCAAGACGCGAGAGCCACTTCTAAACCGGTCCTGCTCCCCAAGGCGCTGGGGACCCACGGCGCTTAGGCTCTATAGAGGGCCGGAGCCAGAGCCCTGGGGGTGGAGTCACGCCTGGGGCGGAGCTACAGTGATCCCTGGAGGGTCGGGGTGAACCGTCGATGTGACTGGGCTTGTTTCGGGTCGTGATTGCGCAGGGAGGGCACAGCTGGCGTGGTTACTGACTTGCGGCTGTCCTGGGGATTTCGTGGACAGAGGCAACCCGAGAGCGGGGTGCGTAGTCTAGGCTCCGAAGGGAGGGGCCGGCTGGAGCGCAGGGTAGGGCGGCCTGAACGGTCTGAACCGAGCGGGGAGGGCAGGACGGAGTCGCGGTCGCCGAGGGCGGGGCCCAGGGCGGGCGGGGAGCGCGGAGGTATCAAGCCCTGGCCAGGTGGGCTCACCCGCGCGGCCCGGGTGTGAGATCTGCCTCAGGTCCAGCACGTGCGTGGCGACGGCCACATCGACGAGCGGTGCGTCGTCCCTCAGCTGCAGACGGAGGCCGCGCGTCAGCGGCGGGAAGAGCTCCACGAAACTCAGCTGCTCGTTCCACTCGGGCGCCGCGGTCTGGCCGCGCACGGACGTCTCGCCCTGAGAGCCGCAGCCGAGGCCGGCGGAGAGGGGTCGGGGTCAGCGCGGGCCCAGGGCCTGAGCCTCGGCAAAGCGGGGACGGGAGGGACTTACCTGCTGCCCCAGGAAAGACACGCGCACGTAGGGGTCCATGAGGACGCGCTGGTTCTGCAGGGCGCGGGCCAGACTCCCCAGCAGCCCGGGGCGCAGCGCCTGCAGCCCCTCCGCGCGGAACACGCGCACGCGCAGCCGCGCCCACGGTCTGTGAGCCGGCACCCCGCGCGGCAGGAGCAGGTTCCTAGGGGAGCCGCGCACTGAGGCCGGGGACGCGGCTGTCTCGGCCGCTCCCCCTGTCGCGTCCGGGAGGCTTCCCCGGGTCCTGCTCTCTGCGCCCCGCCCGACCCCAGCTCACCTCTCCATGTCCAAACTGTGCCCCGGGCCCGGGGCTGGCAGCGGAGGGGGCAGGTCCCCGCGTGCCCGCACAGACAAAGTGACCTTGACGAAGCCTTTGGTCCCGGCGCGGGTGTCCCGGGGATCGTGCAGCGGAGCCCATTTCTGGTAGAAGTGGCCATCTGGGGAGGGAGGGGCGAGCCACAGGTCAGGGGAGACCCGCGAGCCGTCCGGGGCGGTGGGGGGACTGCGCTGACCAGGCCTCAGGCCCAACTCGGTAGGGAGGCTTCGGAAGAGGCTGGTCTCCAGAGTTAGTATCTAGGGATCAGGGCCTAGAGGGTCAGTTTCCCCTGTCAGTGCAGAGGAGTCTAAAGGAGAGGAGGGTTCTGTACCTGGCTGGTCGAAGATAATGCCCAAGTCCATCCTGAAGGTGCCTATCCGGGAGGCCATAAAGGGGAGGGTCTGCGAATGGAAAGCCTGGGGGAAGGTGGGGTTAGTTCTGGAGCTTCGGCATCCTCCTTTCTCCGGCAGACACCTCTCATCCCTACCCGCCTCGCCTCACCGTAATCTCCAGGAGCAAGTCTTGGAGGTGAAGCCGGGTCTCGTGAAATTCGAACAAGAAGTACTAGGTTGAGGTAGGATAACCAGAGGTGAAATAAAGTATATGTGAAGAGTTCACGCCAGCTGGCCCCTGCCTCTTGCAAAGGGAACGCCCTCCTTCCCCTCCTGAAGCTTCTTTACACCCTTGCCCTCCCCAGCCCCTCCAGGCCTCAGCCACTGGCTCACTTGCACGTTGGCCACGCCCCCTCTGCAGACGAGGTAAATCCCGGGTCCCACTCTTCCCTGGTCGCACACACCTCGTTGTAGAAAGGGCAATTAGTCCCACGCTGTGTGGCAGTCACTCGACGCTGTTCCCCAATGCGCACTGCCACGTACGGGTTAATATTGACTCCTACCAGCTTCTGGGCCTCCAGCACTGTTACCCCCACCTAAGGGCACAGAAGCAAGAAAAAAGGAAGCCTTCTCTGCCAAAGTTGGGGGGGAAACCCACGTGTGTGGAGAGTAGGTGGTATTCATCAAGGGTTAGGGCCTAGAGGGAGAGCGGTACCTGGAAGTCCTGAGCTCTGGACATCTGGAATGTATCCCCTTGAGTCAGGCCCCCAGCACGGCTGCTGGGAAAGACATGGTCAGCTCCTACTTCACTTCCTCTCCCCGACCACCTACACACTCTTTCTGGGTGCTAGGGATTAGATCTCCTCTCTCTGTGAACTTCTGGATTCTGAGTCCTTTCAGTCTGTCTTGCATCCATCTCAACTATACCACCCGAATCTGACTCATTCTTGGAGTCGTGAAACCATTCATTTATTCAACAGAGATCTGTTGAACTCCTACTATGTGCCAGACCTATTTTAGGTCCTGGGACACCGCAGGGAATGAAAGGGACAAAATTCCTTACCCTCATCAAGCTTTCACCCCCTAAGGGGGCTCCAGAAGCTCTAGGTGGACCAGTGTGACTGTGGCAGTGTGTATGTCTAGGAGTAAGTGACCCTTCACCCCAGGATAGCCACTCCTCACCCATACTTTAGGATTGTGTGCTTTTGAGTGTGGATGAGCATGGGCCTACATGTATAAGAGTGTGAGGCTGACACTCTGGTGGGTGTGGGAGCAGGAGTGCAGTGGGTACAAATTACCTCTTGAGGTGGCTGAATACGACACCGGAGAGCTCCACATCAGGCTCGTCCTCCAGCTCCAGCTCCAGCTCCAGCTCGTCTTCGTCATCCTGCTGAGCTAGGCCTCGAGCTAGCCTGTGGCCCAATGCTACTGCCCGCCGCTCCAGCCGGGCCTCCCCGGGCCTGATAGGAAAGGCTTTCTTTTCTTTTTTTCTTTTCTTTTTTTTAATTTTTTTTAATTTATTTATGATAGTCACACACAGAGAGAGAGAGAGGCAGAGACACAGGCAGAGGGAGAAGCAGGCTCCATGCACCGGGAGCCTGACGTGGGATTCGATCCCGGGTCTCCAGGATCACGCCCTGGGCCAAAGGCAGGCGCTAAACCACTGCGCCACCCAGGGATCCCAGGAAAGGCTTTCAAGGGACCTATCACCCATCCTGGACACCCTTGACTTTCCTGGTCCTAGGACAGACCTCTGACCTTCAGGCTGATCCCACTATTGCCAAGACTAATCCAAAATTCCAGAACTGACTCCTGATTCTAAGACTGACTTCTCACCCTAGAATTGATTGAATACTGACCCCGGGCCCTGGAACAGACCCTATTTCACTGACTCTTAATCTAAGACTGACTTGGTAACCCCAGATCATCCCCACATACTTACTCCAGCTCCTGGAAGCCCACATTGGGAATGATCAGTTCTGAGCAGGAAGGAGGATAAATGAAAGGAATGAGGGGCCATGCATGACTACAGAGCTGCCCATACTGGGCAGCATGGGTCCAAGGGTCCCCATATCCAGCAGATATCCAGAGAAGAATTAGGTTCCACTTCTCTCTTCTGCTGAGGTTGGGACAATCAGGCTTTGCTTAGATTGCAGGAGGTGGGAGTGGGGGTTACCTGTCCTGGATGGATGTTCCAAAATCCTCCTCTGCCCAGGCTCCAGTTGCACCCTCTGGGGGCTGATACTTCAGGTCAAGCTCCACCTGGATCTGAAACCAGACACACAGTGTGCCCTCAAACTGCCTGGGGCTAAGAGAAATCCAAAGACAAAGCCTTTTACTCCATCTATACACAGAGACCCTCCTGGCCTGCATCTGTGAGGACTTGGTGATACCTCTCTGGTCATTAATAATATTGACTAATTACAACCCATTAAGAACTTAGCATGTGCAAGTTACCACCTGAAGGGGCCAAACACGACTCCAGGATTTTCTCATTGCTCTTGGAAATTCATTACTGTGGCCTTCACAGCTATGCATGGTCTGGCCCCTGCTGACCTTTCTAGTCCTGTTTTATATGGGGTCTACTCCTGCTCTGTATCTCAGTTATGCTCTCTCAGAGTGCTGGGATTTTGCATATGCCAGTTCTTCTGCCTGGAACATTCTCCCTTCCCACTTAGTTAACTCCCATCATTCTTCCATTCCAAGTTCAACCACTACTTCCTCAAGGACCACCAAATAGGTTGCATCCTTTTGTTATACACTTTTCCAGCCCCCTCCCCCTTTTTAAAGATTTTATTTATGCATGAGAGACACACAGAGAGAGACAGAGACACAGGCAGAGGGAGAGGTTCCATGCAGGGAGCCCAACATGGGACTTGATCCTGGGACTCCAGGACCACGCCCTGGACCGAAGGCAGGCACCAAACCGCTGAGCCATCCAGGGATCCCCTCCAGCCCCCTTTTGTAACACCCATCAGTGACAATTTTGCATTTATTCATGAGAAAATTTGTTTAATGTTTGCCTCTTTCTTTAGATATGGAACTCTAAGTGGGCAAATCCTTATCTGGTTGTGCTCACCACTCGTCACCTGGCACAGTTTATAATTAGAGCTAACAAACAACAGACTGAAAAGTTCAATATTTCCTATGACTCCACATAATGTAAATGAGGAAGTAGCTTAGTGAAGCTAAATCACTTGTCCAAGTTCTCAGCTGGGAAATGGTAGATCTGAGATTTGAACCCAGGTCCATTCCCACCAGGTTATATGACCCTTCATGAAATACCAGGAAAATCCAGCCAGGTTCATCTTTGCCTCTCATGAGAACTGAGTCTCCTACCGGACCAGGGAGCAGAACAGAACTCTTTATCTTCCCCCACTGCCACACCCCTGGTCCTCAGGGCTGAGCCTGGCTCTTGGCCCATGTAAAACTTCAGCAGGGGCTACAATGAAAGGAGCCCTAGGTGGGGGGCCTTGTTATCACTCCTGTCTGGATCTGGGTTTTTCCTTCTGAAAAATGGAACTCTCTATCTAGAGGGACTTTCAGGCTTGGGAGTGGCAGGCTGAGAACTGGTGAGACTCACTGGGGACAGTCGCAGATTTTCATCCACTAGGGCCTCCCGTAGCACCAAATGCCCAGTACTCTGTAGCTGCTGCAGGGAGATCACCAGGGTCCCCAGAGACCTGCAGGCGTGGCAGGGAGCAGAAGAATGACCCAGGGGAATGGCTCCCTGCCACACCCAGTCCCATCTGCATCCTTGGCTCCCCAGGCTACTTACCTGGAGCTGAAAACACGGCTGCAGTTAACCACCTGCACAGACAGACACTCCCCAACTAGTGGAGCCCCATAGTGTGGCCAACGGAACAGCTGGGGGTAGGAAGAATCTTGTGATACACAATGCTGGGTTGACCCTGACCCCCCAGTCCAGAGTCCATCCTAGCCCTGAGACAGGATCCAATCCTCCAAACGTGGAGCTAACTCTATGAATATTGTCCCAAACCTGGAACCAGCTTCTCCTCCAACATAGAGTTGACTCTGATCTGAGGGTAACTACCAGTCAAGAACTAATCCCCCCCAGTCTTGATTCTGACTGGGTCCAGCTTCTCAAGCCTGAGATTGACCTTCCTTCCTGAGAATACAGTTTCCCAACCCAGAAATATGTCCCCCAACTCATCTAAAGAGGGACTTAGATGCGGCACAGATCAGCTTCTCCCCATCCAGGACCCAACCCCACTCACCTCATCAATATCTGCTTCTCGACCACAGTGAATTCTCCTTGTTTTCTGGGTGAAGCCTGCTCAGAATGGAAACTAGTCAAGGGGTGTCTGGGTGGCTCAGTGGGTTAAGCATCTGCCTTCAGCTCAGGTCATAATCCCAAGGTCCTGGGATCGAGCCCCACATTGTGCTCCCTTCTCAGAGGGAAGCATGCTTCTCCCTCTCCCTCTGCCATCCTTCCCCCACTTGTGCTTTCTGACTCTCTTTGTCAAATAAATAAATAAATAAAATCTTTAGGAAAAAAAAAAAAGGAATTGAAACTACTCATTTATCAGGCCCTCCCCACAAAACACACACACACACACACACACACACGCATACATGGCCCAGGGTCCAGTCCCCCTGGGTTCACTGTTAAAGAGAGGTAGAAGATGAATAGGGAAAGAGGCAGAGAATTCATCTGGGGGAGGAAGGAGACGGGCTGGAGAGATGCCTAGGCTCTGGACTGGGGGCCTAGAGAATGGAGAAATGAGAGCAACCCCCCAACTCCAAAAATGTTTAGAGCACCCTTTCAAGCCTCACCACGAAAGTTGAGCATCACTTGTCGGTCATGGGTGCCTGGCAGCCCTGTCAGTCGCCTCACACACACGGTCAGAGCCATTGTCCCAGGGCCACTGGCTCTCCCTCTGCCCGGCTGCCCGCCTGCCCACCTGCCCGCTCACGGGAATCACCTCTGACTCAACTGGACTCACCCAACAGGTTGAGCAATTCCTGCCCTTTAGTCAAACACAGACCAGCCTGGGGGTCATGGGTGGAGAGGGAGCCAAAGGACTGAGAAAGAGGGGTAAGGTCCCTGTGGTCAGCTCAATCCTCCCTGCCTGCACCAGCTTTAGCCTCCATCTTGCATGCATCCTTGTGAAGTGGGAGCTGGGTTAAGGTGGAGTGGAGTCAAGGGGAGAGTCAGAACCCTAGTCTGTCCCCAATAGCCAGTGAGGCCTTGAGGTACAAGTCTCATGGTGCTCCTTATTCATCTCTCTGTCCTCGATGCCCAGCTGAGGGTCTGGCACATGGTAGACCCTCCAAAATATGACTAAATAAATTGATGGATTAATAAATGAATACCCTAGTCCCTGGCATTAATGCTGTAGATACTCAACACCTTTGAATTAATGAGTGGTTGAATGTATGTCCCTAACTGGAATGTAGCAAGTGTTCAGAACACTTTTTTTAAAAGATTTTATTTATTTATTCATGAGAGAGAGAGAGAGAGAGAGAAGCAGAGGGAGTAGCAGGCTCCATGCAGGAAACCCGATGTGGGACTCAATCCCCCGTCTCCAGGATTAGGCCCTGGGCTGAAGGTGGCGCTAAACCGCTGAGCCACCCGGCTGCCCTTCAGAACACTTCTTACTTAACCAGGAGCCAGAGGGCCTTAACCTGGGGACATGGGGTCCTACTAGTGGGACCATAGATAAGATCCAGGTAGTCTGAAAATTCTTGAAATCATCTATAAAATATTGAGCAATTGTGCATTTTTTCTGGACATAGAGCTCCTCGCTTAGGTTAGTAACCCTTAAACAGATGTGCAGTACTTTTACTGAATGAAGGAATGTACACCATAGTTTAAACCCCTGTGTGATTGTAACTATGTGTTGAGTGCATATCCTGGCCATCCATTTAATCACTCTGTTTTTTTTGTTTTTTTTAATCACTCTGTTTAATGACACTTCTTATATGTAAGACTTGTGCTATGCCACCATGTAGGGGATGAGATGCAGCCACAGAGGTAAATCAGACATGTTCTCTGTCTTCCAGTAGCTTCATGGACTCCAACACCAAAGTGTAGAAAGACTGCAATTCCCATCAGAGCAGGAAAGGGTCAGGACTCAGGAACTCAAGAGGAGGGAGGCCAGAGGTACTTCCCCTGAGGAGGGAGTGTTTAAGATGGGATTTGAGGGGATGCCTGCCTGGCTCCATCAGTAGAGCATGTGACTCTTGATCTCAGGGTCATGAGTTCAAGGCCCACATTGGGTATGGAGTTTACTTAAAAAATAAATTAATTAAATAAAATGGGTTTTGAGGACAGGAGTTAAACAGAGAAGACATCAAGGCAGTGAGAAGGAATGCAGGGTGTGTTCCAGAACCTATGATGTGTCATTTTGGGCTGTGTACAAGGAATGTATCAGGCAGCAGCAGAGATAAGATTAGACCTTCAGAGGATCTGGGTCTTGCTGTGTGGCCTCGAGCCAGACATAGTCTCTCCTTGTGCTTCAGCTTCTCTGATTCAACAGAGGGGTTGGAAAGCCCTGTTCTACCTGTTTCCTGTTAGCTGTTCAAACAAGCTTTGAGGTCTACAAAACATCAGATTATCAGGCATGGGTTGTTCTTTTTTTTTTTAAGATTTTATTTATTTATTAATGAGAGACAGAGACTTAGAGGTAGAGACGAGACATAGGCAGAGGGAGAAGCAGGTTCCATGCAGGGAGCCCAATGTGGGACTCGATCCTCAGACCAGGATCACACCCTGAGCTGAAGGCAGATGCTCAACCGCTGAGCCACCCAGGCGACTCGGGTTGTTGTATTTTTTTAAAAATATTTTATGTATTTATTCCTGAGAGGCAGAGAGAGAGAGAGAGAGAGAGAGAGAGAGAGAGAGAGAGGCAGAGACACAGGCAGAGGGAGAAGCAGGCTCCATGCAGGGAGCCCGATGTGGGACTTGGTCCCAGGTCTCCAGGATCACGCCCTGGGCTGAAGGCAGAGCTAAACTGCTGGGCCACCAGGCCTGCCCATGGGTTGTTCTATTTTTTTTTTTTTATTTATGATAGTCACAGAGAGAGAGAGGCAGAGACACAGGCAGAGGGAGAAGCAGGCTCCATGCACCGGGAGCCCGACGTGGGACTCGATCCCGGGTCTCCAGGATCGTGCCCCGGGCCAAAGGCAGGCGCCAAACCGCTGCGCCACCCAGGGATCCCGGGTTGTTCTATTTTTAAGTAAGGTCGAGGTTAGACCTCAAGGCCCCAGATGTTGGGGGAGGGCTTCATCTTCCAGTTGACAGATAGGGGCAATGAGATCCAAAGAAGGGCAGGGAATGCCTGGATCTCTCAGTCTGTTGAGTCTCTGCCTTCAGCTCAGGTCATGATCCTGGGGGCCTGGGATTGGGCCCTACATCAGTCTCCCTGCTCAGTGGGGAGTCTGCTTCTCCCTCTACTCCTCCCCATCCCACTCATACTGTCTATCTCATATAAATAAATAAAATCTCAAAAAAAAAAAAAAAAAGGCAGAGTGGGGGACCAGAATTCTTAGCTTGCAGTGTCTTAGTCTTTCCTTCCCTTCACCTCTGAATTCTGTGGCATCTAGTCAAGCAAGAGTATTGATGCCACCCCTCCAGAAACTAATGTGGGCACTTCCCCTTTCTGGGCAGGAACACAGCCTGGCAAGTTCTCACTTCCCCTTAACCCCTCTGAAAACTGTCAGTTCTACCTAATATTCTTTTTTGTTTTTTAAGATTTATTTATGTATTCATGAGAAACATAGGCAGAGGGAGAAGCAGGCTCCCTGCAGGAAGCTAGATGCAGGACTTGATCCCAGGACCCTGGGATCACACCCTAAGCCAAAGGCAGACGCTCAACCACTGAGCCACCCAAAAGCCCACTGCACTGCCTTTCAAAGTGTGGTCCTTAATCAGGATCACACACCTGGTTGTTAAAAATGCACATTCCTGCACCCACTCAGGAAATGCTGAAGTAGAATCTCAAAATGTGCCTGGGAACCTGAATTTCTGTTCTGTTACACAGCAGGAGTCTGGGAGACCAGAGGTTCCCAGACTTGGCTGTGACCCTCTGCAATTCCTCATTCCATTTTCAGTACCTCAGATGGTTGGTGGGAGTGTGGGTATGGTTGTTGATGGGTACTGAATTCTCACCCCACAGACCCTTGGTGAATATGGGTCTTGGGGAGGGAACCACAGATCCCAAGGTCTGAATTCTCTGGCCTGAGGACTAGGACAAGAGGAGGGTCCTGAAGGGTTTGCGAGGAAAAGAAACTATTTAGAACTGCCCCAGGTGACCGACCCCCTGCCCCTTCTTAACATTCATTCATTAGGCCTATCTAGGTCCTGGAGGATACCCTAGTGAGCAAGACAAAAATCTCTGCCTTCATAAAGTTCTGGCGGGTGTGACAGGTAATGAAGAAATATGTAAGTCAAATATACAGCACGTTGGTGATATGAGCTGAGGAGAAAAGCTAAGCAGGAAGGGGGATAGATATTCTTTTACGACGAGCGCGTAGACGGGGCCTTCTGGGAAGCGGTGCGATGTCATCGCTTGCTTTAACATGGGAAAGAATGAGAGACTGCCATGGCTCCCAGGGACGTCACCACTAGCTCTGTGACGCACCCTCAGGGCGTTCCGTAGAGACCAAAGGCTCCTTTATGACGTCAGCAGCCGGGCTCAGCCACAGGGGAGAGGGTTGAATCCGGACTGGGGCCCCGCCGGCTGCACGCAGGGTCCGTGGGGTCCCGGCGGCGCACACCCGCTGAGCGAGAGCCGAGGGCCTTGGCGGCTGCGGCGGCGACTTTGGCGTCCGAGAGAGGGCGCCCCGGGGTCGGGATGCGGCGGAGCCCCCGCCCGGGCTCGGCCACGTCCCCTCACAAGCACACGCCCAACTTCTACAGCGACAACAGCAACAGCTCAGTGAGCGTCACCTCGGGGGACAGCAGCGGGCCCCGGTCAGCTGGACCGGGGCCCGGGGAGCCCGAGGGCAGAAGAGCCCGGGGCTCGAGCTGCGGTGAGCCCGCCTTGAGCGCAGGAGTGTCCGGAGGAACCACATGGGCTGGAAGCTCTCGGCAGAAGCCTGCGCCTCGGAGCCACAATGGGCCGACCGCCTGTGGCGCGGCAACCGTGAGGGGCGGGGCCTCGGGTGCGGGCGGGGTCCAACCCGGGAGAGCTGAGGGAGGGGGCGGGGCCCAAGGGGGCGGTGCTTGGCCCGGAATCGGGACAGAACCTGGGCTCCTCCCGGGGGGCGGGGCCTGCAGGGCAAAGAGGGGAGGCACCAAATACGATTCCCTAAGGGGCGGGACCTCGGTGTGATGGACGGTCCTGGGAAGGGGCGGGGAAATCCTGTGATTGGGCGCCCCTGAGGAGGCGCGGCCTTGCTCTTAGCCTAAGTGGCTTCCAGAGAACTATGGCCGCACCAACATTTGCCTGAAGGCGGGGTCTCGGTTTGGCGAGGGGACTAACGCCTTGACCGAGCATCCCTGAGGGGTGGGCCTCAGAGTGCTGAGAGAGAGCTAGGGTGGGGATGCGGTGGGACCAGTGCCTGCGGCGGCTGCTCCGCTTCTGGGCTGGGGAACCTGCGGCCGGGTCCCGGGGAAAGAGTGGACCTGCACTGCGCAAGGCCCCAATGGCGCCCTTGGGCTCCCGCAGAACCGGCTGGCCCTCCCGTAGTCTCTGAGGAGCAGCTCGACCTTCTCTCGACCCTGGATCTGAGGCAGGAGATGCCTCCACCGCGCGTGTCCAAGAGCTTCTTGAGTATGGGCCAGGCCAGCCGGAACCCCTCTGACCCTCTGGCGCCCCTCTCTGAATTCCAGTTCTCATTTCTGAGAGACCGTTTTCGTTCTGAGCCGGGCCCATGTCAGTCTCCAGCCCCTTCCCTGAGCCCCAACTCATTCTCTTAGCCCACTCCTCTTTTCCCAAGCCCCTCCTGCACCTCGAACCCCACGCTCTCTTCTTCGTCTCTGCCACCTCTAAACGTCCTCTCCTCTCCCCAGGCCTGCTGTTGCAGGTGCTGAGCGTGTTGCTGTCCCTGGTTGGAGACGTGCTGATCGTCGTGTACAGGTCAGAGGGAGGGAATGGGGCGGGGAGCAGGGCCGGACCCGCAGAGGCTCGAGCCCGACTCACACCTGGCTGAGTCATGTTCGCGGGAGTTGGGTCTAGGACCCCGGCGTGGGGCTGTGGGGTTCATTAAGGTCCGCGGCCTCAGTCTCCCTCCGTTCTTCAGGGAGGTTTGTTCCATCCGCTTCCTGCTCACGGCTGTGTCACTGCTGAGCCTCTTTCTGGCAGGTGAGAGGGTGGCGAATCCCCTGGGGCCCCAGCCCTGGATGCTCTGGAGCCGAACCTGGCACATTTTCTCCTATATCCCTCAGCCCACTCAGCGCCTTCAGCTGCTCAGTCCCCTTCAGAGCCCACTAGCCCCTCTCAGGCATAGCAGCCCCCTCCAGCCTTTTCTCTCCTCACTGCCCTTTTATGCCAGGGAAACCCTCTCCCTTGGCTTCCCCTGACACCACCCCTCTTTCCCCAGCACTCTGGTGGGGGCTGCTGTACCTGATCCCTCCTTTGGAGAATGTGAGTCAGGGCGACTGTATGAACTGGAGGTTGTGGGGGTCCCCTGGGTGGGAGGGGGACAGACTGGAGGCTCTAATCCTAAGGAAGGGATATAAACAGATCTCAGGGATTGTGCCCAGAGGTGGTTGGGGGTCTCTGAGAGGTCCTGGCAGGTCAGGGAAGGGGCAGCAGTCCTCAAAAAGAAGGCCCTCAAAAGTCAGGCTGCTCCCAGGCTGATGGGGGAGAAGGAAGTGAGTGGGAGCTGAGCAGTTGTATTTGGTCCCTCCCTTCTTCCAACAGGAACCTAAAGAGATGCTGACTCTAAGGTGAAAGAGGGCACCTGGGGTGGGGAATTAGGGAGCTCAAAGGCGCTTCTGTGGGGGGGGCTTACAAGAAGTGCCCAGGGGGGACAGGGAGCTAGCCACACAGTGCCAACCTCCCGCCTGCAGCGAGTACCATGAGCGCGTACGCTCCCAGGGGCAGCAACTGCAGCAGCTCCAGGCCGAGTTGGATAAACTGCACAAGGAAGTGTCCAGCGTTCGCGCAGCCAACAGCGAGGTGAGCCCTGCAGCCTCCTGTCTTTTCAAAGTGCCACCCCGTGGGCCCGCCCACTGCTCAGTCCAAGGTCCGCCTTGGAAGCCCCTGGTGGAGGCTGGTTCCTTGGGTCCAGAGCGGTAAACCTCGCCCCAGAGCCCCAACTTCGGAATGTCTCCCAGGGCCCACTAAGTCCAACCTAGAGAACCTAGTCCCAGAATTCTGCCCCCCCTATAAACCTGCCTGCAAGCTCGTCCTTCCAGGACCCACCCTCCCTCTTTTCAGAGAGTGGCCAAGCTTGTATTCCAAAGGTTGAATGAAGACTTTGTGAGGAAACCCGACTATGCGCTGAGTTCTGTGGGTAAGACCCAGATAAATGGGAAGAGATGGAGACGTTGACACAGACCTATGCACATGACCAGCCCAAAAAGACCGACTTCAGAGACCCAGCCCCAGCTGTTGGTCAGGCCTGAGAGCCCCTGAATGATTGCTTCTCCCTGCTCCAGGGGCCTCCATCGACCTTGAGAAGACATCACACGATTATGAGGATGCGAACACTGCCTATTTCTGGAATCGCTTCAGCTTCTGGAATTACGCACGGCCGCCAACCGTTATCCTGGAGGTGGGCCTGGAACCTGGATCCCAGAACCAGACCAGGGGCGGAATGCTGGGGAAAGGACCCAACAGATCCCTAAAGGAGGAACTGAGGGCGTGGCACTAGGTGGGGCCCTCCTTGGCAGGGGATGGGCCCGGCTGGAGGCGGGGCCTGGGGGTGCTAGGGACTGGGGCAGTCAACAGAATCTGGTGGGACAGACCTGGGTTTGGACTGGGTGGGGCCGATGAAGGGGTTGAGTTGAGGTCAGGGCTTACCTGAACCAATGCCCACACTGGGGAAGGGCCATAGTGGCTGTCTGTGGGTTCCTAAGATCTACCTGCTCACCTGCAGCCAGATGTATTCCCGGGGAATTGCTGGGCTTTTGAGGGCGACCAGGGCCAGGTGGTGATCCGGCTACCGGGTCGTGTGCAACTAAGCGACATCACCCTGCAGCACCCACCACCCAGTGTGGCACACACCGGAGGAGCCAAAAGCGCCCCCCGCGACTTCGCAGTCTACGTGAGTGGGGCTGAGGCTAAGGAGGTGGGGGATTTAAGTACCAGGCAGTCATGAAAATTGGGGTCAGTCTTTGCTTGCTCATCTATGAAGTGGAGATACTACCAATTGCTTCTCAGGCCTACAAGTTATAATTACAACCATATTCAAACAGTAGGTATGGCTTTATTGAACACTTATTCTGTGCTAAGTACTTTAAACGGATCATCTCCTTGCAATGGGTCAACAACCTATGAAGCGCTATCATTTCCCCCCTCACTGATGAGGAAAGTAATGCTCAGAAAAGCATTATTTGTCAAGGTCACACAGCTAACAACTGGCCAGACGAAACTTTGCAACCTGGTTTCTTGGAGCCTACATTCCACACTACACTATCCTAACACCAAAAAATAAATGAGAGTGTGCATATAATGACTCCACACCATAGTAGGTCCTCATTAAAGTTGCTTTCTCCCTCTTCCACCTCTGCCTCACTGTTCCTCCACTCACTCTTCACCCACCAGGGCCTCCAGGTTGATGACGAGACTGAAGTTTTCTTGGGGAAATTCACCTTCAATGTGGAGAAATCGGAGATTCAGACTTTCCATCTACAGGTGTGTGTCTCTGGGGGTGAGGGTGCCAAAAGAATGGGACAGCAAAGGAAGACTGGGGAGAAAGGCAGCCCTTGGGACAGCAGGCCTTGGCATGATCCATTTGTCTCCCTAGAATGATCCCCCAGCTGCCTTTCCCAAGGTGAAGATCCAGATTCTAAGCAACTGGGGCCACCCTCGTTTCACATGCTTGTATCGGGTCCGAGCCCATGGCATGCGAACTTCGGAGGGGGCAGGGGACAATGCCACAGGGGAACCCCATTAAACATGCTGATTGTTGGAGTAGAGTGCAGGTCTGTGCTGAAAGAAGCTGGATCCGTGCTGGGGGCGGGGGGAGGCCTCTGTCTGCCTTTGGCATATAAGTATGGTGTGTGTGGGGGTCTACTTTCCAGTGCACCCTCTTAATTTTGAGAAGTTCAGATCAATATGATAGCAGCTCACGTTAATGGAGTGTTTACCATGTACAAAAAATGGTGCTCTGGACATTCTACACATTATCTGATCCTTATAATCACAGAGGGGAAAACCGCTCAGGTCAGGAAACGCTCAAGGTCACAGAGCTAATGAAAAACAGTGCCACAGAGGAACCCAAACCTATCTTCCTGTAGAGGCCACCCTCTTTTTTTTTTTTTCTCAAAGATTTATTTATTCGAGAGAGAGAGAGGCAGAGACACAGGCAGAGGGAGAAGCAGGCCCCACGCAGGGAGCCCGACATGGGACTCAATCCTGGGTCTCCAGGATCAGGCCCTGGGCTGAAGGTGGTGCTAAACCGCTGAGCCATTCAGGCTGCCCAAGGCCACCCTCTTTAACTCAGAGCTGCCAGTCAGCCTGAAGCTGTTATTTGTGCAGTTCAATTCCTACCCACAACCTCTGGGACAGTCTCTACAACTTCTGCTAGGTGAAAGTGGAGAGGTTAACTACCCTTTTTCTTTAGGGAAATACTCAAAAACTGAGGAGACTTGAGAACCTCTAGGGAGCATCAGAGTCCAAGTTGATCCAGGTCTGGTAACCCCATCTCAGGCTGTCTTTACTTCTAGGCCCAGCATATGTGGTCTGGTGTTCATTAGTCCCTGCCTTCAGGGAGCCTGACAGGGGAGGGAGGATGCTCCAGGGAAGAGTTCCTTTATTGATCTAATAATAATTCTTTACTTGTAAGAGTCAAAGTAGAACTGAAAGAATAAAAGATGGAGACAGGTATATCAAAAGATTAAGAAGTTCTACCCAAGCAGAGAATAGAAAATGGGGACCAGCCTGAGCAAAGGAACATGTGCCATCTTGGCTATTAGGAATCCTTCCCAGTGTGTTCTTGCATTGGAAGAATATATATATATAAATGATTATGAACAGTGGTTACACCTCTAGAAGTGAAATGCAGGAGTATGTGTGAGGGTGAAATACATACCCATTTATTTAAAATTTCAGGATATTACTTTTATGATTTAAATTACTGAGTGCTCTCAAAGCCTAAGGTCAAAAATATGAACTAATATAGCTTTTCTGGAGGGCAATTTCACAATATGAACCAAAAGACTTAAGACTTTTTATATTCTTTAATCACAGTAATTCCATTTCTAAGAATTAACTCAAAGGATACATCAATGTAATCAAAGATAATACTTTTAAGGATATTCATTACACTGTTGCTTATAAAGAGAAAAGCAGAAATAGTATCTAAAAAGATAAATTATGAAAAAAAGATAAATTATGATACAAAAATAATGTGACCAAAAGAAATGGTACTATTTAAGGGAATGTTTAATGTCATGGGAAGTAATAAATGATATATGGATAATTTCTTAAAAAGCAAGCTAGATTGGTAAGATACTATAAATGAAAAGGCACCAACTCTGGAGAAATATTTTTAACATGTACAAGAACAAAGGTTAAAACACCAACAAAAACCTATCAAGAGCTATTCAGAAGAAATATTTCTCACAAATAAGCACATAGACTATGATACCTAGCCTTCAAAATTAAATATATTCAAACTAAAAGTGAAAAGTTTTTGCCTGTCAAATTAATAGAAAAAGGATTAAAAAAACCCTGTTGTTATGGAGGGCAATTTACAGTATCTATTAAAATGCTAAATATTTATATCCTTTGGTCTAGCATTTCTACTTCTAGAAACAAATCCTTTAAAAATATCGTGGTAAATGCACAGATAAAGGTACAAGGATATTCATTACAGCACTTTGTGATAGAACAAAACTGAAAACTGAAAGGGACTCAAATCTCAGTAAGAGACTGGCTAATAAGCTATAGGACATTCATACACGAACTATATATGCATTAAAAAGAATAAGGTCACCAATAAGTTCTAATGGGTAAGACACCCAAAATATAATAAAAACAAGGTATAATGAGTATATATAATATAATATCCTACTTAGAATAAAAGTCAGACCTAGGAAAGACAAGAACCCTCACCTGCTCTGTTATCTATTTTATACAATATGATCCCATTTTTATAAAATAAATATGTAAAGATTATAAATTTGCATGATGGACTAAAAACTATGCACCAAATATTTTTTTGGTACATGTTTTTTTTTTTTTTTTTTTTTTAAGATCTTATTTATTCATGAGAGACACAGAGAGAGAGGCAGAGACATAGGCAGAGGGAGAAGCAGGTTCCATGCAGGAAGCCCGATGCGGGACTCGATCCTGGAACCCTGGGATCACATCCTAAGTCAAAGGCAAATAGATGCTCAACCGCTGAGCCACCCAGGTGTAGGAGTTTGGATGATGATATTTCTTTTGTATTTTTTCTTTTATAATGAATATACATATTAATTTTCTAGTAAGAAAAAAATTAGCTGCTAAAAGGATTCAGGCTTGTAGCCTATCTTTACGATTAGAACCATCACTGCTCCCTCCTCCAGGAAGTCTAGCATAGCCCTTAAAACTCATCCCTCCCCAGCATGTTCCACCTTGTCTGTATTTCCAGCTCAGCTCTGCCCTATGGCAGGGCAGGCTGAGTATTTGGCTCACATTCAATCTTTTTATTTAAAAAAATAAAAGTATCTCTAGACTTCTGGCCAGGAATATCCTATTTGACTGGGGCTATGATGTCAGAGGTATCCTTCACTCTACAACCTCTAAGGGGGATAAACCGAGGCTCAGAAAAAATAAACATGGCAAATTGCAAATTCCTACTCAAAAGCAGAGAGTGGTGGCAAAACAATGGTCTTCATTGATCTTTATTAAATGAATGACTCCAGGGCAAGCAGGAGGGAATCAAGAGCAACAACAGCAGGAGCAAATATAAAAGTATAAAATGTAAAGTGCAGCACTGGGGAATGTGTGCTTAAGGGGCTCACGCTTACGGAAACCTTGGGGACACAAGGCTGAGGACTAGCCATAGCCTATCCTCTAATGGAACCTAGACCTGAGGGGCCTGTGCAGGACTCTTTGCTGGGGGTGGAAGTGGCTTGAATGGGGCCCAACCTTGGGCCTTGAAGTAGGAGACCAGCTGTGTGGGTACTTCTGCAAGCACAGTTTGTGCCAGTGTCTCCCGAGGGGCCTGCCAGGAGAAGAAGGGCAAGGTCAGTGGCGACCCATAACAGCTTCCCAAAGTCTACATTTCATACCCAAGAAAGGATACAAATACCAACACCCAACCCTGCTGCCCTGGCTTAGATGAATGGTTGAGAGTATCCTCACTCAGAAAGAGGTGGAGGGATAAACTCCCAGATCTGATCTGTTCCCAAGCTTACCCCCACTCACATTTTGGAAGCGGCGGTAGGGCACAAACTGCACTATGTCACGGGCAGCTGCCTCCCCAGAGCGTGTCCGCAGGGGTCCACCGTCAGCATCTAGTTGCTCCATGGCCTCGAAGTCAGCACCACCCACACCCACGATGATCACTGACATGGGCAGGTGGGAGGCACGCACCACAGCCTCACGTGTAGCCTCCACATCTGTCACAGCACCATCAGTCAGCAGCAACAGCACGAAGTATTGCTGAGGATAAGTCCAATCATAAACTAAGGCAGACCTCTAAACACCCTAGCCACACGTTCCCATACTGACAAGAAGCCTCTTGTTATATATTCCTGAAGGGAGCCCTTGACCAAGACCACTACCACCACTACCTCCCATGATCCTCACCGAGGCCGTCCTCTGATATGCAGCCTGGGTTGCCAACCTGGCCACGTGGTTGATAATGGGTGCGAAGTTGGTGGGGCCATAGAGGCGAACTTGGGGCAGGGCTTGGCGGTAAGCATCTACAATGCCCTGGATGCCTAGAAAAGGCAGGCAAAAAACAATGTAAAATACTGGGCCTCTCAGGGTTGAGCCAGGCCTGACATAATCCCATCATGGCTGAGGAAATTTGGAAATGTGGGTGTATTTCATCCAATCACTCCTATAACCCAAGGTACTTAACCTTATCCTATAAATGGGAGAATTAAGACCAAAGAGAAGAAGAGCATTTGGCCTAAATCACAACTTGAGTTAAAACTGATTAAGGGGGCTCCCTAAACAAATCTAAGACAGTTGAGCATCAGATTATATAACCCACTTAATAAAATAATGAATTTTAATCCATTTAATAAGAGTCCCTAGATATTAAATAATTAATGGGAAAGAAGAGGAAGCTCTTCCTTAATGTAAGGAGGAGGAATTACAAATTCATTTGACAATCAGAGATAAATGATTCAGACAAAGATCATCAACGGGTGCTAAAACTATAGAGTACTAGTTGATGAGTAACTGGATATTTACATAGCCTCAAAGTACATTCCCAAAAGGTACTCGTTAATTACAAATAATGGAAAAACCTGGTAGACTCTATGACTCTACTTTAGCCAAGTGATCAAAGTTAACATCACTGGTAATAGGATAAATCAACATCAGGGCCTCCTGACATAGTGTACTGAGGGAACACATAGCATCGCTTCTGTAATATGCCCACCAAAAGTGCATTATCTGAATCTAATTATAAAGAAAAATCAGGTAAATCCAAACTGAAGGACATTCTACAAATTATCTAGCCTGTAATCTTAAAAAAAAAACAAAAAACAAAAAAAAAAACAGTATCATGAAAGACATGAAGAACTCTGGGAGACAAAATAAATGAATGCACTGTGTGATCTGAGATTTTCTTTTACTGTAAAAGACAACTGGCAAAACTTGAATAAATTCTAGATTGGATAATAGTATTGATGTTAATTTCCTGATTTTGAAAATTGTACTGTAGTTACATAAGAAAATGTCTTTGATTTTAGGAAACATACACTGAAGTATTTAAGGGATGAAGGGTGCAAAGTTGATGAGGCCACAGAGGCAAACTTGGGGCACGGCTTACTCATAATTCTCAAACATTTCAGGAAAAAAAATCTGTATACACACACACATATACATGTACACAGATACAGATATACAACCATATCTATATGCATGGGGGGGGCAGGGAAGGAGAGGAAGACACAGAAAATCTGAGTGACAAAGAGAGAATAACAAAGCAAATGTGGTAAAATGTTTGTTTGGGGAATCTGGGTGAAGGTGAATAGCCGTTGTGACCCAGGCCCTGATTGCTGAGCTCTACTGATCTAAACCCCCTATAACTACTCTTGTAACTTTTCTCTAAATCTGAACTCGTGTCAAAAACCCAGGTCAGGTCAAATTTTCCCCTTTGGTTTGTTGCCTACATGGGGGTACTAGGAAGTCAAGAGGTTTGGCCTACTCTAGACAAAAGAGCTTGGGCAAAAATCACGCTGAAAAGAGCTGCACCAAGGCTTCCACTAATGCCTAGACAGGTACCAGTGAGCTTCCAGGCAACAGCTACCATTTCTTAGAGGGTGCTTAGTATATGCCAGGCTCATGCTTCAACGTTTATATGTATCCTCTCCTTATATATTCAATATCCTACAATATTTATTGTTTTTATGAAGCCAAAGTACATGGGTCCCAAGTCATGTGGTTTTAGAAAGATGCAAGATAAAGATTTGAGATCTAGATTTGAGTCCAGAGATCCAGCTCTAAAATCCACTCCTCTGGACAACAGAATCAGATATCTGCTCCATTAGTCATTACCCCCACCCCACACTCCCTTGTCTGCATAGATTTGGCCTTCCAGGTACAGACATCTGCCTTGTGGTGGAGGCTGGAGGAACTCACCTGTGCAGTAGGGGTTACTGGGGTTGAAGTTCAAGGCAAATTCATGGGAGACCTAAGGGCAAGAATGAAAATGAAGTTCTTCCCCATGACCATCTATGTGCAAAGAAAAAGGACAGTACAGTATATACCAAGCATTATAGAGGAGCTATGTAGTTCTGAACACTTTTTGTATGCATGCCTGTAGGGATACATCCCTGCATCTCCACATAAAGCTGGGTGACAGCAAGTCAACCACAAGCCCCCAAATCAGGACCCTGACAGTGAAAGGAGTTAGAGAGGTAAAAAGAGTGCTCACCTGCCAATCAGGAGGTACCTGGGCCCCAAATCCAAATGCTGGGAACAGCTTGTCCCTATGGGAAGACAGGGAGTTGGGAGACAGGGGGACTGTGAGCCCAGAGGCTGAAGCAACTGTGGGGAGGGTGATGGGCAAGAGAACAAGTTACTCACGAGTCATAGTCCTGGATCACGCTGCCCACACTCCACAGTGCTGTCAGGTATTCATTGACCCCTGATGGGCTCAGGTAGTGCAGGGAGTCCGGGGAGGAAGGGTCTCCATTGGAGCCCGTGAAGTCCATGCCTACCTAGGAGGAGAGGAGGAGCGGAGCTGAAGGCCACTTTGTGACCCAGATCTGTTCTCTTGCCCCCGATAAAGCAACTTACAGTGAAGTTGATTTGACAGCCTCCCATCACATAGTCCAGGAATGAATATTGTGTTTCTACCTGCAGATGAAACCAGGATCATGGCTGAGATGAAGGGGTTGGGGCCATGGAACACAGGGGTCAGAGCCTGGGTCACATGGATTATTGCCTCACCTGGCAAATCTTGACACGAACAGTCCCAGAGTTCTTGTAGCTTTTCTTTTTCTGCTGTTTCTCAGGGTGGATGCATTCAAACTCAACCTGGTGAGAAAAGAAAAACTAGAGTAGGAAACTCCCAGGCTATCAGCCAGGACTGGCCTGCCTTCCCTCCCTCTCTCCCTGGGGCTGCAGTCCTTTAGGCCCACCTCAACACCCCTGAGCAGGGCTGGCACTCACCGGAACTGCTTGCAGTTGGGCCAAGCTGGTGTAGAAGGTACCAATGAGATCGTGTGAACCATCACTGTCATAATCGGAGCATCGCACCTGTGGGTGGGTGGAGGGGGAGGGTGTGTGTATGTGTATACAGAGACCAGAGGTGAGGTGGGGGGGCAGGTGAGAATAAATCCCTCCCCAGGCTCTCTGCCCCTGCTCTGTCCATTGAGAAAGCAAACTCCTCACCTGGATGGGTGTGCTGGGGTCTCCCCCACAGAAATGCTGAAGGGGAACAGAGAAGCGCTTCCATGTAGGGTTCAAGTTGTTCTTGATTACCTAAAGGTGGAGCGCAAGGCTTCTAGTGAGCTCTGGGCTGACATATGGGGAGCTGTCATCCTTCTTTATCCATATGCAGTCTTTCTCCCTGTTCCAAACCTTGGTAATCACAAGCCCCAGGAAAGTCTCTCCTACCCCACTCCACCCAGTCCCAAGGGTCTCACACCTCAGATCTGTAGGCCAGGTGCCATTTCCCATCACCCTGACGGAAGAACTCCAAGAATGGATCCGATTTCCCCAGGAAGTCCTGTCAATGCCACAGAGACCACAGTATGACTCAAGGAGGGACAACCATTTTGCTAGTCCCCACCCTTACCCCCCAACACACCATCCTTGTCCCAATTCTTAAACCTCCAGGGCTTCCTTCCAGACACACCTTCTTATCTAGATTTCTGGCCTCCACCTCCATGGTCACTACATGACTATCCTTCATCTCTTGAGCAGATACCTAAGAAGGGGAGTCATGAGACTGTATCACCTCATGAATTCCTCATTGATGTAAACCCCGCTCCCCCACAGGTTGTTCCTTACCGTGATGGTCCCCCGCCCAGCAGGTTTTCCAGGCTTCAGCATCAAGGGTAGAGTTATTATGTGGCTGGACACAATCTGGGGCAGAGCAGGGGTGGGTGGGGGAGCAAAATCTCAGGCAGGGTTGTCTTGCTTGACCCCCCACCTCCACATTCCAGACAGTCTGGGCTGTTAGGACTCTTACTGAACATGTGTCTAAAGGATTTTTATCCCAAACCCTACATACCTGTCCTAGGGAACACTCAGCCCCTCCTAGGAAGTCATCATCCCCCAGCTCAGGTGTCTTGTTGTCTATGTCATAGATGCCAAATCGGAGCTTCTGGACTGTTTCAAAGTGGTACTCAAGCTGCAGAGTCTTAGAGAATTCAGGGCTTGAGCAGTTCCGTACTCGCTCAGTTCGGCCAAGCTGTGGGCAGAGGCCAACAGCATCACAGTCACACACTCTCCACCCCCAAAAGAGTCCTAGCCTTCCTCCACAACTTTATCTCCATTCTCACCTCAGCCCAGCTGCCCCCTCCCACATCCTGTAAAAGGACGCAGAGTGGGTCAGACTTGGAGGCGATGTCCTTGTCAATGAGGTGGTCACAGGAAATGGATAGCTGAACCAAGGTCACGCAGTGGGCCATCTGGGAAAAAAGGACCTGAGTCAAGCACTGAGGAACCTTCTCCACCCTTCCCTGACTATAGGTCCCAGCTTGGGAAGGCCAGCAGGCTTCACCCAGGCAGGGCTGAACCTGTATCCAGCTCTAGGACACCTAAGGAAGAGAAGGCCCTTAGAGTCTCCATACTCCTCTAATTCCCTTAGGGTGAGCTCAATGGGACAGGACACGGTGAGTACAACCAACCCTGGTATGATGGGAAGATGCAGAAAAAGTATACTGGCCTTCATCAACAACTCTGAGCCCAAATTGGACCTCACCCTAAATTCCCTATGTTCTCTAGATCCAGAATCCAACCCTCATCTCCAATGAATCCCACTCTAACCCTTTACTGGCTCCAAATCAGATCCTAATCAAAGTTTCAATACCAACACAACCATGATCCAGATACAACTCCCCAAAAAGTTTCTTCCTCCAATGATTTCTCACTAACTCTCAGGCATTGCATCCTGAGGTGGTATTAGGATACCCCCTAATAATTCTCCTAGCAGGTAATCAGTTCCTCATTGCCAGCTCCTCACTAGCCTCACTGTTACTACCCAGTCCAAGCCATCATCATTTCTCACTGGGTTTATCACATTAGCCTCTTTAACTGGTCTCCCTTATCCTATACCATCCCTACCTCCATCCCATCCTCACACCAACAGACTATTTCCAATACAACAAACAGGGCGATCCTGTTAAAATGTTAAGTCAGGTTATGTTACATCTCTGCCAAACCCTCTAATGATTTCCAATTAGAAAAAATCCAAACTCTACCATGGTCTCCAAAGTCTTGAAAGATCTAGATCTCTCTAACTTGATTTCCTAATAACACCTCTCTTGCTCACTCCATTCTGAACACACCGGTCTGCTTGCCTGCCATTGCTCAAATAAACTTGTTTCTTCCCTCGTATTATTCACATGGCTTGCTGTGTCCTCACTCCCTTCTAGGTCTTTATTCAAAAATCATCTTCTCTATTATTAAGAAAAAGGCTCTCCTTTTCTAAGTACTTAATATTTCAACTCTACTAACATCACATACTCCTTTCTTGCCTTTTCTCGTTAGCACTTATCATTCTCTAATATATAATCTCTGTTCCCCACTATATAGGGAATGTAAACGGGAGGGAAGGGATATTTGTCTGCTCTGTTCATCGCTCTATCCCAAGCACCTAGATAATAAATATTTGCTGAATGAAATCCAAAAGGCCATCTCCAGCCTTAGCTCCCAGCCCACCATCTCCAAAGTGATTGGCAATCAAGGAACACCAATTTCAATGCACCCATTTCCTTGGCTGAAATACTATCTTCTTGCATGGATCACCATGATTCTCTTGTAACCCCTCTTCCTACAGTCCCCATAACAATTATCCTGACTCCTTATTATCCGTGTCTCTGATGACCCATACACCTGCAGAACGTCTGTAGCAAATGTACAGATGACATCAGATCTCTCACCCAGCTTAACTCAGCCACTCCAGGTTTCCCAGCACTATACCCCAGCCTTAGCTTCCCCTAAACCGACCCTCAATCCTTCCCCCAACCTAGCCCACAGTTAGCGCTGTTCCTCATGGTCTTGGTGCCTCATGGTCTCCACCTGGAGTGCTATTATCAACCAATGCTGGAATGACTCTTACACTTTGACATACATACTGCCTGTTCATAGTACCTCAGTCTCTGCTTGAAAGCATCCGATGATGGAAAACCCACCACTCTAATCCATTTAGACAATCTTGCTCCATAAAGTCCCACTGAAACTAACTCACGTCTGTTGAATTCTCATTTCTACATATTTGTCCTATTTCTCCCCAGTTTAAACTTCTACAAGGAAAGCCCTATTCCAGCTCCCTCTGAGAACCCATCTGACAGCTGGAAACGGTGAAATCCCCAGCCAAAATCCAGAAAAACAGCTCCAGTGTTTTTTTTTTTTTTTTTTTTATTTTAATGTTGCTCCTAGAATGTGTCTTGTAGACTCTGACCAGTCTGATCATCCCTCTTTGGAAGTTCCCTAAGAACAGATCAGAGAAGAACACATACTCCCAAAGGAGTGGGACCACAACTTCTACAAGTCACATTTTGACTCCATGCTTCTCACTTCATATGTTCTCTGAGGCAGTGTTTCCACAGAATAAAGAATGCTCATATCACTACTGCTGAGAATAGTAAAACCCCTGAGGCTGCTTGAAGATCTATTGTGTACTATGTAAACTATGTTACATTAAAACAATGGAATGCTGAGCAGTAGGTAAAATTCAAGGGAGAACTATATTACATTGGTATTATATGGAAAAAATAAAGTTGCAAAGAATGGTAAGAAAAGTATGACTCCACCTGAAACTTCAACTGTATGTATATATACACTGGATTTGAATACATACACAAAATAAATACACGGAAAACAGAAGGTACACCAAAAAATGCAAAGGTACACCTAATGGAAGCAGAATGAAGGTGAGGATTTTATAATCTCAATATACTTCTGCATTGTTTAAATATTTTATAGTTTATTTTGTATTTTTTAAAGGACTTTGTTAGCTTTTTTCCCCAATCCACAACTCAAGTCCTCTTGACTATGCAAAGCCCAAAGCCTATCTCCAGTTCAACAACCCCTACCCAACTTCAGGGTCACAGTTTCTTGCTTCTTCTCTGGCTTCTCATTAGCACTGCCTCAGCTAGTCTTTCTTGTGTCAGCTTCCAGAGTCTCTACCTTAACTAGAAGCCCTGCAAAGCTGCCCATGGCTCTTAGGTTCAGAGCCAAACTCCCCTAGCAAGACTACCTCATGGCACAACCCCAGAGAGCACATCTACACAGAATTCGGTAGTTGTGTAATATGGTAACCCCGCAACCCTAATTCAACCTTCAAAGCCCTTCCCAGTTTGCTCTTCCTCCTGCTATCCCACCACCCAACCAACTAGTCATCCAAAGCTATTTCTGGTTACACCCACACACATGCTGATACTTCAGACTTTCCTAACAAATGCCTTGTCATCCAAAGTTCTGCTATGACATTATTCCTTTATGAAGCCTGACCCACATTCTTCAAGTAAAATTTATTCTCTCTCCTCTGAAAGATTACATGGTTTCCCAATCATTTTCCTGCAAATACACACAAGATACTTCTGTGTTTATTAGCAAAACAGAAACTAGACCATACCATTTCTCTGCTTAAAACTCTGGAATGGCATCCCAAAAGACTCAAAGTCCAAAGTTCTTTACCACAGTCTACAAGACTTCTCAGCAAGACCTGATAGTTATCTAACTAATCAATCTAGCCACACAAGTATGTTGCAGCCAGGTTTCATTTCTGACCCACATACACACATCAATCTCATTCCCTGTATCAGAGCTTTTGTGCTATCTTCATCCATAGATACCGAAGAAAATAGCTGTATTAGAGTAGGAACCATGTCTGGTTTGCCTAATCTATCTCCAGTACCTACAATGGTACGTACCCTATAGTAGGTACTCAGTAAATTAAATATTAGTGATTTAACACTGAAACTACCATATCAAAATTTTGGCTTTTGTCTACCTTCATGATCTATGGGCTCTTCGGAACTAGGGCTGGGTATTATTTCTGTATCCCTAATACCAGTGCTTAATATATAGTCAGTACCTACAACTATTGCTGAATAAATGGAACATGTGCTTTTTTGCTCAACTCAAACTTCCAGGCCTTTCCATTTAAAATATGTCCAGAAGTAAATCTTCTCTATCCTGATTTTGTACAACTGAGCTTTAAAATTGAAATGCAAGGGCAGCCCCGGTGGCGCAGCGGTTTAGCGCCGCCTGCAACCCATGGGGTGATCCTGGAGACCCTGGATCGAGTTCCACATCGGGCTCCCTGCATGGAGCCTGCTTCTCCCTCTGCCTGTGTCTCTGCATCTCTCTCTCTCTCTGTGTGTCTCTATGAATAAATAAATAAAATCTTTAAAAAAAATTGAAATGCAAGACTCCTGGACTCAATATTAAGTGACAATTTAAAATTGGGCAAAAAATTTGATCAGATATAAAAGAAAATATATGAATTGGAAATATGCAAAGGAAGAGTAGACATCATGGAAATGCAAATTAAAACCACACTATTCCAGATCCACCACAATCGTCAGAAGTAGAAAAATGGACGTCAAATGTTGGCAAGGAAATGGAAATCTCATACATTGTTAGTGAAAGCATTAAATATACCACTTTGGAGATGGCCTAGCAGCTTATTAGAAAACCAAACACACACACACATACACACACACACACACACACACACACAAATAGAAAACCAAACACACATCTAGTCCAAGAGCAATTCTACTCCTAGATTTTCATCCAAAAGAAAACATTATGTCCACAAAAAGATTTATATAAGAATGTTCATAGCAGCTTTATTCATAATAGCCAAAAATTTGTAACAGCTCAAGTGTCCATCATTATGAGAATGAATAAACCATAGTTATACATGTAATAGAAAACTACTTGGTAACAAAAAGAAACAAACTATTAGTATCTACAACATGGATGAATCTGAAACATAAAATACATAGATTCCACTTATAAAGTTTTAAGACAGGCAAAACTAATCTGTAATGAAAAAAATTCAGAATACTCCCATGTCCCCCAGGGGAGAGGCAGGTATCAACTGAGAAGCAGCAGACTCAAAGCGGAATAGAAAAGTTCCTTATCTCGATAGGAATGTAAGTCACAAATGTATTTTTCATCTAATGGTACACTTAAGGTGTAAACAATCTTATTGTATGTAAACATTACCACACCCTCCTCAAAACTTTATAAGAAATAATGAATGCAAGACATATTGAAATATTTATGGTGAAGTGTGATGTTTGCAATTTCTTTGAAATGCACCAAAAGAATAAAATGTTATGTTTAACAGATATGTGGTAAAACAAATACAGGAACATTTAAATTGTAGAATCTAAATGGTAGATATATGGATATTTCTTATATAATTATTCAACTTTTCTGTATGCTCAAAGTTTTCACAATAAAATGCTGGGGGAAAACTATGTGGACTCACAGTGGAGAACTCCAGGTTTATCCCCGATACTTCATTGAGAATTACAAAAGTATTACCAGTAATTATCTGTGGTGGTGAGGTTACAGGCAACAACTGGAACTGCTGCCTTTTTGCTCACTCCATGACTTCTCAAAGATCCCAGATAGGTTTTTGATCTGGGGCAGACACATTGGCAGTAGGCCAGGTGCTTCTTCTAGTGCTAGGCCTCGATTTCTGTAGATTAGAATATTCCTTCCTAATCTATTACCATGTCCACCCTTTCCCCAGGACTGATCCCATTCTATCCTTTTTCAGGTTCTTCTCTGACCAGACTAAAACCTCAACCAGAATGTTGGGGGCCTGCCTACATGTGCACATGGGACTGGATTCCATTTCTAAGAGACCAGAGCTTCTTGTGCTACCAGTTGTCTTTTCCCAATCTCTTGGTTCTCATTGGAATGAGCATTCTGTACAAAGCTTTAAAATGTACACTTTTCTATCCTTTGAGTCATATACCCTTTAAATTATCTAATCCCTGGGATTATTACTCACTCCCAAATCCCGTGGATCTCCTTTAAAATCTATCTCTAGGGACGCCTGGGTGGCTCAGTGGTTGAGCGTCTGCCTTTAGCTCAGGGCGTGATCCTGAAGTCCCAGGATCGAGTCCCACATCAGGCTCCATGCATGAAGCCTGCTTCTCCCTCTGCCTATGTCTCTGCCTCTCTGTGTCTCTCATGAATAAATAAAATCTTAGAAAAATAAAAATAAACTCTCTCTAAGCCTACCTCTGTTTAGAAATCTTAACATAGGGCAGCCCCAGTGGCTCAGTGGTTTAGCGCCGCCTTCAGCCCGGGGCGTGATCCTAGAGATGCAGGATCGAGTCCCACGTCGAGTCCCTTCCTGTATGGAGCCTACTTCTCCTTCTGCCTGTGTCTCTGCCTCTCCCTCTGTGTGTCTCTAATGAATAAATAAAATCTTAAAAAAAATAATAATAATTAAAATTTCTAGTTTGTGCCACTTTCCTATACTATATCCTTTGAACAGCTACAACCTTATGCCAGACTCATTTACTTTTCATCTAGTGCCAGTATAATTAATCTCCTGGAACTTTCAGTTTCCTCTATAGGATTTGAATTTTACAAAAGCATATTAAATAACACATTTAAGTGAGTAAATAAAAGTCTCAGAAATTTGCTCATTTATATTTTTAAGAGAGGTCCAGCTAATATTTGCCAGGTCTTTGTGCACTCTCTTCTGAACCAGCATATCTTGCCTGATGTCTACAACAGTCTCCTAACTGATCTCATTTCCATTCTCAGTTCAACAAAGTCAGAGACCTTCCCTAACTCCAACCTAACATTAAACCCAGCTTCTCATAAACCTATCAAAATATGTAACCTGTTTACTTACTTATCTATTACTTCTAGTAACTATAAATCCAACAAGAGAAGGGATCAGATCTGTCTTGCTCCTATCCTAGTGACTCACACATAGCAGGTGCTTTGTTAAGTGTTTGTTGAATTAATGCTAGGAAAGGACTGATAATCCAAGGATCCTCAGAAATGACCCAGATCTAGTCCTAGCCTGCTGCTGAAGCCATCAAGGGAGAAATGAACTTTTTAGGAACACTCACCACAAGACTAGCTTGTTATTTCTATGTACTCCAACACCCCAACCTTTCCATCTGGTGCTAGTGAGGAATTGCAAACAGAAACAACTAAGTATATAGCACCAATGTTTTCTGCCTTTGATTTCTACCACCTGAAGTCTTGTTCCCTTCTGCTCTCCCTTGTAAACTCTTTTTTTTTTTCCATTGTCAGAAATAAAAAGGAACTAGGTGTTCATCTAAATCCAAGTCCTTCAATTCAAAGTGGAGAGGTAAAATGTGATTTAGCTAAGGCCACATACATGGCTAAACAAAATGAAGACCAAAACTCAAATATTCTGACTCCTACTTTGACTAGAACTTTGTACTATAGTCATAACCTTCTTCCCTGAAGAACTCTCCTTCTTATCTCCAACAGCAACGTGATGTAGTGAGCAAGAGTATGGGTTTTGCAGTAAAGTGACCAGGCTCCAAATACTGGCCTTACTTCTCTCCCTAACCACAATGAGATACTACTATACACTCCCACCAGAATGATGTCCTACCTATGTAACAGGCAGATTACTAAGCCTCAGAGTAAAGTGGAGGATATTACCTTTTTGGGAAGATTTATATAATGTATGCAAGGTGCTTCACAGTCTGGAACTATTATTACCAATAAGTGTTACCTATTATTATCCTTCAAGCCTAAATCTCATATGCTCTCTTTTTCCCAGTATCTCCACCACTCAACAATTTCTCTCTCTGGACTACTGTACTCAATCCAAACCAAACTGTATTGTCAGTTTCCAGCTCGTCTGTCTGTAAAATAACATCTTTCGAACAAACACTGCTTCAGCATCTCTTATATTTCACACAGCATAGACCTAAACCACATGATAGCAATGCAAAGCACCTTGAGGGAGCCTTGCAACAGTGTGCTGGAGCAGGCTTGTATGGTTTGCAAGAGACAACTGTTAAATATTAAGTAATTTTGTAAATGAATTTGGTAAAGTTTTAAACCACAAATTGGGCAAATTCTAAAAATTATAGTTCCCCTTCCACAACTACCCGGTTTACCTTTGTTGACAGGGAACCCCACTTTGCCAAGAGAGTAACCTGTCCATTTTCTATGGCATCCCCTCCCCTGTCTTAGAGTCGAACTCTGCTCTTCATAAATCCAAGAAAAGATCTCTTCTCCTGGATCCAATTCAGTGCCACTGGAGCTGAAACTCAGTGGTCTTTCATGCTTAGGTATTACACTACCCTCTTCCCTTCCCAAAAGCGTAACAAAGAAAGGAACCGGAACCAGCCTTCAATCCCATTTCCAGGCCTTGAAGAATAGAGCACCAAAATGTCTGGGTGGCAGGATCACTCCTTCAACGAACCAAAGCCATGCTCACACTCCTGTTGCCTACCTTGACACGCTGGAGCAGCTCAGATGCTCGATCAAGTCTTGAAAACCAATTAGGAAATTTTCCACAGGCTTCCAATGGGCAGAACACCACCCACGAAATACTCGTTTTCCCTTCAGATTGAAAAGATGAACTATGCCAATCACCACTATTTCTTTCCTTCTCTGCCTCCTCAAGGACATGGATAAGGTTGTCAGTCTTTCTTTACCCCTGTTTCTCCCTCTATAACTCAGAGACTCCCCAAATTTAAGTTAGCAGTCCCAAACAACACAGTCCTCATAGGTCACGAACTGAACCAAATATATAAATCCTTACTATAAAGCTGTACTTACTTATTTATTCATACACATGACTACAGGCTACAAAAATTGTTTAAAACTATAATTTTAAAGAATAATTTGGTTTAGATCCATCTAAGAGTCTGGCTACCACTGTATTTGGGAATACTCTAAAGCTTAAAATGTGAATGTCACACAAAAAGTGCGAAGTAGGAAAGTACGGTACATAAATGGTCAGTTTCCCATCCTGCTGTATTCAATGAAGGTAAAAAATGTCTGGAAGTCAAACTACAACATCCTCAAAAGACTTACTCAAAGTTGAACAAATACAACCTGTGTCCAAGTCTTCAAAGAGAAATCTAGCTTAGGAACCAATTGGATTTGGGGAAAGCAGCAAACTGAGGAAGAACACATGGCCTTCAAGCATGGTAGGACCATACTGGAGTGGGAGTTTTTCTCTACCCTAGGACTCTGAATGTGTTTACACGAAGCCTCCACCTGCCTACTTCGAAATAAACACTGGCATATTGGAACAATACCAGAATCCCTTCCCCAGCAGGCCCCAGACCCAAAAGAAGAGTGCTGCCAGTGGCCTCCCCCATTTTCTCCCAAAAGTCCGAGAGAGGCAATGGTTGAAGGTGCTCTGCCTCTAGAATCATGCAGGCAGCCTATGATTGAATAATCTCTGCTTACTCTTACTATTAATGAGACTTTAAGCAAGTCTTTGCTTCTCTTCCCCTGGACTTCCCCACTTCTAAGATGGGGAAGATAATAGTGTCAACTTTACAGAGTTATCATGAGGATGAAATAAGGCCAACCATGCAAAGTACCCCCTGCCTGACACTAACAGAGTAATTGCTCAATAATGTGTTAAATGCTCTTCTCAGTAATCATAAATGGATCTTTTTGTGGTACCATTTTCTACTTGTTGGTTTATGAGACAACCAAGAAAAATGTCAGGTCTATCTGCTCTAGAGGACCCAACTGGCAGAAATGAAGACCCTACTTTTCTCTCCTAATGAAATTCTCAAACTTCAGTGTGAGACTGTCATCACACTCAGAAAAAGCATCAGAGCAGTAACTAGACCAAAATTTTGAGTTCCACTGGCTTTTCTGTAGTTTAAGGTTCCAATTACCTATAAACTTCCATAAAGAATCAATTGTCTGGGTTTACAGAATCATAGAAGCTTAAAATCGGGCATAATGAGATCTATTTTAATCTCATTGTGTAAAACACTGAGACCAGAGAAAGGAAATGACTAGTCCTGGGTCATATACTAACTAATGAACTACAACTCTGAGAATATGATTTGTTCCATCCACTTTAGCAGCAGCTCAGATTTTGTAATCCAGTCCAATCTGAAATGCACCTGGCCACTCCACATGAGCAGTGAGGCTCATGTGGCCTCTTTCCATGGCCTACACCAACTAGCTTTATACTAGATGGAAATAATTCTGCATCTACCACATGTTGCCCCTATTTGTCTGTCAGGGCAGAAATAGAGGAACTGATGGACTTCACATGTATAGGACTAGAATTTAAGTTTATTCAAAAGAATAAACACACTGCAAACAAAGTAGAACTTAGCTCAGGAAATTGTGATTTACATCAAAATTTTCAGAGAATAACTACTAGACAGTCTATTCTGCCCACAGTCTGCCCTGCTGGAATCTATATTCCTTTAATCTAACTTATTTTAACAAGACCCTGCCTATTACCTGCAGAGTGTAGAAGACAACAGTACTGATCACCTTCCTGAGCATCTCCAGGGCAAGGATATCAACAAGAGCATATCACACATTCCAGTGTGAAATGTGATCTATGGCATAAAGGAGCCAAGTGAAAAGCAGCAGACCAGAGCCTTGGGACAAGAAATCTACCTACTGTTCATAGTCGGAGTCCCTCTTACTGGAATAGATGCACTTGGGATATAAGGAAGGTCTTAAGATGGGTCGTTCTTCAGAACTTGTTTGTTAGGGAAGTTGAGAAATAAAAGAGGGTTTGAACATAAGGAAATTGCATTACAGACACACGCTGACCTGTCCACTTGTGACTGTAGATGGGGTGAAGGGCAGGGGTTGGCAGGGGGTGGGGAAGATTCTAGTTCTGCTGGATTCTGGTGGATTAGTAATTTTACAATATCTAACACCCAGTTAGCCAGTGAAAGAGGTAACTATAGCAAGTTAACTGCTTTAAAAAAAAGCTGCTAACATAACAAGAAGGGGAAAGGTTAGGAGGAATGCAACAAAATTCAAATACTCATTAGAAACAGCTGAAAGAGGCAGTACAGTGAAAAAACAAATGATAGAGGGTAACTTTCCTTATATTCTAAATCTGTACCACAAGTGGATATTGAGCACTTGAAATATGCTTACTTCAAATCACAATGTGATGTAAAATATACATTTAAAACAGTACCAAAAAATCTCTCAATAATTTTATACAGTGTATACTGAAATAGTTAATATTTCAGACATACTGGGCTAAAATATATTGCTAATTTCACTTATTTCTTTTTACTTTTCTCATAGCTACTAGATAAAGTGACTCTTATTTCTACTGGTCAGTGTTGCCTAACATGGGGATCTCCAAAGATCCGATGGGGAAGAGGAAATTTTCCGTTGCTCTGTGAATCTAGAATTGTGCAGTTCAATACAGGAGCCACTAGCCACATGTGGCTTTTTAAATTTAATAGCAGCTACAGTGGCGGGGTGCCTGGGTGGCTATCAGTTAAGGATCTGACTCTTGCCTTTGGCTCAGGTCATGAACTCAGGGTCATGAGATTTAGCTCCAAGTCCTAGTCTCACTCAGTGTGGAGTCTGCTTGAGATTCTCTCTGCTGCTGCCCCAGCTCATGTGCTCTCTCTCAAAATAAATATTTTAAAAAACAGCAGCTACAGTGGCTAATTAATGTGAATACAGAGGAGAATACTTCCACTGGAAAAAATTCTACTGGAATAGTGCTGTCCTAGAAGAATGAGAAAAGAGGTGGATGTTTTATACAGAAAAACTAAAACTCTATCAAATCAAAGCAAGACTAGAAAATAATGAATTTCAGATAGTGGACTGTGTAAGTGGTGAAATTGATGGGGAAGTTCACTTAATTCTGGAGTATTTATCAATGTCTTATTAGGCCGTTTATTAGTAGTAGTATACGGTAGCTAGTCAAAAGGTCATTAAAAAAAATAAAAAGGTTCTATTCCTCTGGTAGGTCAGGACACCCCTAGTACAACCCTCACTTGCCTGCCTTACTGACCATTCATCAGCTCAGTCACGCCACTCAGGCTACACTATTATGGTACAACTTTAAGAGCTTCCAGGACAAACACCATTTTAGGTAGTGCCACTTTGTTCCCTCACACTATTAAACATTTCATTTTACTAAGTTAACATATTGTGTTACCAAAAACCTGTTAGAGATCATTCCTTCCCTCAGCTTACACACAAGGCTTCCATTATACTTGTTTCAGTCTGACAATTTAGCAACTGGCCGGGAAACCCTTATCCATTCAGTTCCTGTAGGACATGAGTGTACCTTGTACATCCACAAGTACAACCAAGCACTTACTTGTACAATTTAAAACCTTAGGTCTTTAAGAAGAGGCATCTTATTTTGATTCCTTTTCTACCACAGCATGGAAGTGCTGGGTTTATGAATATTGTTCAAAAAATTTAGTTAGCCATTACTGCTATGGCTAAGCTGATTATCTACGTGAAACTGTTTTAAAAGCTTGGAGGCAACAGACATTTCCAATTCCAACCTGTCAATTCAGTGGTCATAGAAGCAAAGATAATTGGCAGTTATCTACTTCAGAAAGTAAGAGCTCCATTAGTCTTTCCACTTTAGCCAGATTAATAGCAGAAGAGCTCTGCTGGTCCCATAGGCCCACGCCACAGAAGGAAGTTATATATAAAGGATGTGGCCATCTCTGTACAGCAACACAATATGTGGGGGAGTATAGTGGAGGACGGTATTAACTCACATCCAAGTGGAACAAAAGAAAAATGAAATCAGCAAGAGCACCAGTTAATATGATTTAAGATTCTGTAAGTAGCTGAATTTCTTTACCCTTAAGCCTTCCCCACTCTGCAAGGACTAACAGGTGACTTATGGTAGCACAATGTGGTGGTTATATCCGGCATGTTACACAAAAGCTTAAGTGACAAATCTTATTCACTAATAAAAACTGTGAGTGAATTCACATTCCCCACTCCAAGTTTGGAGGCTAGGCCACATAGATAGCAGTGAGAAACTCACAAGCCCTGGTTACCACCAGACTTACTACTATAAACAGGTAAACTGGCAGCATCAGAATGGAGAGGGAATGAAACACTAAGTAAGGGGCAGCCTGTTTGAATATATATAGCACAGCTCACTCCTTAGAGTGTGTTATGCTTCTTCAACATCTGATTCTGTTCATATTGAATTATGTTCTCTTGCTGGTCATGGCTCTATTTTCCCCCAATCGTCACCTCCTCCTTTTCTCAATATGAAATAGCAAGCCACTGACTGACCAGGAAAAAGGATTTGAAATATTAGCTACCAAAATCAGAATCCAGATGTCTGGTATAGTTGGGATGCCAATTCATTTAACCCTCAACTGGTGTTTCCTTAGTCTCTAGGACTTAACTATCAACATTTTCACTAGAGGAAGGTAAATGGGCCTCTCAGAATTAAAAGATAATGGTTAATGAGATTTTCCCAGCACTATTTCCTGCCCCCAGATTTTTAGAGTGCTGCCCCTCTGCCTTTGGGCTAAAATGCTTTCATCAAGTAGCTTTTTTGCCCCTTCTGGATTCTTCAGTAGTAGAGCAATACGTAGAAAAGTAGTGCCACCTTAGTTGCTTGTTGTTAGTTATGTTGATCCAGAAAAGTAGTCATATTCTAAGATGCTTGTGAGATCCTCTGGCACAAAGTAGCATGAGGCAACAAGAAAAAATCCAAGAACAGCGCAATAAAGAGTAACATTGACATGAACAGGCACCATTAAGAGATAAACTTGCTCATACTGTTGAACAGAAGGGTTTTTCCAGAAAAGTCACTACAGCATCAGAGAACTGTGCCACCACCAGAACACACTCTTTCCAGAACATTTAGATTAAGTCAATGTAATCTATCAGATTTTATACTAAAAAGATGAAACTGAAATCAAGCAAAATTTTTAATTAAAAAGGATAATCAGGGATCCCTGGATGGCGCAGCGGTTTAGCGCCTGCCTTTGGCCCGGGGCGTGATCCTGGAGACCCGGGATCGAATCCCACATCCGGCTCCCGGTGCATGGAGCCTGCTTCTTCCTCTGCCTATGTCTCTGCCTCTCTCTCTCTCTCTCTCTCTCTCTGTGACTATCATAAATAAATTTAAAAAAAAAAAAAAAGGATAATCATAAGTTTGGCCTCTACCATATTGCATAAAAGCTCTACTTTTGGGGGGCAAGGAGAATGGTGGCAATGCACAGAACTGATAAACCATTTCTTGTTGTAAAACACTGGAAAGCAGACAACAATCAATTAAAGTAAGAGTTTTCTCCTGAGCAAGAAAATGAAACATATTATTAGCATACAGTCTATCCTTTTAAAATGGTAAAGGCCATTCTGGATATCTGTAGGCAGCTGATTTCACTCTGTGATTTTTCAAATGCTTACTTAGTTAAAACCTTCATTTCAGAAGAGTTCAGCAACCACCTGGAATTAAGTATGTTAAGTCTAACCCCCTCTAAAACAACCTGGGTATTGAACTCAAATACAGGCTAAAAACTCTTTCATAATAAAGGTAAAAGTTGTGTTTTTCACGAGCTTTGGTTAAAAAGAATAGCCCACTAATTTCTCTGCAACTCCAATCGAGATTTTTTTTTTTAAAGGACTCCAGAGTTCATGGAAACTTTCCATTCGTTTTTTTTTTTTTTTTTTTTAGCAGTTGAACAAATGTGGAAGGGACAAAACCAGAGCATCAGTGTCAGAAAGCAGCAATATTTTTGATTCCTGTCCCCTCTTCCCCACCTCAAAATACCTCACATACTAATGCAAGAATCAGTAAACAAATAAGGAAAGCTTTAGAAGTATGTGCAATTGACAATGTATTCTGAAGATTTCTTTTCCCGTTTCTTAGTCAGTTTTTAAAAAAAGACAACTCACGGCCCCCTTCAAGACACCTTCTGTAAAAAGGAGCACCTGGTTTCTGGTTCTTTCTGAGTCCACATAACGAAGTGGATTGCTAGCGAAGCACACAAGATAAAAGTCTGAAAAGGTGGATACCACAGATTTGACCTAGAATCAAGTTTCCTCCCTGCCGTTCCAGGTATCTTCTTTCCACACTTCAGCATTAGCAGACATAAGCAACAATGGTTACCTCCAAGATCGCCAAATTCACCTTTCCAAAGGCACAAAACATTTATAAGGAGTTTAAAAAACAAAACCAACAAAAAACCTGATGGTATAGCTGAATAGAGTACTCTTGTGTAAAGCATTAAAAGCATCAGCCTTTTATTTTGTGACAAGTTTATTGAACAGTATTCAAGACTTCATCTTTATAGACAAAACCTCTGCTGAATGATGCCAAGGCAGTATTTGCTGGCAATGTTGTATGGCCATACTGGCAATGAATTATCTTATTGTGTTTGGTTTTAAAACTTGGGACTACAGTAGAATTGCCAGTAAAACTATTTAAACGTGGTAATTTTCAAAGAGTGGGAAGTTTTAAAAGTGATCACTGCCAGAAACTCCTTACAGATTTAACTAGCAGCAATTTTACAGTTTCTTTACTTATTTTTAAGTGTTCTTGAAATTGATGAGTGGAATTATTTTTAAAGACTTGACCCACACCTGTACACAATGACAGAATCCAATAAAAAGGACTTTGAGTTTGATTAAGGCTTTCATGGATCCTTATTTTATCCAAGGTATGTTTGCTTATGTCCATACACAGCCCTAGATTTTCATCCGGTGGGTTAAAACTGACCTAATTACACTCTCTGAAATTCTGAATAAAAAGTTCCCTAAAGAAATCTTCACGGTTGATGCTTTGACAACTCGGTTGATGCTTTGACAACTCGGAGCACAAAGCTAGAACTACATTTCACTTAACAATGTTGCATTTTTTTAAAAGCCACTAATAATTGTACATCCAAACTACAGTATTAAACACAGAATACACCTCCAAATTTTGCTTGTAAACTAAATGTTTCACTGAAGTTCAGAAAAAGTTTACAAATTTGCTTATTTATAAAATACATTTCGTAGATTTCTCTAATCCTTTAAACTTAAAAAAAAAAAAAAAAAAATACCAGAAACACCCCAGCAAGAGGGTGGGAGGAATTAAACCTAATGGAAAAGATTCTCCTCCATTCATGTCAGTCACCAAAAGACAAAATTTACACATAAAATTGAAAATATCATGATTGTGTTTACAAATGCACACAACTTTGAGCGAAGCTTTACAAATCCTTCATACCATACAAAGCAAATGAGAAAATAAATTCATTTTCACCCCAAACCTAGTTCTTCTGAGAAAATTCGCAGGAAGAGAGGTATGAGTGATTTCACAGAATATATTTTCAAGTAATTTTTTTAAAACTCAAACTCCAATGCCCAGAACAAGATGAACAGTATGCTTAGAAGTTAGCACTATATTAATAAGTCTCAGATACACAAAAATCAAGTTCCAGAGGGCAAAGCATTTAATTACATTTCACAACGAGAAGCACTGTTGTGACTCAACCAAATATAAACATAGTTCTCTCCAATTTCTACACAAACCACTATTTTCTTACTTTATTTAATTTGATGAACAATGAAATCAAGTTTTCCTTTTCAGCATTTATCTAAGATGTAGAAATAACAAAGTAGTTGCAATAAAGTATATGAAATATTTAATAAGATTGTACGAACATATAACCAAAATAAACTGTGAAAAAAGATAAAAGGCTTTCCATCTTCAAACAACCCATTTTTCTAAAATGAAAATAGTCAGCTCTCCAATGGGGAAAATAATCTGCAGTTGAAATAAGACTCCCAAGCAGCGCTGAAGTTTTCTGCACTTGATCTTTGGAATGAGAAATGATTACTTAACAGAAAACTTAAATTGAATAGCATATATAAACATCATATTGCTTTTTTAGTTGAAGAGGCAGTATCTTAGTGATCTGTCAAAGCAAATTTGTATTCATGAATTGTCAAAAGACCCACAACACAGCCATGTCTTCTTTGAAAGTCTAAACAATCCTTTCCCTAAACAAAAAATCCTGTACTGTCAATCCTCTAAGATTGTAGTGATGAAAAGTCTTTCTAAATCTTATCACGCAAATGAAACTGCTGCCACTCTTAACTCTAATACGCGAGACGCTGTATTTCAGTGTTCCACTGACTTGCAACACCAAAAAGGCACTATTTTTTTTTAATAGGAAATATTTCTTTTAAAAGGCTGACCCCTTTGTAAGTACATGGATTTGCAGGAAATGTTGGGGATGTTTCAAACCAAGACAGAGGCCCGTGTAAAAGACAAAAATTGTTTTTCATGATATCTCATCAATCTCCCATTCCATATGTTTATAATATAATGTGACATATCTTTAGAGCATTTTAACGAAGAAGGAAAGTAACCATAAGTAGAGCCTTTTGTAGCAGTGAGCAGGATGTTGTAAGGCAAATGTTTTCATGACAAGGACACTTACCAACCAGAACCCATGTGGTCCTCCTGCCTTAGTGTCCTGAATGCCAAAGAAGAGTATGAAAGGGCAAGGAGTCTCAATTCTCTCCCCTCTGGCAGCTGCACTTGTACTCTATATGAAGAATTTTTATGAACAGGCTCCTGATCAAACAACTAGACCAAAAAGCCTCCAAGTAACAGGATTAAATGCACATCTATGGAACGGCTTATGAATCTTTTATTCTCTAACACTACTGCTAACAGAGCTAACAATTTCAACTTCAGTTTTTAAAAAAACCTAGATATAATAATGCTCTTTCTTATAAATGGACCTTTTGTTTAGTTACAGGCCAAAATTTCACGTAAATTTGGGACAGAAGGAAATTGCCAGAACATCAGTCCATCATTGTACAGGACTTCAAATCTAGCATCTTAAACAATGATTATTAAAAGTGGTTTCTGGTTTTTGATGCCATCCAAACAACATGAACAATTTTTAAACTGACTAAACTAAAACATGGCGGTTAAACCAAAAAGGCTCTGGTAGGTAGAGGACTCCGTATTTTATTTTTGTGGCAAAAGTTCTTATTTCACACAGTTTGAAGTGTGACATTAGAAATCAAAGTTCAAGGTTATAGCACAAACCAAGTGTGGAGTTTTATATTAAAACAACAACAACAAAACAATTCTGCTCATTTACAAATGAGTCAATTAGGCAAACAAAAAAGCAGCAACTTCAGAAGCAGGACTGTCTATACAGCAAGAACCCTCAAGAAGCAATAAAGGTACATACAGTGATCTGTATACAGAGATTTTATTCAATTTTAAAAGAAAATGAGGACTTTTAGACAAAGCTTTGACCCTATAACAAAGCAAATCTGTCCAGCTTTAAACCAAATTCCAAGAGTAGCCAACTTCTATTTTTCAGCAGCTGGCAAGAGCACCCTTAATGAGCTCTATTGACATTTCTATTTTCTTCATCCCATATGGTATAAAACGAAACCAATCTAGACTCCTTGATAAGCTTTATGCGGTCATTTGTGTTTTACAAATGGTTTCTCTAATGGTATGCCAAAATCATTTTTGTGTTCTCTCCAGACAGCTTTACTGTAACATACAGCAATATTTATCCTGGTAGTGAGTCTTCTGTAAACAGTCAACCAATACTCTATGTTATAGAAACCAATCTATATGCAATTGAAACAATCCACAGGTTCTAACCTGGAAATACTAGGAAAACAATCTGGATGCATTAATCACAGCACTATGAAGATCTACCCTCTAAAGAATTGATGTGAACAGCTACCCTAAGACAAGTTTTACTTTCCTTGAGCCTATAGGTCTGTCATTTAAGTCAATGACAGCAGCTGTGGCTTCATCCCGAGATTCGAAGGCCACCATGGCTTCGCCTGTGGGCATACCTTTTTCATTGTATTTTAAACACACTGAGCCGGGGATCACTTGATAGCCATAAAAGAAATCTAAAATCTCATCAATAGACACAGTAAAGGGCATATTCTGCACTTTAATTACTGTAGGTCCTGGTTTTCCAGAACTAGATCCAAAGCCAGGGGGTCCACCAATGTGAATTGGGCCAGGGCCAGGACCAGGGCCAGGCCCAAAGGCTGGTGGCCCACTCAAATGCCCAGGGGCACTTCCAAGACCAGGAGGGCCACTTCCAAAGCCCGGGGGGCCACCTAAACTACCAGGGCCATTTCCAAAATTCTGAGGGCCTCCTCCAAATCCTGGCCCACTTAAATTATTTGGTCCACTTCCAAAACCTGGAACATCCAGTCCTAGACCAGGCAAACCACTATTTCCAACTGAAGGCATACCAGGCCTAGCATCACCAAAGGCGCCTCCTAATCCTGGAGGAGGGAGTGGTGGCCCAAAGGCATTTGACCCACCAAAATTACCAGGAAAGTTAAATGGAGGCCCATTGTTGGCCTCCTTAGATCCTACAGTCAGGAAGGCATGCTCTTCACCTCCTGCACCAGGCATTCCGGCACCGGGCATTCCGGCACCAGGCATTCCGGGACCGGGCATTCCGGCACCGGGCATTCCGGCACCGGGCATTCCGGCACCGGGCATTCCCGCACTGGGCATTCCCACACTGGGCATTCCTGGAACTGCAGGATTACCTGGCACAGGTATCTTTAACCCTTTTTTTCCTTGGGCAGGGGGATTTTTCTCAATCTCTCTCATATCTTCTAGAGTAACTACATGAACAAAAGCTTCTCTCCCATTAAGTTTTTTACGGTGTAAGCGTTCAGACTTACGTGCATCATCTTCATTTTTAAACTGAACCAATGCCTGTCCTAGACCTTGCCCATTGTTATCAACAAGAACATGTACAGCATTTTCATCCACTGGGATTCCTTCTAGGAACTGAAGAACATCCATCTTGGTAATGCTGAATGGAATATTTGTTATGTGAGCACAGACTTTGGCAGAGCTGACATCCCCCTCCGGATTTAACATCATTTCTCTCTGGTCATAGCTGAAGTTCTGCAGTCTTTTACGAATCATATCTATCTTTTCTAGCATACCTTTCTTAGTAATTGGATGCACTTGAATAAAGCGATTGCCCATGTATTGTTTATGACGACACAGAGCAGCCTTATAGTCAGCCTCATTCCTGAACTCTACAAAGCCTTCACCAGTTGCTTTCCCATTGGGTCCATAAGCAATATAAATACTATCTTCCACAATATCCAACTTTTTAAAAAAATCAATGACATGTTTGTTTTCTGCTTCAAATGGTAGCCCTTTCAAGTAAACACAAAAACCAGCCTCGTGTGGTGATCTTGACCTTGACCTTTTCTGCCCACTGGGCGATTTTGACCTGGGAAGTGTCTGAGGAGGGGGATGGGTTTGTCCAGAAGGTCCTATACTTTGCTTAAAAGTGATATGGCCTCCAGCAGCTACCCACTGTCTTTCTGTGGCAGGACTAACTTCCACATAGCGTTGAATCATCAGCATTCTGTTTCGTTTCAAAGCTTCAAATGTATCTTGAGGGGAGAGAAACTTAACCAATCCGTTCCCATTATTTCGACCTACATGATCTTTCAACAAATGCACTGCATCAACACGGAGCCCATGGAAAAAATCTCTGACATCATTTTCCATTGCAGAAAAGGGCATTCCATGCACACTGACATACAGATCATCAGGGTTGATGGGAAGTGGTTTCACACTGCTTTGAGAATTCATCTGGATAGGGTTAACAGGATTCAACGGACCCAGAAACACAGGGTTCAGGTTATTGTTCAGATTCATAGGTGCTCCAGAACCATTCATTCCAGCAGGCAGAGGTGCCACAGGTGGCGGGTTCAAGGGTGGCATGCCAGACATGGGTGGCAGTGGGGTCATGGGTGGCACAGAAGGGACTGGGGGAATTGGGGGCACAGGAGGCACAGGAGGCAATGTAGGTACTGGAGGAGGAACTGGTATTGGGGGAATGGACGGCATTGGTGGCAAAGATGGCATCGCTGGGATCGGAGGAATTGGTGGTGGCGGGACTGTGTTCATTGGAGACGCTGTGCTCGGAATGGTTGAGCTAAACGTTGGGCTCCCAAAAGAAGCCCCCATATTTGGAGGAGCCGTTCCTATGCTGGCTGTGGAAAATGTCTGAATGTTTTTGTTGCTTTCATGAACAGATGTGGCAGCAGTAACTACACTGGGTGAAGGATTATTAAAGTTAGGTACTGTTGTAGGCAAATTTACTCTGCCACTCATTCCTGAGCTAGGTGGCGGTCCTGATCTACTAGCATTTGCTGGTGGTATATCTAAGTTGGCAGTTTCAAAGCGCCTACGACTCAGTTCAATCATATTCTGCATTTCCGTTTTACTACTCAGCAAAAGTGTTACTTTTGACCCTTTAATTGTACCACCTGTGCGCATCATACCAAGCCTTGCATCTTCATCAGTGGCAAAAACGATGAAAGCCTCACCCAGTTCACCCCCTACAATATGCACGCCCCCATCAGGAATGGTCAATCCAGAGAAGAAGTGGCGAATGTCCATGGTCCCCGCCACAATTGGGAGACCTTGCAAACGGATGACCACAGCCATGCTGCGCTGAAACCACACACACCTGCAGATGAGAAAAGGCAACGGCCAGGTCAGACTCCTGTTTATCATACCAAGTTTTTAACTACAAGAATGACCAGCTACCTAATTAGGCCCTCAAATATTCCCTCAAACTATCCCAAGCAATGCAGGGTTTTTTTTTAATTTGAATATTCTAAAAACTGAACATTATGTGCCATTTACAATGTAAAACCTAGACAATTTCAACTTCCAAAAGGCATTAATTCTGTAAACAATTAGAAGTTCAGTCCCATGACTCAAAAGTTTCAGGGAAAAAAACCACCGTAAGAAAGTAGAGTCACCAATTACATCATTCAGACCACTAATTATTCAGTAAGATTTAAAAGAAATGTGCAAGTCAAATCAGGCCACAAAGTTGAATAATCTGCAGGGGAAAAACATGCAAAGAATCTATCAAAGTTAATATTTAAAAGTGGCTTAGCATTTTCCTTATAAATTTGACAACTTTGAAGAATTATCAGTGTCATTTTATATGACTCAATCTCAAAATGCAAAACAGAAACAGAAAACTGGAATACTAATGAATTACAAATACTTAACACTAAAGTAGATTCAAGTCTCAAATGAGAATGGATTCCATTATTTCAACCTAAAACTCTTCAATCTGCATTACAGCTCTATTAATTTAAACTATATATGCAATTACTTATTACAAACAAGGTTAATACATACTAAGAATCCAAAAGAAATACTGAATAGCCAAAACCTTAGTTATCTATATTCATCACTCCAAAAAGTAGAATCAGTTACAGTGCCATTCATCATAGCTGTTTTAATGAAAACTCAGATCCAATGACTCATTTCCAAACTCACCATTAAAACACACACACACACACCCCCCCCAAAAATGTCTCATTCTTCCCCCACAGAAAGCTGTTAACAAAAAAAGAATATTTTTTGGTTTTGCTTTTGTTTTAAAAAGAACTAGGGTATGAACTTTGTTCAGTGACTGCTATATAGTTTCTACTCAACAGAATTCCTGTGGAATTTCTGGGAGCTCACTGATCTCCTTAAAAAACAATCTATTCTGAGTTTTTCTTTTGGAGAAAAGTTTCTCCAAGATTTAAATAAAATTCCAGTATTTCAGTTCTTATGGCTTCCAAGAGTAAATGCAAGGGCAGTGCTTTGTAAAGTTATACAGAACAAATTATTGGCACTGGAAAAAAATATTAATTTGAAATTAATATGTTCAACACAGTGTTTTCCAAGCCATCTTAAAAATCAACTTTTAAATATAAACTAGCTCTGTGACCTCAGGAAAATTATAAATGAGTTGAATTTTGGTTTTATCACTTCTCAAACAGGAACATTAAAAGAGCAAAGCTTCCTGCTGCGAGCTCTAAGAATCCCATTAACTCCATGAAAGCAGTTTTTCAGTGTCAAATATTGTGTGAATACTAATTTGATACAACAAAATCTGTAATTTATCTCAACTATTATGACCGCTGTACACAAAGCAGAGATATATTGTTTGGCTTTGACAATTCTCTCACACACATACACAAAAATAAAAGCCACTTTCAAATCTAAGCCAGAAAGATAGACTGGCAAACAGAAAATGCTTTTTGTGAGACCATTATAAAACACCAGAAATTTGGGGGAGGAGAGAAGCCTTTCATTTTTGGTTTGCAAGTCAACAAGAAAAATTAATTACTAAACAAATAAATCACACCAACAAACTCTTTTCTCCTTATTTTTATTACTATTTAGCAGTCTATACAGAAGCTTATCCAGATTTCAAGTCATTAAATCAATTCTCATTCCTTACTATCTGTAGCATATTGGCTTCATGCAAAATTAAGATAGCATTCCTGTTCAACTTCAAAAAATGCTTATTTAATCACTACATGGGGGAAACATCATGGGTAACTAATCCAAGCACCCTAAATGACTTGAGAGATGTTAGTTTGCACTTGGACAGCAAAATGGGAATTTGATACAGTCCCAAGAACACAAAAATTAAACACAGGGCTAAAGTGACAAACACAGTAACTCTTCAAAAACAATCTGCTGCTAAGAGAAGAGATTTAGTGAAAGTCTGCACAAGGTACGTTCGAAAACATGATACTGAAAAATCTGCCCAGATTACCAGCTAGAAAAGGGTTGAGGATTAAACCAAAGAGCACAAGAGTTATTCATAAAGCCATCTAAAGAGAAAATGGTTTTAGGTTCTGAAAAAATATGAAATAAGATCTGCTATTCTGCTACTAAGTGCCTGTTTGACAGGTAAATCATTTCAACTATCTTCAGCCTACCTTTGTTACTTAACAAGAAGGTTAGATTCCAATCACTAAAGTTTCATCTCAAGTCAAAATAGGTACTCTAAAACATATGACCCGTTGTCTACAGCTATACCTCTAAGGAATATTTAAAAACCATACCAATAACAAGCACCTATATTTGCAATTAGTCTGGAATGCTACACTGAGGGGGAAAAAAAAAAAACAGCATATTGCCTAATAATAAGGAATCAGCAGGAGAAATGGATCTATATAAAACTGAACCCTGAAGAAAGCGACAACTGTTCAAGGTACCCAGTCCACCCCACCCCCATCCCTCAGATAAGACTTAAAAAAAAAAAAGAAAAAAGAAAATACCCCACAATTCAGTTACTACACATATTTTCATGTTACTAAATAAGCTATCTCATTTTATTTTGTATAAAAACAAACCCTCTATTCAAAATCTCTTACCTGATAAAACAAGAGATGTATTTTCTTAACAAGAAGTAGAGGCCAAGGCAATCCTGTGGGCAACCAATTAAAACCAACTTTTAGACTGCAATAGAGAATAAACGGAGGCAAAAATCAATGCAGGAAACACAAAACAACACGCACAGGCCACACTGAACTGTACATTATGAAGGCGAGTCTGAAACCACCAGAATACTTCATTAGAATGCTTATTAAAAAAAAAAAAGAAAGAAAGAAAGAAAGAAAGATACACATGTACCAAGCAAAATCCCACTCATGTTACTTGGTATTGCTTTCAAATGTGAGTATCTCTCAAAACATTATATATTTACATACATCAAGAATGTGCCATAAATTAGTCCAAGAATGAATCAATTAAACACTAAAACAGTCATAAAGCTCAGATTCACACTGGTAATTACTTTTATCATTTGATGATTAAACCAGTCCAGAAAATTCCATTATACAAGTCCAACTACAACCTATTTCCTCAGGTCCCACCAAACGTTTGATGAAAAAGCACAAGTTCACACATAAACAGTTCCAAGACATGATAAAATCATCAATTCAAGAGTACTTATGGAAATTCTTGCAATTGCTCTTCCAAAATATCTCCCTTTGTACCAAATAGCATCAAGCACCAAGAAACATAAATGAAGCGAAATTTCAGGCTACAGCAATTAATTCCTATTTAAAACCACTGGGGTTCAAAATCTTAAGGAAAAGTGCTTTTTCTTCTAACACCAAAACTGTTCCAAGAAACTTGTTAAAAAAAAAAAAAAAAAACTAAAAATGTCTGGCATATTAAGAATAGTTCCCAAAGTAAAAACGAATCACTATCTCTTACTGAAATTTTTTCCAAACCGGTGAGGTTGTGAACAATTCACAAGCAATATAGAAGATCAAATGATTAGACAACTACATTAAAAAGATAATTTTTTTAATTCAGAGAAAGAGAAGAAAATCGTCACTGGTAAGTATGAAGATTACCAACAGAACACTATTTTAAAAATGCTCATTTTTAACTATCTTTCAAGTTCGAGATACCACCTGTGAGCTTAATATTCATCACTAACATATCAAAAAAATTTTAGTGTTAATCTCAACTTTTTCTAAAGGACAAGCTAAACATCTTCTAGACAACTACTAAAATTACTGCAGAGTGAGATTGTTTTGCCACAAAAGCTATGCACATATGTCACAAACAATGCTTTAAAAAGCCCAGAGCACTGTATTAAAACTTTTATACAATGTACAAATCAGTTCTAATTAGGTCTAAAGAGTTTTAAAACTCTTAAAAACTTCTAGGTAATTTTAGAAGTTTGTCTAACAGGTCACAAAGGGAAACATAAAACACAATAAAGCCTGCTTTAGGTAAAGGCTATGCTCAATGAGGAAGACCATGAATTTTTGCAATATTAATTTCTAAATGTGCAAGTTTGACTCTAACAGAACCAGAGTAATTTTCTAATTAAGCATTTATGATTAATAGATGATCCTCCACTGGAGATTCCAATTCAAAACGTCTGGTATGGGGCCCAAACATGTGCCCTGAAGGTAAGGGAAACAAGTTCCTCAGCCTCCTCCCTTCCAGACCCAAGAAGGTTCCATATGTCCATTTGGATAGGAACAAGTTCAGAGTCAGCCAGTTATGCCCAAAGGGAACACACTAGACCTACTATCAAAAATTTCTAAAGGGTTGCCAGAAATTACTATAACAAGAAGGAAAAGTCTCATTCCACAAGTTGAAAGGCCCAGCTGATTTCAGCAAATGCCTCATTCAAATTTTATGCTGTTCAATCTAAAGTACGAAATCAATCTGGAAATAAATTTGTGAAACTTTTCTATTTAAGCAAAGGGGAAAGCCCACATCAACCCATACCAAAGAAAACTACCCAGAAAGTTCAGGCTAGAAGCTAGAACTTTACAACTCTTGGCGTTACACTTCTTCCTTCAAACAGACAAAGTAAATAGAAACCAAGAACTGAAGTACTTTTGTTCTCAACACTTCACTTGTAAAGAGCACAATAATTTTATAGAAGCACCAATGTTTTCCAGGAACCGACTTATTCCTGTGTTCTAAATGTCAGCGAGCAATGGAACGTAGGATCCCAAAATGAAAAATCCACTACAACCACCTTAAGACTTGGTGAATTTTAGAAGGATAAGACTGAAACAATTTTATGCAACAAAACATCTAAAATACAGGTTTTAGGGAATCCCTGGGTGACTCAGCGGTTTGGCCCCTGCCTTCGGCCCAGGGTGTGATCCTGGAGAGGGGGGATAGAGTCTCGCATCAGGCTCCCTGCGTGGAGCCTGCTTCTCCCTCTGCCTGTGTCTCTGCCTCTTTGTGTGTGTGTCTTTCATGAATAAATAAATAAAATCTTAAAAAAAAATACAGGCTTTACTTATATGTAAAGCATAAAGGTATGAAGGAGAAAATGTGCCTGATTTGCCATTAAATTCACTGATACATACCAGATCTAAAACAAGAAGATTGCTCTAGTATACTTTTCCACTTTGTTAGGAATTAGTCCTAACATAGTGGCTTTGCGTCAGCTTTAGAAATACAAGATACATGCACAAATTACAAATATCTGCGATGAAAATTTAGCATATTATTATGACACAACACATTTTATTTACTAATCATTTCAATCACTTGGAATTTCAGAGTAAAATGTCTGACAAGAATCCTCGTATAGTCAGAAAGCCAAAGCACAAACCAGTTGAACTTAACCGTTTCCACTCTCTTCATCTGGTGATAAACATCAAAAAGTGAATTTTAACTTTGTTCAGTTATCAGTCTTTAATCAACAAAAACCAGAGTACAGCAGAGCTAAATTCTTTAGATTCAAAAAATAAGAAAAGCAGCACCCCTCAAATGTTCACCTCAGAGATGAGCAACAGAGAACCAATCATAATGGGCACAATGCTATAAAGCCGCATAATCACATTATGGCAGGCATTATGGAAAAAAAACACAGCTTCATCCACTTGATTTTGTTCCCATCCCCAAATGGATCACATTTCAGATTCTGGGATCATTTTCCCCCCCTGGGATCATTCTTTTTTTTTTCCCCCTGGGATCATTCTTAATGAAACAATTCTTCTGACACTGAGGGACATGAATCTTTTAGATAGCTCGTTACTTAACTTTCCCATTAACCTCCAGTCCTCAAAAGTGGCAAATCAAGACATTTCCAAATAAGATATAGACTCCCCCTGCCAAAAAGACTATAATATTATTTTTCAGCTCTCCCCCCAAATGCCAACAAATATGTTCATTATCTTGATTTAAACTTAAAAGCAACAATATTACTTCTAACCTAGCCAACCACATTCGCCCTCACTTTTGGTCTTAAGACTTAAAAAGTGGCTTGAAACTTAATGAAATAAAACTCATTGCAAACCAAAAGGTATCTGAGTGGTGGTAGTAAAATCTGATAAACTATAAAGTAGGTGAAGTTATTTTTCTGCTTAGTTGACCTAAAATATTCAACAACATTCATTTATACCACGAACATTTATTAAGTACTTGTGGCGGGGACAGGAGATATAGAAATAGTCGACAGTCCTTAGATTTTAGGGAGAGATATCTAAGAGCATATTTTGTGCAATTACTGACACTTAGAAGTTCTTTCTACAACCTCTACAGAAGAAAATATTCATCTAAACTGAAAAAAAAGCGTGGCTCTCTACCAAATGGAATAAAAACAGTATGTACATTGTCACTGGATTCCAGCACCTGGAATACACAGGTCCACAAATCGTTTCACATCTAAAAATTGTACCAACAACCCCCAAACTCTCAATATGCAATCATCAAAACATTTGGCATATCACAAGAAAGTGAAAGAAGCCAGAAGTATGCTGACATGAGCACATAACAGTAAGTTCCAAGTAACTACCAAAGTGGTTTCTAAAGCTTCATTTTCCACCTAACAGATACGAACGTAAGAAAAATACAAGTTATGCATTACAATCCTTAAACAAAATAAATATTTAATCAAGCATATAAAGATGATATAAAATGCATTCCCTGTTTCATTACAAAGTTTTCCAGCAATACTGAGTACATCCTCAACCTTTATATCAACAGGCCAAACATTTCATTTTCTTAAAAAATTGCCATAAAATTATTTTAACCACCTGTAACAGTTCTTCCCAACTTTTTAATATTCCTGGAAAATGCCTGAACATAATTACTTCCCACTAAATCCAAAAGTCCATTCAGTCAAAATCACCAAATTTCAAAAACGAGTACAACCAGTCTTGTATTACATTTCTATAAAACAAAACAAACAAGATCAGCCCATTATGACCAGACTCTTAGGACATTTTTCAACTGCAAATGATCTGAAATACATTAACAATATAAACTAAAGAACAAACTCCAATGTAATTCATCTCACCTCACTAATACTGCATTTCACAAAAACAAGATTTTAAACCATTCAAGCAAGCAGCCCTAAGAATACTCCAGTCACAAGTCCCTCCTTCAACGATCCTTCAGTTGCAATTACATTTTTCCTCAGATTATACTGACTGGAATTACACTATTCTTGAGAAATCCTCAATGGTTCCTGACAACTACCACAAATTATATTAGGTCATCTCTGGAAATCCTGGAGTCAAGGGAGGTTTCAGGGTCCAGAAACCGCTCCCACGTTAGAGCCTGCAACTCAGGATACAGAGCTCCCAGCACTCTTACGCTAAATAAATAACCCAGTTACCTTCACCAGAGCCGCTCAGATTTTTCACTGTAAAGTTCACATTACAGGCACACAAGAAGTCCGTGCATGCATTTACAATCTGGCAGCTAAGCCTGCACTGGTGTCCATCCCCTACGCAAACCTGTAGATTCTCAAAGCCCCACCCACTTATTTCACGTGGCTGCCAACTAACACCTCCAGCCTCCACTAGAGAAACTCACTCACACATCAAAAAGCACCCACCCTCCACCTCGTTGGGTCCGCTCCTCTCTCAGTGCTGGAGGCTCTCTCCTAAGGGATAGGCAAAGGTGGTGCTCTTTGCAGCTTCTTCCCTGCTTGGGGATCAAGGGCCTGGCTTCCGAAATTCTCAGAAGCCTGGGAGGCGTACTCACCCCCCACTTTCTCGCTACAGAGGCCGGCTTCTCAAGTCGCCGACACTCTAGAGGGTAAGCCCCGCCCCGCGCTGAGCCTTGGAAGCGTTTCCCTACAACCCTCACCACCTTCGGCCGAGAGGGCGGCCGGTTCTGACTTCCTTCCTTCCTAGGCTCACAGGAGTGTACCGACTGCAGCTTCCTCCCCACAGGTGTATCCAGACTCCAGTCCCCTTTTCCTGTTAGGCCACAGGAGCCTCCTTTCCACTTGGGATGGAGGGAGTGTCCTCACTACGTTTATCTCCTCACTACGGGGCACAGAGATGTAGTTACAATCTCTGTCCCTTTAGGGAGGCACAGAGAATCTTGCTCATTCGGGATAAACATGTGTTTTCACTGCAACCCCCGTTAGTTCGCAGGCCGCTGGGCCACCCAGCTGTGTGTGGCCTCCTCCCTCTCAGACCACGGGGCGTCCTCCCTAGGGCCCCGTCCCCACTTCGGTATGCAGGCTCATCCTCATCCTCTCTTGCGTCCTTCCTGCATCCTCTCAGGATTCAAAGGCGCAAGCGGCTTCCCAGGCCCCCCGCAGCCATGCCGCGACCCTTTTGTGTGGGGCGCTCGCAGCGGCGGGCTCGGAGGCCTCCGAAGGCCCCGCCCCGGGCCACCAAGGGGCGGCTCGAGCCCCGCACAGCCCCGCCCGTTCCGGGCTGCGGGAGTCTTACCGGGGAGAGCTGCGCGGCACCCGAACCCAGACCCGAGTTACCCCCCGCGCGAGTGCCTCCGCCCCGCGGCCGACAGCCCCAGCCCGAACGGCTTCCCGGAGCCCACAGCAGCCACCACCTCTTTCGCCGCTTCACAAAATGGCCGACAGCCCGCTCAGCAGCTCCGCGTTCCAGAAGGGGAGGGACGGAACGGTGACGTGCGGGGCGGAGCGGCGCAAGCGCGCTGAGGTTCTTGGGCAATTTCCCGGAAGTTGCAGGTATTTGTGGCGAGAGGAACTTTTCAGTCTTTTGCGTGTGGCGTTTGCGCACTAACTCCGCCTAAGGGGAGTGATTGATGAGCGGTGGTTTGGGTAAGAGTCTCGCTTTGCCCCTCAGTGCGGGCCTTTGTGCAAATTACTTCTTTCTCGATCCTCAGCGAAACGCAAGAAATAGTGCCTCCTTCGCATAATTGTTTCGAGGATGAAATGGACCACAAAGTAGTGCCTGGTTCTGTTGATGATGCCCTGACAGAATTTAAAAATTTCAGTCCAAAAAAAAAAAAAAAAAATTTCAGTCCAGGGGCACCTGGGTGGCTCAGTAGTTGAACATCTGCCTTTGGCTCAGGTCATGATCCCCGGGTCCTGGGATGGAGTCTCGCATCAGGCTCCCCAAAGGGAGCCTGCTTCTCTACCTGTGTCTCTGCCTCTCTCTCTCTGTGTCTCATGAATAAATAAAATCTTAAACAAAATAAATAAATACAAAAATTTCAGTCCAAGGAGCCTTACCCAGTTCTCATTAACCCCTCCACGGCTGCACTTAGTTTTATTTTATTACAGAAAAAATAATTCTTGTGCTTGCTCTGGTCCCAGCCTCCCAGACTCTACTCCTGCTGCCTCAACCCTATTATTGTGATTGAAACCGCCATAGAGGGAGGCCTGGGTAGCTCAGTTGGTTGAGTGTCTGCCTTTGGCTCTGGGTGTGATCCTGGAGTCCCAGTATGGAGACTGCTTCTCCCTGTGCCTCTGTCTCTCTTAGGAATAAATAAATAAAATCCTTAAAAAAAAAAAAAAAAAAAAAAAAAAAAAACACACATGAAGATGGATAGAGATTAAGATAGACACACTAATGTTTCAGCAAGACTTAACAAATTACCCCTCTTCCTTATTCTTAAAGCTTCTCCTCGGATCCCTGGGTGGCGCAGTGGTTTGGCGCCTGCCTTTGGCCCAGGGCGTGATCCTGGAGACCCGGGATCGAGTCCCACGTCGGGCTCCCGGTGCATGGAGCCTGCTTATGTCTCTGCCTCTCTCTCTCTCTGTGTGACTATCATAAATAAATAAAATTTAAAAAAATATTAAAAAAAAAAAAAGCTTCTCCTTTTCCTTCCCTTGTTTTTCTATAGAAACCTTTGTTTCAGGAGCTCTGCATCAATGTTGACATCTTGCTTACCTCAAAGTATACCTAAGAATGAGACTCTGGGGATACCTGGGTGGCTCACCAGGTTGGTGCCTGCATTCGGCCCAGGGCGTGATCTTGGGAGATCCAGGATGGAGTCCCACATCAGGCTCCCTGCATGGAGCCTGCTTTTCTCTCAGCCTGTGTCTCTGCCTTTTTCTCTCTCTCTGTATCTCTCATAAATAAATAAATAAATCTTAAAAAAAAAAAAAAAAAAAAAGAATGAGACTCCGATAGCCATTGCCAGTGCTAATCATGAGACTCCCTTGAAGACATAACCAATAGGGCTGGCAGTACTTCCAGATTCCCAACCAACTGCCCAGACCCTGTATTTTTTTCTATAAAACCCCTCAGCCTTTTACCAATTATGGGTAGGCAGTTTTGAAGGCATTAGCCTGCTGCAGCCTCCTTTGCCTGGAAATCATAAAACTATCTTTCCTCTTTACCCCCAAACTCTATCCTTGTGCTATATTTCAGCTCTGGAGCACAGAGCCTGGTTTTCAACAACATAATGACTGTCATGAAAATTGAGCTAATTTTGTTTTAAAGATTTTGTTTATTTATTCAGAGGAGACACAGAGAAAGAGACAGAGATATAGGCAGAGGGAGAAGCAGGCTCCCTGCAGGGAGCCCAATGTGGGACTCATCTTGGGACTCTAGATCACTGCCTGAGTGGAAGGCAGACGCTCAACCACTGAGCTACGCAGGCGTCTCTGAACTAATCTTTCAAATCAGGAAGTGAGGGGTCAATTGCGCAAGAAAATCAGGGACTAAGCTCCCACAACTCCAACAAGTTTTTGGGAAGATTCGAGGGGCAGACTTGCCTAGTACTAGTGCAGTATGCCAAAAACAGAAAATTGGAAAACCAGGCCACACTTTTAAACCAAACCTACACTTTGTTACATATACTCTTTGTCGGTATACTATAGTGTTTTGAAACAAAACCTACTAAATGCAACTGGAAACAACAACAATCCAGGTTGTTTCCTGGATTCACTCCTGGAATAGAAAATGGTCATTAGGGCAGCCCGGGTGGCTCAGCGGTTTAGCACCACCTTGGGTCCAGGGCCTGATCCTGGAGACCCGGGATCGAGTCCCACGTCAGGCTCCCTGCACAGAGCCTGCTTCTCCCTCTGCCTGTGTCTGTGCCTTCTCTCTCTCTCTCTGTCTCATGAATAAATAAATAAAATCTTAAAAAAAAAAAAGGGCATTAATGAGAAAACTGGTGAAATTTGAATAAAATCTGGAGTTAATAGTAACATATAGATGTTAATCTCTTAGTTTTGACACAAAAGTTTTATATTAGATGTTAGAATTAGAGGAAACTGGGTGATGGGCATCTAATTCTGTACTGTCTTTGAAACTGTCTCTAACTCTAATATTAGGGCAGCCCGGGCGGCTCAGTGGTTTAGCGCCGCCTTCAGCCTAGGGCCTGATCCTGAAGACCCGGGATCGAGTCCCACGTCGGGCTCCCTGCATGGAGCCTGCTTTTCCCTCTGCCTGTGTCTCTGCCTCTCTCTCTCTCTCCCTCTGTCTCTCATGAATAAATAAATACAATCTTTTAAAAATAAATAAATAAATCTAATATTACTCAAGGGGCACCTGGGTGGCTCAGTAGGTTAAGCATCTGCCTTCGGCTCAAGTCATGATCTCAGGGTCCTGGGATTGAGCCCTGCATGAGACATTACACTCAGCAGCGAGTCTGTTTCTCCCTTTCTCTCTCCTTCTGTGATGTCTCTTGTTCTCAGTCTCTTTCAAATAAAGTTTTTAAAAATATATAGTAATTCAAAATAAAAAATTTGTTTAAAAACCTCCTCCCCATATATATACATTTACCTCCTATCCATATACATTTACCATACTTTGAGCTAGTAGCTCTCATACTTTTTTGACCATCATTTGCAACCAAGTATACACATTCAAATATATAATCAAAATAAAATACTTAAGGGGTACATGGCCCTTAAGTTGGTGGAACATGTGCCCCTTGATCTCAGGGTTGTAGGCTGGAGCCCCACATGGGTGTAGATTACTTAAAAATAAATAAATAAGAGGCACCTGGGTGACTCAGTCGGTTAAGTGTCTGCCTTCAACTCAGGTCATGATCCCAGGGTCCTAGGATTGAATCCAGCATCGGGCTCCCTGCTCAGCCAGGAGTCTGCTTTTCCCTCTGCCCTTCCCCCGTGCTCATGATCTCTCTCTCAGATAAAATCTTTTTAAAAAATTTAACAAAACAAAAAAACAAACAAAAAAACAAAATAAAATACTCAAAAATGTGTGATGTACTCCAATTTATTTTTTCTCTTGCTTTTTAAAATTTCTGGTAACTATCCACTTACAGTGTCAGACTCACAAATGGAGAAACTACTCTAGCTACATTATCCTGTTGGTTTCTCAAACATATCAGGCCTTTTACTCTTCCAGCTCCTTTTCATTCCTCATTCATCTCTAGCTCTTTCCCTGACTGGAAATCGTGTTCTTGCTTACATAACACCTGCTTTAAAAAGCTTTCCTAGTATATCTAGCATAGTAGTTTCTAATATTTCCTCTTATCATTGTATTTCTTCTGTAGCACTCATCACAATCTATAATAGCTTTGTTTACTTCTTATTTTCCATCTCTCTACTAGAATGAAAGCTCATTGAGGACAGAGTCCTTTTGGTCCCATTAGTCAATATATTCATAATACCCAGAATAATATTAGGTTCCTGAAAGGTACTCAAATAGTTGTCAAATGAAGGGATATGCAAGCAGACTGAGTCATCTACTGGAATCAAGTGGGGTGGTAGTTTGCTCCTGATTTCCAAGTACAGGTTGGAATTCTCCCTGAGACTTTCATAAAGTCACAAATTAAATAAAGGAAGGTGATTTTATTTCTCTTATCTGCAAATTAATATTTTTTAAAAAGAAACATAAATTATTAGAATAATGGGTGGGGTTATATAGATATTTCTAGCTCCATTAGGTCAAAAAAAATATAAAGGGACAAGAACAGGAGACAAGGCTTCTAAGAAACTTGCTGTCAGTCTACAATGAACACGAAGAGGTGGGCTTTGGAGCCAAAAAAGAAATTAAATAGCAGTTGATTATGCTTGCTCCTGAAGGAGTCATTCTTGCTGTGCAGTAGTAAGCAACAATTCAAATATCCACATAGAGAACTGAGGTCTCTGAACAAAGAACCATCTTCCAGTTCCTCTGGCTCTCCCCACCAAGAACATCCATTCACCATAAGACCAAAGAAGTACTCCTGGAGAGAAACATGAGTGTTCCCCCACCAAAGGAGCTGAGGCTAGAGGAAAGATAGTTTTCTTATATTTCTGTCTTGGGCTGATAGTAGTTGATGCTGAAGTCAACTGGACTACACCAATTCTGGTCTGATATGAAGCATCCACTGGGTATAATAAGATACCCAGATGTGCATGAGCTGGTGAAGTAGGAGAAGCCAGGACAGCACAAAGTCAGAGGCCCACTCCTCTAGTGTTGGGTCCACTTGATGCTTTTGAGGTCAATGCCATCCTGCACCATCTCCCAGAGAGGGCTGCCAAAGAAAAGAGACATTGGGTGAGTAAGGGCTTAGATAGGAAACAGCTGACATTGGTCTCTGACCCCTGAGCCCTGACTTAACTCTATCCGTTCTTGTCTCTCCACTTTCTTGCCCTGACAAACCCCAACATAGTGGTTAACAAGTCCTTCCCAGCTCTCTTTAAATTCTTGTCAGCTCCAGCCTCTCCATAGCTGCCAAAAAACAATAACTGAGTACCACAGGTTCAGCTCCAGTGGGGCCAAGTCAGTGGCATCAGGTTGCGGTCATGTTCAAGAAGCTCTCATCCCATTCATGAGATACTATGGAAACAGTTTCCTTAGTGGAACCAAGACCCCTGGAACCTATGTAAGCATCAAGTTTCTGCCTCTCTACTCATCCCCACCCAAACAGACAACTTTTCAACACTTCTTTCTAGGTTTTTCTCTACTTCTCAGGGCTAGAGCTTAGCCCTAAATTACCAAGATATGTAGCATGCTTAACCAATTCCTACCAGCTTCATCACCCCAGAGTTGGACTGTGCTTCCAACATCCCTGGTTCCAATTCAAAAGTATCTCTTGCATCTTAGATCTGAGCATTTCATCTTACACAGAACTGCTGCTGATAAATCTCGGCTAAGCTCTAATTCCCTTCAGCTTGAATGCCTTGCATAATATTCCCAGACCAGATATTACTTCAAGGTGTTATGACTGTAGGATTCCGGTTTGGAGTTCCCAGTTAATTTTCTTCTACCCAATTTCACTCTTTTCTTGGCTTATCCCTCTCCTTTATGCCATGCATTCCCAGCATGCCTTTCTATGTATGACCTTTAACGTGGCTCCTTAAAGTTAGCGATCTCCTTCTTATCCTTTCTCTTTAGAAGTCACTTACTGTCATAGACTCACAAACTAAAGCTTTAGCCAGGGGCTAGTAAGACCATGCTGAATTCAGTTTGTAAAGGTCAGAAGAAACAGGTTGAAGATGCTGAAGCCAGAGGAATCTTGAGCCTTAGAAAACTAAGCAAGCTGTGGATATTTCAGCAATACAACTAGACTCTGGGAGGGAAAGTCCAGAGCCCAGAGAGACCTAAGAAAGTTCATAAAGGGAATAAGGGTATATACTTAAATTTCCTCACTCTCAATAACTAGACCAAGAGAATCCTGAAAGTTGAATTTAACCAGAATGGAGCCAGACTCTGAAAAAATTCAGAGGCTTCAATGTCCCTAGGAAGAAGTGGAGCTCTATGGCTACTAAGGGAAGCCCTGGTGGCAGCTGGCTGACAAAGCATCTCTTGACCTTGCTTATAAAGCATCTTTACAAAGAATACTCTGAGTAGTAGTTCTTAACATTTTGAGAATTTGTGTTTTTATTTTAGGTTTTAAGATTTTATTTATCTGACAGAGAGGGCACGAGAGAGCACAAGCAAGGGGAACAAAAGAGCAAGAGGGAGAAGCACACTCTTCATTGAGCAGGGAACCCAGTTCGAGGCTTGATCCCAGAACCCTGGGATCATGTCCTGAGCTGAAGCAGATGTTTAACTGACTTAGCCACCGAGGCACCCCAAACTTTTGAGAATTTAAAGAAAACTATGAAACTTTTTTTTAAGAAGAAATTTCTATTTTTTAAAATTTTTTAAAGATTTTATTTATTTATTCATGAGAGACACACACAGAGAGAGGCAGAGACACAGGCAGAGGGAGGAGCATGCTCCTCATAGGGAGCCCGCTATGAGACTCAATCCCAGGACCCGAGGATCATGGCCTGAGCCAAAGGCAGCTGCTCAACCACTGAGCTACCCAGGCATCTCAAGAATTCCTATCTAAGGGCAGCCTGGGTGGCTCAGCGGTTTAGTGCCGCCTTTAGCCCCGGGCGTGATCCTGGAGACCCGGGATCGAGTCCCACATTGGGCTCCCTGCATGGAGCCTGCTTCTCCCTCTGCCTGTGTCTCTGCCTCTCTCTCTCTCTCTCTCATGAATGAATAAATAAATAAATAAATAAATAAGTTGGAAAAAAAAAAAGAATTCCTATCTTAAAGGGAGTTTTTTTCTATGTAGTCTACAAATCACTAACTTTGTATTGATATTAATACTATCATAATGAAAAACGTCTGATTTTATATAGTTATTTAGTTTTTAAAAACACTTTGTCGGGCAGCCCAGGTGGCTCAACAGTTTAGCACCTGCCTTCAGCCCAGGGCATGATCCTGGAGTCCTGGGATCGAGTCCCACGTCGGGCTCCCTGCATGGAGCCTGCTTCTCCCTCTGCCTCTCTCTCTCTCTCTCTCTCTCTGTTTCTCATGAATAAATAAATAAAATTAAAAAATAAAATAAGGGATCCCTGGGTGGCGCAGCGGTTTAGCGCCTGCCTTTGGCCCAGGGCATGATCCTGGAGACCCGGGATCAAGTCCCACGTCGGGCTCCCGGTACATGGAGCCTGCTTCTCCCTCTGCCTGTGTCTCTGCCTCTCTCTCTCTCTCTGTGACTATAATAAATAAATAAAAATTAAAAAAAAAGAATAAAATAATACTTTGTCATATTCTGAAAACAAGTAGCCAAGAAGATCCACTATCTTGCTTTGTGGAACTTTTTTTTTTTTTTTTTAAAGTAAGTTCTATGCCCTATGTGGGGCTTGAACTCACAATCTCAAGATCAAGAATCACATGCTCTACTGACTGAGACAACCAGGGGCCCCAACTTTGTGGAATTTCTAAATCCTAAAATCCAGTATTCTCAAAAGCTGGTTTTAGGCAGTATAAACATAAAGCCTGAGGACAAGAGAGGAGCCAGCACTACAATTTCTTCCAAAGGGTGTCTGGTGCATAGTGCATACCTCATTTCTCGAAGACGCTTCACATGGTGAATGCACTTCTCCACTGTGTAGTCCACTTCCTCCTCTGTAGTGAAACGGCCAATGCCAAACCTGAAAAAAGGCACAAGAGAAGAGCTCTGCATTTGAACTCTAGCACCAAGGTAAATTCATTCAGCAAATACTCAACAAGGATCTACTCTACAAAAGTCACAGAAAGAACATGGCTAGAGTTTCTCAGGACACGGGTCTGTGGATCAGCCACATTAGAATCACCAGAGAAGTTTCTTATTCCTCCTCCAGTCCTAGTCAATCAGAATTTCTGAGTGTGGGACTCAGAAATCTTCACAAACTTCCCAAGTGATATTCAATGAAGTCTGAGAACTGCTGCTCTAGAAACTTCCAAGAAAAATCAAAAAGGGATAAGGAAAACAAGTCTGAAGAGGAGATGAATAATACCAAAGAGGATGCTTTTCATAAACGTTGTAGTTCAACTGACTGACCTGATAGAAGAATGAGCTAAATCCTCATCAGTGCCAATTGCTCGAAGGACATAAGAGGGCTCCAGGGATGCAGAGGTGCAGGCACTGAAGAGAAACACAAGGATCCTTGCTCAGTTCATCATCAACATCTGCTTTTAGCCACAAACCCCTGGTCTTCCTCCCATCCTCAGGTCCCTGAAGTCATTACATGGAAATAAAAGAGATATTCTAATTTGGTAGAGCTAAAGAGTCCAGAGCTGTCTACATTTTCTGGAATATGAACCTAGCTCCTCTGGTCCTTATGGAGGATATCGTCCTTGAGCAAGGATACTACCAAAGCATGACGGAACACTATACCACATGAGCTGAGTCTGACAACCAGAAGCAGTGGAGAACCAAGTGCTCACTCCCCTACGATTGAATACACCATCAGTACCAGCCTAGATGGCAGCTAAACCCTTGGTGGCCTTTGGAGCATCCTTTAATTCTGGGGGTCTGCAACAGAACTGCTAGTATAACACTAGAACAGATGCATGCATGCATCTCTTAAGGCCATAAAAGGCACAAAATTCTACCCAGGAAGCCCTCTTAAGGTGGCAAACTTCAGCCAGAGCCAAGCCAGCTAAAAACTCAATACTTACAAAATGACCTTTATACTTAGCCAAGAGCTCTTCTGTCACTTCCACACTTAGGAAGCTTAATAATGTTATGCCACTTAAGAGGCCAGGCTAATGAGTCCTGCCACAGTTCCTGTCTATGCAGTTCAACTCACCTCCCTGAGGATAAGGCGACATCCTTGAGAGCCATCAGCAGACTCTCCCCTTCCACATATGCAAAAGAGAGGTTGATACAGCCTGCAAAGAGAATCATTATGAAAGAAGTTTCAAAGTCTCAGACTCCTCCAGAATGGGGATAGAAAAGGCATGTCCATACCTGGGTAATGGTGCTCAGGGTCCCCATTCATCACCACATCTGGAAGGCTCTTCATTATCTTTTGTGTCAGCTGATCTGCTAACTTTGAGATCCGCTTATGGTCGTACTGAGGAGCAGGTAAGGGAGGACTAAGCATAGTGACCATTAACAGCTCAGAAACATACAAGATGAGGATCCCTATTCCTGTGTCCAGAAGTGACTGTGCATCAGACCCACTTATCATCCTGTATTACAGTGGGGAGACCACTGTATCCCCAGCACTAAGCACAGCACCTGGCATGCAAAGGTGCTCAATAACTGGACACATGGTTCCAATACGCTGGAAATAAATGAACCAATACCTACTGAATGGACCTAGATTTTGAAGCCCATTATATCTCCCTCAGAATAAGATGCCAGAAGCACTGGGACAAGGATGGGTTTCCTAAACCTCCTCTTCCAGCAAAGGTCTGATTCATTCATTTGTGCTAAGAAACTTCTAATAGGGCAGCCCCGGTGGCTCAGTGGTTTAGCGTTGCCTTTGGTACAGGGCCTGATCCTGGAGACCCAGGATCGAGTCCCATGTCAGGCTCCCTGCATGGAGACTGCTTCTCCCTCTGCCTGTTTCTCTGCCTCTCTCTCCCTCCCTCCCTCCCTCCCTCCCTCTCTCTCTGCGTCTCTCATGAATAAATAAATAAAATCTTAAAAAAAAAAAAAAAAGAAACCTCTAATAGGGGATGCCCGGATGGCTCAGTGGTTGAGCATCTGCCTTTGGATCAGGTCGTGATCCTGGAGTCCTGGGATCGAGTCCCACATTAGGCTCCCCACATGGGAACTGCTTCTCCCTCTGCCTGTGTCTCTGCCTCTCTCTCTCTCTGTGTCTCTCATGAATAAATAAATAAAATATTAAAAAAAAAAAAAAAGAAACCTCTAATAGTAGACCTAGCACTGGGGAAGAAGTTGAGGAAGGAAACTGCTCTCCCCATACCTCCATCTCTTGCTGTGCCACCTCACATGCGGCCCCCAGCCCAACCACCAAGGGCGTGGGCACTGTCCCAGACCGCATACCCCGCTCCTGCCCCCCTCCACTCTGCAGGGCCTCCACACGTACACGGGGCCGGCGGCGAATGTAGATGGCACCAACCCCTGGGAAACAAAATTTGTTACAATAGAGAAAAGATGAAAAATGCAGATGGAACAAATTATCACTTTTGGATGGGGTCAAAATAATCTTTCAACTTTTTGGTAAGCTTGAAAATTTCAAAATAAAAAGAAATGGAGGAAAAGGAGAAACAGCAGTAAAATCATAATATTTATAAAAATTATTTAACATTAGGAAGGTAAGTACTAGAAGGAGTAATGACCAAATGGTTTAAAGTAGCTCCCTATGGATGTCTGAAATGGCATCATGCAATGTATCATTATTCATAAGAGCAAAATACCAGAAAGAAGTCAGATATTCATCATCAGGGGACTGGGCAAATAAATTATGATACAGTCCACACAATGAAATACAAAGGTGGTGTATAAAAGAGAGAGGAAGGGGATCCCTGGGTGGCGCAGCGGTATGGCGCCTGCCTTTGGCCCAGGGCGCGATCCTGGAGACCTGGGATCGAATCCCACATCGGGCTCCCGATGCCTAGAGCCTGCTTCTCCCTCTGCCTGTGTCTCTGCCTCTCTCTCTCTCTCTCTCTCTCTGTGTGACTATCATAAATAAATAAAAATTTAAAAAAAAAAAAAAAAGAGAGGAAGCTCCTTCTGTACTGCGACTGTAAAATCTCCAAGATACATTTTTAGAAAACTGATGAAATCTGAATAAAGTTTGTACTTTACTTAAAAAAAATACACAGGACACCTGGGTGGCTCAGCAGTTAAGCATCTGCCTTTGGCTCAGGGAATGATCCCAGAGTCCTGGGATTGATTCCTACATCAAGCTCCCTGCATGGAGTCTGTTTCTCCCTTTGCCTATGTCTCTGCTTCTCTGTTTCTCTTATGAATAAATACATAAAAAAATCTTTAAAAAATACATTATTAGATATAAAAAGGAAGATGCAGAACAACGAGTATACTATGCTATTTTTTGAGTAAAAACAGAGGGGGAAAGAGGGGATATGCACTTGCAAATGCATAGAATAATTCTAGAAAAATATTCAAAAAATAGCCTTCCCAGAGAACTACATGAATGGTAGATAGAGGTGAGAGACTTTCTGGCCTTGTACTTTTTTGTAGCTTTTAAATTTGGGGGAAAAAAAAATTTTAAATACAAAAGTGGATGTGTTCAGTCAGTGGAACACAGGCCGTTGACCTCAGGGTTGTAAGTTTGAGCCATATGTTGAGTGTAGAGATTACATAAAAATAAAATCTTAAAAAAAAACAAAAACAAAAAACCTTTGGGGAAAAAGCAAAGAAAGATCAGATTGTAATTAAAAATCAGCATAATCTCCCACAGTATATCAAAGCTTAAAAATGTATATAACCTGGGCGCCTGGGTGGCTCAGATGGTTACATGTCTGCCTTTGGTTCAGGTCATGATCCCAGGGTCCTAAGATCAAGTCCCGAATCAGGCTCCCTACTCAGCGGAGAGTCTGTGTCTCCCTCTCCGTTTGCCCCTCTCCCTGCTTGTGCTCTCTTCGTCTTTCGCTCTCTCTCTCTCAAATAAATAAAATATTTAAAAAAATACATATATAACTTAAGGGGCACCTACCTGGGTGGCTAAGTCAAATGAGTGTCTGGTTTCAGCTTGGGTCATGGTCTAGCAGTTGTGGGATCAAGCCCTGTGTGAGGCTCTGTACTCAGCAAGGAGTCTGTTGGAGATTATCTCCCTCTCCCCCTGCTCCTTCCTCTGCTTATATGCACGCTCTCTCTCTTTCTTTCAAATAAATAAATAAAATATTTTCAATAAATGTATATAACTTAAGGCTTGGCAAACCCACTTACAGGAATTTCATGCCAAAATATGAGCATGAATCTGCAAAGATATTCACAAAGCTGTCAAAGATTTTAAATAGAGTGGCCACTTGGTGAAGTTCATCTTTTTTCACATAGAACAACTGCTTAGACAGAGATTTATTACAAAGGATCTCAGTTTTGAAATAATTTATGTAACAAACTACACTTAATTAAGAAATATTTTATTTCCTTATCAAATTCAAGTATCCTCACTATGTGAATCTCTGCAGTTCCCAAGTTTAGAGAGCACATGCTCTGACCCCATGTCTGGACAGTGAAGGACACCATGTTATCTAAATCCACTGGGATCTTGATTTCAGAAAGTAGGAGTCTGGATAGTGAGATACCTATATACATTTAAATGTTAAAATAAATAAATAAATAAATAAATGTTGATCAGAGGGCAGCCCAGGTGGCTCAGTGGTTTAGCGCTGCCTTCAGCTCAGGGCCTCCTGATCCTGGAGACCTGGGATCGAGTCCCATGTCAGGCTCCCTGCATGGAGCCTGCCTCTCCCTCTGCCCATCTCTGTCTCTCTCTCTGTGTGTGTCTCTCATGAGTAAATAAATAAAATCTTTAAAAAAAAATAAAAATAAAAAAAATAAGTGTTGATCAGAGCTTCTGCTCAATTGGTTTTATCAAAATACATTTACCCACAATAAAAGCCAATAAAGGCAACATTAAAGATAGGAGGCCTACTGTGGTTTTTATAATAATAACTCATAGAAACACTCTATAACCTCTGGGAACCTTGAGAAGAAGACATTTTACATATTTCCAAGAGCTATCAGTTTTTTTCTCAGAATGTATAGCCCGATGACATACACTACAAACACAGAAAGTGTACCAACATTACCAACCCCCACAGGCCCTCCTCACCTCAGAGACAGAGAAATTTTATAGCTACTTCCATAAAAGATAAAAGACTGGAGAGAAAAGACAGAATTCTGGCTAGAAACATTCTTGGGCCAACAGGACCATAGGGAACAAACAAATATCCTTGAGAGACTAATAGGAACACATTAAATCTAGGAATAAACGCCAAAAGATATAAAAGTCCAATCTTCCCCTGTGTTACAGAAAGACACAGGGAATGAAGGACTCAAAGAACATTGCTCTGAATATTATAGTGGGGCAGACAGGATAGATGGACTTATCTCGCTAAATTTGATATGACAAAACCCTTTGGTCCTCAACCAAATAAACCTCTACTTGCTTTCTAAGGATTTTCTAAAGAGGCAATGGAACAATGGACTGATATATACAGTTAACTGAAAGAGTCTACAAATAGGCAAGTGTATTCTTGGTTATTGCTAAAGGACACCTGCATTCTGCAAGACACTATGAATGTACAACTTCATCTGAGAGCAACGGCAGTCCCAAATAACTACAAGGAACATATGTCAAGGAGTTTACTGGGAGGTCTGGGAGAAAGAACTCTAGGAGGGGCTGGTACCTTTGGGACCATAGATTTTATGACCACTGATGCTCATGAGATCAATTTTCATGTCATTGACGTCAAGTGGGATTTTTCCAACAGCCTGGGCTGCATCGGTATGGAAATATACCTTTCTGGAACTGCAAATCTGCCCTGAGGAAACAACAGAGGGGAAGAATCATATCACAATGTTGGGAAGTCACCTGGCAGTGATCCCACAACATACCATGAGTTCTTTTTTTTTTTTCATACCATGAGTTCTAAGGCAAAACTGCATCTGTCATTACCCTCTAGCCATATAGTAAATAACTTCTCACTCTCTTTCTCTTAGTCTCTCTTTCCATCTCTCTCCCACTCTCTCTGTCATTCTCAGCTAGAGAAAATAAGGGCAAGTACAAATCACCAAATCAAAACATCCCTGATATCCTGATGGCTAAGACTCGTCTTACCTCCTTGACACAGGCCTTTCAATGTATCAGATTAACTTTTATATCCTTTGTAAAGGAAGCAAAGATTAGCAGATCTATTTGCTAATGTGCCTTAGGAGTTACAGGGTGAGTCTCTGGCTCTAAGTGAGCATAATAAAGAGATATACTAAAGTGACAAAAGTTAAAGGGGAAGAGAAAAAAGAATGGTGTTTTGTTTTTGGCAGCAACTGCAGTTAAATAGAAAGGAACAGAAAGAATACTAGACCAGGATTCAAATACTGCTATACCATACACAATAGGTCTTTGAACAAGGAAGGACTCATGCTCTGAAATTCCCTTTCCCTTGACCTCCCTCCCAGACCATTCTTGTTCCTCAGATGGATCCCAGTGGTAGGCATACATCAGGGTCCACCCATGATACTCACCTATTTCTGCAATGGGCTGCTTCACTCCAATTTCGTTGTTCACAGTCATGACTGACACCAGGCTGGTATCTGGCTGGATGGCAGACTCTAGTTCCTAAGAGTATCAGGAGCAAGGAGACATAAAGTACCAACAAAGTCCTCCCTAACTCAGAATATAGGCAAGCTTAGTCTTGGAAAGGGGCCTTTCACTACCCACTTATCAGAATGGTTAAAACAAAAATAGCGCCAACATAAAATGCTGGCAAGGATTCGGAGAAATTGCATCACTTACTCACTTGGTTATTACCATTGGTCATAACGTAAAATGGCATAGCTATGCTGGAAAACAGTTTGCCACTTTTTGTTTCTTACCAAACTAAACATAAAATTACCTTGCGATCCAGTAATTGTACTGTTGTGCATTTATCTCAGGGAAATGAAAACAGATTCACACAAAAAACATACACATAAATTTTCATAGCAGCTTTCACCACAACAGCCAAAACCTAGAAACAACCCAGAGGTCGCTCATCAGGTGAATGGTTAAACTCTGGTACTTCCCACACATGGACTATGACTCAGCAACAGAAAGAACAAACTACTGAGACATGTAACAACCTAAATGAGTTGCCAAAGACTTATGCTAAGGAGAAAAACCAGTCCCAAAACGTTACACACTTTATCATTCCATTTATATAACATTATTGAAATAAAAAATTAAAGAAATGGAGATCAAATTAGTGGTTTTAAAAGAACAACAGGAAGCATCACTGTGGTGATGAAAGTAATGTGATGGTGGTGGTAATTACACAAACCTCTATGTGACAAGTGAGTTCAAGTAAAACTGGGGCAACGAAAACAAGACCGGCAGACTGTGTCAACATCAATACCCTGGCTGTGATATACTTCTGCAAGATGTTATCATGGGAAAACCTGGATAAAAGATACGTGAGATCTCTCTGTATGATTTCTCACAATCACATGTGAATTGACAATTATTTAAAAGTTTAATTAAAAAAAGAGGAGAATCTTTCCTATGTAAGGTTGTCAGAGTAAGCTGCAAACAACAAAGTAGCAAAAATCAAGGTTATTGGTGACAATACTGAGGCAGGGATCTCGTCTGACTAAAATATTTCTCTTAAAGGAATTATTAATCAGCCTCCCAACATCTTGCTTTCCTGGACACTGGTTTATAAAGGTGCTCACTGCCATGTTTCCCTTGCTTCTTGTTTGCTTCTTTCACAGCATTTATCCTAATTTGTAACTACTTCATTTACATGTTTGCCTATATGTTAACTGTCCCCTTTACTAGAATGTAACCTCTCAGGAGGCAGGAACTAAACTTGTCTTGTTCATCCTGCTATCCGTGGTGCCACACACTATGGCATAATACATACTATGAGGTGAAAGAATAGCACACGTTAAGCATTATGAGAAATAAAAGCCAGAAAAATACATGCTCCTAGTATTCAGGAGACTTAACCTGGTGGAGAGATAGACAAACATACGACAGAGGATAGTAGTAAAAAGCCATTAAGGAATTTAAGGAATTTAGAGAAAAAAAGATATTAATAGGGGTTGGGGCAGGGATGCCTGGGTGGTTCAGCAGTTGGGCACCTGCCTTCAGCTCAAGGCGTGATCCTGGAGTGCTGGGATAAGGTCCCATATTGGGCTCCCTGCATGGAGCCTGCTTCTCCCTCTGCCTATGTTTCTGCCTCTCATTCTGTATCTCATGAATAAATAAATAAAATCTTAAAAAAAAATAGGGGTTGGGGCAGCTAAGAAGATTTCAGCACAGAGCTGAACTTGAGCTAAGTGGGTAAAAGAGGGAGAGAATTAAGGAAAGTGCAAAGAGGAGAAGAAATCAGAGGTGAGGGGCTATGTGAGAAGAGACCCACAGCAGGATTGGTCAGGCCCAATCAGGGAGATATCAAGGCTCTGTGGCTGAAGTGGAGAGTTTTACGAAGGGCCACAGTGGTCAACAGAACTAAAACACTAGGTGACAACCACCATGTCTGTTCTGAGATCAGTATTACCCTGATATCAAAACCAAAAAAAGATATCACAAGGAAACTGCAGATCAGGATCTCTAATGACTAGAGATACAAAAATCCTTAACAAAATACTAGCAAACCAAATCCAGTAACCTATCAGTGAATGTATACACCATATAAAGAGGACAAAACCACATGACTACTTCAATAAACACAAAAAACCAACTACTAAACCAAAATGCTTTCATAATACCCCCCCCCCCAAAAGAAATCAGACTTGGAGAACTTTCTCAATCTAATAAAGGACATTTATGCAAGAACAACTATGAAAAATCCACAGTTAACATCACACTTAAGGAGGAAAGCTTTCTTCCAGTATCAGGAACAAAATGAGGATGTCTGCTCTCATCACTTCTATTCAACTTTGTACTAGAAGTCCTTGCCAGGCAATTGGGCAAGAAAAAAATAAAAGGCATCCAACTTGGAAATGAAGTAAAACTCTCCCTATTGGTATATGACAGGGCTCTTCCCACAAACTGCATCTTAGGATTTGACTAGGGATGTTGGTATCCAAAATCTGATGGACAAGATGCATGAAATCACTACCGAAAATGTACATATAAGGATATGGGCTATAAAGGGAAATATTCTTCACAAAAACTACGCCTCCTTTTTAGAGAGAGGAGAAACATCAGTACAAGGGAAGAAGAGGCTAGAGCTTTGCCATGGTGAGTGTTGAGTCCCTGGCATCCTACACACACACAGCCAATGGCCCTCAGACAAACCAGGAAGCACTGACAAAGCTGAGAAACAACTCCTCCAGAGAAAAAGAAAATAGTCCACACACTGAAGGGGAACATATGCTCAGTTTCTCTCCCAGGCCTATTTCCCCAACCTTCCCCTCATCATTAGATCTAGTCCTTCAAGCTCCGGCTGAGGCTGATAACAGATTTACTGGCTGAAGCCAAGCTCCTCCTATTTTGCCCCCTCCTGTCAGTAGCCACTCCTACCTTCAGGTCGATGATGCCACTTTTCTTCACCGGGAGGTATGTGACCTGAAAGCCCTCAGCTTCCAGCGAACGGCAGGAGTCCAAGACACATTTGTGCTCTGTCTGAGTGGTGATCAAGTGCTTTTTCCGTGACCTATAGAACCTGGCCACCCCCTAGAAATTGGTGGTGGTGGAAGGAAGGAAGGGATACTCAGAGAGACAGCAAGGACTGCAATCCTTGAAAGAAAAAGTGGGAAAGAGTTGTATGCTCCAACATCAATTCTGTAACACCGGGCAGCGCAGGTGGCTCAGCGGTTTAGCGCCGCCTTCAGCCCAGGGCGTGAGCCTGGAGACCTGGGATCGAGTACCATGTCAGGCTCCCTGCATGGAGCCTGTTTCTCCCTCTGCCTGTGTCTCTGCTTCTCTCTCTCTCTGTGTCTCTCATGAAAAAATAAAAATGTTAAAAAAAAAAAAATTCTGTGACACCAAGTATGTGTCCTACAATTCAACTTAATTCTGACACTAACTACCCTGAATTAGTAGAAATCCTGCAGATTAAGGGGCTCAGTCCCAAAAGCCTAAACCTACTTCAGATGTCAGCCACAAGGCCCAGGTGGGACAAGCCAGACTTCAGTACTTTTGCCCCACTGGCTACAAATTTAGGACTTCCCACAGCACCCTAAGGTTCAGTAATTCACCAGAATGACTCTCAGAACTTGCTGAAAGCACCACACTCTTACAGTTTTATTATAAAGGATATAATTCAGGAATAGCCAAATGGAAGAGGTGCATACGGCAAGGCCTGAGGAGGGGATGGGCACAAAGTTTCCATGCCCTGTCTTTGTGAATCCAGGCATGCCACCCACCCAGTACATCCATGAGTTCGTCAACTTGGAAGATCCTCTGAGCCTTATTGTCCAGAGTTTTTATGGGGGTTTCATTATCAAGGCATGACTGATTAAATCACTGGCCACAGGACTGAACTCAATCTCTAGTTCCCCTCTCCCGCCCTGAGGGAAGTATGGCTGAAAGTTCCAACCCCCTAATCACATGCTTTGTTCTTCTGGAAAGGCCAGCCAGTCCCTTGCAACTAAGAGCCCACATGAGTCACTTCACTACCATAACTCAGGTATGGTCCAGAAAGGATTGTTATGAAACAAACAATTGTTATGTTGTATAAACAGGATTATTATGTAACAAAAGACATTTCTATCATTCAGGAAACCCCAAAGATTTTTGAGGCTCTGTGCCAAGAGATTTTAATATAAAAAAACATATTTTATGATGCTACAGGTAGAAAATAGGGAACATGCCTATCCTTGCATCCCAGGAAAAAGCTTTTCTCTTTATTTCCACTTAAGAATAAAACATGCAAATACGGTGACAACAATACCCAAAGCTGTCAGTATATAAGTGAAACTCAAACACTCATTCCCTGCTGATAGCAGTAATTATGCTACAATCTCTTCAGAAAGTCATTTAGAAAAAAGAAAAGAAAGAAAGAAAATCATTTAGAAAGATGTCTTGGGGGATCCCTGGGTGGCGCAGCGGTTTGGTGCCTGCCTTTGGCCCAGGGCGTGATCCTGGAGACCCGGGATCGAATCCCACGTCGGGCTCCCGGTGCATGGAGCCTGCTTCTCCCTCTGCCTGTCTCTGCCTCTCTCTCCTTCTCTCTCTGTGACTATCATAAATAAATAAAAATTTAAAAAAAAAAAAAAAAAAAAGAAAGATGTCTTGGGATCCCTGGGTGGCTCAGCAGTTTGGCTGCCCTGGAGGCTTCCATCTGATAGGGAGAGACACCACAATGCAGTGAATGCATGCAGAAGCACAGCAATCAGTACTTCAAAATAGGAACATCTAAACAAACAGGAGGGGCACCTGGTTGGCTCAGTCATAGAGCACGCAACTCTTGGTCTTGGGATTATAAATTCAAGCATCATGTTGGGTGTAGACATACTTGAAAATATAAAATCCTGGGGCTCCTGGGTGGCTTAGTTGATTAAGCATCCAACTCTTTTTTTTAAGATTTATTAATTTATTTGAGAGAGAGTGAGAGTACATAAGTGAGTAGGGGGGGAGGCAGAGGCAGATAGAAGAGAGAATCCTCAAGTTGACTCCCTGCTGAGTGGGGAGCCAATACAGGGTTTGATCCCAGGATTGTGAGATCATGTCCTGAACGGAAATCAAGAAACAGTCACTTAAGTGACTGAGGACCGGGTGCCCCTCAGTTAAGCATCCAACTCTAGGGATCCCTGGGTGGCTCAACAGTTTAGTGCCTGCCTTTGGCCCAGGGCATGATCCTGGGGTCCCGGGATTGAGTCCCGCATAGGGCTCCCTGTGTGGAGTCTGCTTTTCCCTCTGCCTTTGTCTCTGCCTCTCTGTGTGTGTGTGTGTGTCTCTCATGAATGAATAAATAAAATCTCTCTTTTTTAAAAAAAAAAAAAGCATCCAGGGATCCCTGGGTGGCGCAGCGGTTTAGCGCCTGCCTTTGGCCCGGGGTGTGATCCTGGAGACCTGGGATCAGATCCCACATCGGGCTCCCTGCATGGAGCCTGCTTCTCCCTCTGCCTGTGTCTCTGCCTCTCTCTCTCTCTCTCTCTCTCTGTGACTATCATGAATAAATAAATAAAATCTTTAAAAATAAAAACAAACAAACATCCAACTCCTGATTTCGGCTCAGGTCATGATTTTAGGGTTGGGAGATTGAGCTCCACATTGGGTTTCACGCTGGGCATGGAGCGTGCTTCAGTCACTCTCCCTCTCCTTCTTTTTTTTTTTTTCCTCCCTTTCCTTCTGCCCCTCTTCACTGTCCCTCACACATGCATGTTCTCTCTCTCTCTCTCTCAAATAAATAAATGTGCATATATATATATATATATATATATATACAAAATCTTTAACAAATTAAAAAAAAATTTTTAAAGGGATGCCTGGGCGGCACAATTGGCTAACTTTATAGACTCTTGGTTTCAGCTCCAATCATGATCTCAGAGTCATGGGATCGAGCTCCATGCTGGGCTCTATGCACCTAAAGATAGGAGCCACCCCTAAAATAAATAACTGATTTTTTAAAATAAATAAATCTTAAAAAAAGAAAGAAACAGGAGAAACTTGTAGCAAATAGATCTCATCAGAAAGAAAAGAGAAGGCTGAGAGGAAGGCAGCCCTGAAATCACATATAGAAGGGTGAAGGTGGTAACTAGAAGAGAAGCATGTCTAATTGCAAGTGGATTCTGGACTTCACTATGACTAGATCAAAAGGATGCGGAAGGGACACCTGGCTCGCTCAGCTGGTAATGTGTGACTCTTGATCTCAGGGTTGTGAGCTGGAGCCCCACACTGGGTGTAGAAATTATTTAAAAAGTATGGGGAAAAGGGCTAAGTCACCATTATCCACTCCCTAAAGTAGCTGCTGTCCAAAATACCAGTAGTTAATGGTCAAAGAGCCACCTTCTTCATGTCCAACTACCTCACTGAACTTAGTTCAACAGGAACAAAGACTTAAGATGGAGTAGATCTCAGAGGGTTGAAGGAAGCAATAAATCAGAAAGAGCCTATGTTTGCTTATGTCTTTTTTCACAATAGGGTCAGAGTGGGTAGCGGGGAAATATATACAGGAACCCAAATGATGGAAGGCCAACTCTCAAGTCAGGAAAGCCCAGATATATAAAAAAAAAAAAAGGAAAGCCCAGATATGCCTTCTCATTTTCTTACCTTAATTGCTATGTTGTTAGATTCAGTAGCGCCACTAGTGAAAATGATCTCACGAGGATCAGCCCCAATCAGAGATGCTACTTGCTGCAAACCAAGAAACAGAGATAAATAATATCAGTTCTGCAGACAGCAATGCAACTGCAGACATAGCTAGGACAGAGCTCTGGTTCAAGAAAAGCTCCAGGTGATCCCTGGGTGGCTCAGCGGTTTAGCGCCACCTCTGGCTCAGGGCGTGATCCCGGCTCCCTGCATGGAGCCTGCTTCTCCCTCTGCCTGTGTCTCTGCCTCTCTCTCTCTCTCTCTCTCTCTGTGTCTCTCAAAATAAAATAAATAAAATAATAAGGTAAAGTAAAATAAAAAATAAAATAAATAATAAAATAAAATAAAATAAAATAAAATAAAATAAAATAAAATAAAAGCTCCACTGCATCCTATCAACAGCCCAAAAAGTTCTGTGCCCACTAGGGTCAGACAATATTTAGATTCAGTTCCATTCCAGATCCGAGGCTCTTTTCCTGCCTGATACAAAATAATAATAATAATAATAATAATAATAATAATAATGGTTATTTATTTAAAGATTTTTTTTTCTTTCTTAAAGATTTTATTTATTTATTTGAGAGAAAGTGAGAGCACAAGCAAGGAGAGGGGAGGATCTTAAAAAAAAAAAAAAAGGGATGCCTGGGTAGCTCAGCAGTTGAGCCTCTGCCTTTGGCTCAGGGCGTGATACTGGAGTCCCAGGATCAAGTCCCACATCGGGCTCCTTGCATAGAGACTGCCTCTCCCTTTGCCTGTGTCTCTGCCTCTCTCTCTGTGTCTCTCATGAATAAATAAATAAAATCTTTTTTTTAAAAAGGTGGGGAAGGGCAGAGGGAAAGGGAGAAGCAGACTCCCCACTGAGCAGGACCCTGGGATCATGACCTGAGCAGAAGGCAGGAGCTTAACTGACTGAACCACGAAGGCTCCTCAAAGATTTTATTTTTATTTTATTATCTTTATTTTTATTTTAAGATTTTATTTTTAATATCCATACGCAGCACAGGGCTCAAACACTCCTGAGAACAAGAGTCAAATGCTCCACTGACTGAGCCAGTCAGGTGCCCCAATATTGGCTATTTATTTATTTATTATTTATGATCTATTTATTTATTTGAGAGAGAGTGATCATGTGTGAATGCATGGACACGAGCAGGGGGGAGGAGGAAGAGGGAGAGAGACTCTTAAGCAGACATCTTGGTGAGTGCGGCTAAGTGTGGAGCCCAACATGGAGCTCCATCTTATGACCCTGAGATCATGACAAGCCAAAATCAAGAATCAGATGCTCAGGGGGCGTCTGAGTAGCTCAGTTGGTTAAGCGGCTGCCTTTGGCTCAGGTCGTGATCCCGGGGTTCTGGGATCGAGCCCCATGTCTGGCTCCCTGCTCAGCAGAGTCTGCTTCTCCCTCTCCCTCCACCTCTCCCTATGCTTGTGCTCTCTCTCTCTCAAATAAATAAATAAAATCTTAAAAAAAAAAAAAAAAAGAATCAGATGCTCAGGGCCAGCCTGGGTGGCTCAGCGGTTTAGTGCTGCCTTCAGCCCAGGGCCTGATCCTAGAGACCTGGGATCGAGTCCCACATTAGCTCCCTGCATGGAGCATGCTTTTCCCTCTGCCTGTGTCTCTGCCTCTCTCTTTTTCTCTGTGTCTCTCATGAATAAATAAATAAAATCTTAAAAAAAAAAAAGAATCAGATGATCAACTGACTGAGCCACCCAGGCACCCCACAATATTGGCTTTTTAAAAAGCACTTATTGGGGATCCCTGGGTGGCGCAGCGGTTTAGCGCCTGCCTTTGGCCCAGGGCGTGATCCTGGAGACCTGGGATCGAATCCCACATCGGGCTCCCGGTGCATGGAGCCTGCTTCTCCCTCTGCCTGTGTCTCTGCCTCTCTCTCTCTCTCTCTCTGTGTGTGACTATCATGAATAAATAAATTAAAAAAAAAAAAAGCACTTATTGAGGGGTGCCTGGTGGCTCAGTGGGTTAAGCATCTGAGTCCTGATTTCAGCTCAGGTCTTGATCTCAGGGTCATAAGTTCAAGCTCTGCATTGGGCTCCATGCTGGGTGTGGAATCTACTTGTGTGTGGGGGGGGAGCAACTTAAAATAAAAAGCCCTAATTGAGCTCGTGGTATGTATAAGCATTGTGTTAATAAAACACATCATCAGCAATATCTCATTGAATCCACAAAATGATCTTAAGGAGTAGGAACTATTACAATCTCCATTTTCAATGTGTGGAAATTGATATTCATAAAAACTAGGTAACATTCCAAAGGTCATTTAGTTAGGAAATGTAACAACCAATAAAATGCCTTCAGAGGGACTCCAAGGCCTGATCTCTAATCTCTTCCTGAAAGAGCCTCAAATCATGTCCACCTCCACCCAGAGCTATGAATGAAATGCCTCCCATAGTCCACCGAACCTGTCATCAGAACCTCCTATCCTTCTGTACTAACCTGGCGAGCATGTTCCATGGCTGCCTCACTCTCCCAGCCATAAGCATGTGTCCGGGAGTGTGGGTTTCCATAGTAGTTGACTAGGTAAGGGAGCATGGCATCAAGTACCCGAGGGTCCTGAGCACAAAAGAATAAATCAGTCTCCTTGAGTCCACAGATCACTCAGGCCCCACTCCATCCCCTCAGACCTGCCCAAACTGCCTCCACACACTCCCAACCCTTCAGACACCGCCTAGATTGTGCCTTAAACATTCTTCCATTCCCTCAGGTACTAAACAAATAGCAGCCCAATATACTCCCACTCTCGACCCATCGTTCTACCAGATTATCATCCTACCATCTCCTCAGGTAATCTACAAACATTGCCTGGTCCCGACAGCCGTTTCTACATCCTGCCAGGTGATGCGATCTACAAGGGCCAGGAGTGACAAGAGTCCACATGTTGATGAAATCTTCCATTAATACTGAAGTGCTTATCATGTGCCAGGTTCTGTATAAAGGGCTCCTTTACACCTTTTTAACCCTTTTAATACTTGCCCAAATTCACATAGTTAGTAAATAGCAATCCAGCTAATTCCAGAGCCTATGCTTTTATTCCTACTATAGTGCCTACACCGAAGTGATTTGATCAAGGTCAATAGCTAGTAAGTAGAACTGCTTCTAGTTTATTATAATTTAAACCTCCTGACTCCTGGCCCATTGCTTTTCCCAACACACACTTCACGATGACTCTCACTTCTGCAGGATCCAGTCATTTTGGTGCATTATCACTTCTGCATTGTAATTGTTATAAACAGCTTTGGGGAAATCTGCCCCTCCATCCTTACCAGAGGAGTTGTCGCTTGCACATCCATATACAGAGGTCGCAGCACTGACTCTGCCGGTGGAGCAGTGGCTGTATCTGAGGGAACAGCAGACTGGGGAGCATGGTCTACAACTGACAAAAAAAAAAAAAAAGGTATGGAAGGGCCAAGCGTGAGAGAACCTATGGACACAGGGTATCCAAGACAGCAGGAGGTGAAAGCTGGATGGGAGTGAGATGAGCTGAAAGGACGCAGGGGTTGAATCTCAACGGAAAAGCAAACAAAACATCAGATCAGAGAACTTAAGCAAACTGTAAAAGGAGGTTAGGGAGAGAGACCATGTTCTTGGAGGGGGATGTAGGGACAATATTCGAATTGCTTCGTTGGGAGCAGGGAGGGATAGGAAAGGGCAGCCATTCAGGACTGTGGAAACAGGGTAGGTAAGATCTCCCTCCAAGATTACTGGCTGGACGACTAGCATCTCTTAAAGTTGGCCGAGAGGTCTGAAGGCCGACGGAACTTGCAAGGCTCCGAAGGCCTGTGGGGCAGGATCTGAAGGCAAAGTCAACCGTTCTGAGGGTGGGCGTGAGGAAGTTTGAGGGGTGCAGCAGGAAGGCAGGGTCAGAGGGTCTGGGTTGCGCGCGCGGAAGAGGGAGGCTCTGTAATATTGAGGTGCACCGCCACGCGAAGGGAGAAGGTCCGCGCCTGCCGGGAGGCGGCGGCGAGCAGGACCCGGAGCGTACCGCGCAGGCGCAGCCCCCGAGTGGGCGCCTCGGACCTGGACCCCGGAGCTACCGGCACAGCCGCGGCCGCCCGCCTCCAAGCGGTTCGCAGCAGCATGGTCCCGCAGGCAGAGCCCCCCGCCCGAAGCGGCCGCAGTCCTCAGCTACGTGCTCCCGGAAGTTGTGCTCCGCGTCCCGGAAGCAATTGCTCGGGCCGCGGGCGCGCTCCGCCTCGCGTTCCGGGTGAGACGTAGAACTGAGCGACCGAAGCCGCGAACGAGGTGAGGTGGGGGGCACCGCGGCGCGGGGACCCGAACGCTAAGAGGGTGATGGAGTTGGGCTACGCGCTTATTTTCCTCCCTGGACTTCCCCGAACCCTTAGATTCGCTCCCCACCCCGCCTCCTCCGGCCCCCGCCCGGGCTGGCGGCTAGGCCCATACTCCCCTAACCTTCGAACCCCGCAGATGCCGGTGGCCGTGGGGCCCTACGGACAGTCCCAACCGAGCTGCTTTGACCGCGTGAAGATGGGCTTTGTGATGGGTTGTGCAGTGGGCATGGCGGCCGGGGCGCTCTTCGGCACCTTTTCCTGTCTCAGGTGAGGGGGGTGGGCGGTGATCTCTGGGCGGGACTACCGGCCCTTCCTGCCCGGCGCCACTTGGCGGGCAGCCTGGATAGAGCCTACTTCGTTTCAATTTCCTCGCTATCCTTTAACGAGACTGATTCCCTACCCACCTTCAGTCTGGAAGGAAGGTTGGAAGCCTCGGCGCTTGAGAATATGAGTTCTGATTCAAACTGAAAGTCAGAAAATCTGACTCTTCACTCATTCTGTAACCTTAAAGCACGTTGGAGTCTGGGTTTCCTTAAGTGGAGAATGAGGTCAGTAAGGTAACATCTGCCTCATAGAGTTGTGAGGATTAAATCAGAGCCCACATACCACAGAATGTGGCACATATTAAGTGCTCAATAAATGGTTACTACTGTCGCTGCTGTTTTTATTTCCACTTGCACATAGTGAAACAGTTGTTGAGCAATTTTACTTACTGGAAACAGGATGTAGATACGCAGCAGATAAACTCAACACCCTAATGTCATTTTCACATGTAGTAGAGTTAATTCCCGTTTTTCCACATTGTAAATTATCATTTACTGAGCACTGACCAAGTGTGAATCACTATTCTAAGTGCTGCATGTGTTCTCACAACAATCCTGTGAATGTGATGGTCCCCATTTTATACTTAGCCCATTAATTGCAGAGCTGGTGCATGAACACAGCTCTGACTCCACGAATCGTTGCTTTAACACCAGGAAACCATCAGAAAGATAAATGTCTTTATTGGCGCATGTGTGTTCCATATATCCTGGAGGTAAAAGGGGAAAAACTAGCTCCTCTATGTTGCCTCCCACAAACTGAAGGCAGGTCATAGGATATTCTGATACCCCTAGAAATCTTGATGCATTGATTTCCTAGTCATTACCCCCCTTATCTGGGAAGAGATAATGTCTTGCCAGACTTCAAGTGTTTGATTTACCATGAAAAATTGGGAAAGGGCAGTTATGCCATTTCTTATATTTTTGTTCCCAGTTGGCCCATCTTGCTTTCCTCCTCTCTTAGGATCGGAATGCGGGGTCGGGAGCTGATGGGCGGCATCGGGAAAACCATGATGCAGAGTGGCGGCACATTTGGCACATTCATGGCCATCGGGATGGGCATCCGATGCTAATCTGGGCAGTGGTTGCCCATACACCTACCCTTTCCCATCAGTCCAGCTCATGTACTATAATAAAACAAAATTCTTTGAGTAGTCTGTGTTAAAGGAATTTCTTCTCACTTTGCACCTATATATACCCAGCTTACAGCATTGAATAAGCCAATGAGATTTGGTATCAGTTTCCAAATCCTCTGTTAATCCAAAATTAGGAAAATTTTCCATACCTGGAACTTTTCATAGATTCTAGTAAACTATCGTTATTCAACCCCTTAAGGTTGATGTTCTCACCATTTTAAAGGTTAACTAAGGGGCAGCTCCGGTGGCTCAGCGGTTTAGGGCTGCCTTCAGCCCAGGGCGTGATCGATATATGGGATCAAGTCCCACATTGGGCTCCCTGCATGGAACCTGCTTCTCCCTCCGCCAGTCTCTGCCTCTCTCCCCGTGTGTGTCTGTCATGAATGAATAAATAAAATCTTAAAAAAAAAAAAAAAAAAAAAAAAAAAACTAAGCCTACATTTCAAGGTTGCACTGCAAAAGTTAGTGTTAACCCACGTTAAGTCTCAATTCCAAAACTCTGTTCATCCAAAACTTGTTCAGATTTTGTGCAGAAATATCATCCACTGGCAAAAAAATCCAAACCATCCAACACAATGTAGCCTTAACTGCGTAAACCTCATAATTTTCTAACCCACCATCCATGAGGATGTCATTTGTATAATGAACACGCCCCCCCCCCCACACACACACACGCACAATTCTGTTAATTGGCTTCATAAGGTAGTTTCCTTATAATAAGGCCAAGTGGCACGCCCCTACTATAGCCATACATCCTGCGACAGATTGCACTTTAAACTGCATTGCCCCTCAAGGAAAATGGTAATGTTATAATGCACATAAACTACACGAGTCTATTTGGGGGGTGGGGAGGTGTTAAAGACACTACAGAAGAACTACAGCAATACTTCCCAATGTGACATGTGGCCTCAAGAATGCATTATCTGTAAGATTAAGAATTCATTTGAACTATTTTGTCACACTATTCAAATTACTTCTATCCTTGCTTTAAAATCATTTACAACTCATTCTGTGGCAGTGGGGAAATTACTTTTCTCTTGCCACCACTTTTTAACATTGGAGATTAAGGAAGTCTACCTTTGTTAGTTCATCTCCCTGGAAAGTAATGATAAAACATGGGTAAGACATGAATCAAGAATAAAATTTAGGGGATGCCTGGATGGCTAAGCAGTTTGGTGTCTGCCTTCAGCCTAGGGTGTGATCCTGGTGACCTGGTATCAAGTCCTGCATCAGGCTCCCTGCATGGAGCCTGCTTCTCCCTTTGCCTGTGACTTTCATGAACAAATAAAATTTTTAAAAAATCATGAAGGTACTAGGAGGTATTTTGGAAAAACACAGATGTAGTCAGCTCCAAAGAATACTGCTGCCTGGTTTTGAAAAATAATTAACTTGAATCTTGAAATTTTTCTTTACATTTGGTAAGTGAAACAATTAAGGGAAGTTTTAAGTATCCATTCAAAAGTGTTGGTATATAATTGTGACGCCTCCAATTTCAAATTGACCAAATATCTGAATAAAACTAGAAAACTTGTGTCTTGGGGGCACCTGGGTGGCTCAGTACGTTAGGTGTCTACCATCAGGTCAGGACATGATTCTGGAGTCCTGGCTGGAGCCTGCTTCTCACTGTCCCTGGCTTGTACTGTCAAATTTTAAAAACTTGAGCCTTAAAAAATCAACAGTAGAAAGAAAGGAACAGGTAAGAGGATGCCTGGGTGGCTCAGCGGTTGAACATCTGTCTTTGGCTCAGGGCATGATCCTGGAGTCCCAAGATTGAGTCCTACATCGGGCTCCCTGCATGGAGCCTGCTTCTCCCTCTGCCCACCTCTGTGTCTCTCTTGAATAAAATCTTTAAAAAGGAAAAAAAAAAAGCATGTAAAGAAATGAATACTAGAAGGTAATCATTCCATTAGGAGCAACACTGCCTACTCAAAAGGTTCAAGGTAGATGCAAAATCTTGAAGTAGAGTTCAGGATATGAATGGTGATAGCTCATTGCCCAAATACAATTAAGACTCAAATTCCTTAATTTGAGCAACAAATGCAGCTAAGTAAATTTCGGAAATCAGTTAAATGTTCAAACTTAAAAGGCTTTGTTTGGTATTTAAAAGGTGAAACATTTCTTCACAGAGATCCCTGAATAGACTTAAGAATACCCAGGTTTAAGGCCTAGGCAGCTTTGCTTTTGATAGCTTACCCTAATAAGTACAGGGCTAAGGTATGGTGAAATGGAGGAATGTACAGAGACAATTTGAGGGCAAGGTTCCCCAGACTCTGCACAGTAAGAATTTTCCCCAAGAAGCAAGTCTTGAATAACTACTAAAAGTCAAAGAAACTAATATTCTATTTTCAAGTTTCTATGACTTTAAAACATTTCAAAAATGAAGATTTCTTGTGGCCTTTTTAAGAGAATTTTATTTGAGTGGTTCTTACAAAGGTTGTTGCAATATGAAAGTCATTTTTGTTTGATAGAAATATCAAGCTGTCTTGTCAAACACACTGAAGTAACCCAAAAATATATTTCAGAGCTCACAGAGCTTAAAAAGAGCAAAGATTATATGCAACCAGACAAAACCTATTTCTGCATTTCCTATTTCTTGCTCAGACTGCTTTGCTTACCAGACTGCCACTAAACATCTTGAGGAAATGCAGGGATCATTTTGTTTGGAATCTTAGACACACCAGAACACATAATATTTACAAAGAAACTTTTACAGATACATTAATTGAAAAGATACCATCCAGAAATGTAATCTTGAAATCTTTTTCTTGCCAATTGATCACGAAGATGAGATTTTAATCAACAGCCCTTTAGCTGTCTTGAATTTCCATACACTAAATGTGTACTCCAGAAACCTCTGCTAAACCATTAGCCAAGTATCAACATTAGTGAAACGTGAAATGTCTAACTGCTGTGTAAAAAGTTAGGCTTCTGAAACATTAAAAACATAATTACATCCCTGTCTGCCTTTTTACATTAAGCACATTTGTTCCCCCCTAGAACTATTCCTATAGATCCTTAATGTAATTTTCTACATGTACATTTAAAAGGCAGAACAAGAGAACAGCTTTGTATACAGTGGGATTTGCTAGTTAGGGATAATGAGCACACTGCATTCCTGTTAACATTTTTATTTTTTCAAGGTAACAGGAATTGTATACAAATGACAGTAGACCCTTGCCTCTTTATTTTTATCTAAATAAAAGATAACTCAAGATGAATTCTCAAGAAAGAAAAAAAGCTATGTACATAAGGGACTATATCTTCCTTCATCGTCTACTTGGAACCAGTAGTTGTGTTGCTGTCATAGAATCAGGGAAGAGGTTGTGGTAAGTTGGAAGAGGTACATATGCTGCTGTTATCATTTTACCTGTTGAAAGAAACAGATAGGAAGGTTTAGTTATGTTCACTAAAATTACATCCTCCATAAAACGACTTAGAAAAACAGATGAAACTCACCAGCAAACCACCTGCCATGCAATGCATTGACAGCAGCAATGGCTGCTGCAATTGATGGGCACTTCACATACACGTTGCCCTGAAATACAACAACAAAAGTTAAGGGAAATATACAATTTTTACAAACTGTCTACAAAAACTCAAGAGCTCTATACCAAATACTTGTTTCATTAACTATTATGTATACCTCAATTTCAATCAAATCATTTTCTCCTTCCAAAACTTTTTCTATTCCTTTTTTGTCTATGGTTTCAAAGCAACTAAAACATCAATCAAGATGCCAGGTTTTCATGGAAAGCTTTTAACACTAACCAGCAACACTGCTACAGCATGGCATGATTTTATCTTCACTTATTAAAGGAGTGTCCTTATTTTGGAGGATGTATATTTAGTATGTTAAAATTTCTTTCAGAATTAAAAAACAAAAACTTCCTAGGATAGTAGTAATATGCCCCAAGTATGCACGAGGGCTAAGTCATAAAAGATTAGTAACATACTGTCACAACACCTGAGGTGAGGTGGGTAAAGGGCAGATTAAACTTCTTTTGCTCCAGGGAAAAAAAATAAAATACCTGAGCAGAATTTTTGTCAACATAAATATGAATAACTCCTCCATGTTTATTACATTCTTCAATCACATCATCCTTAATCTCTGTATCCCATCCAACTTCTTCTTCTCTGTAAAAAGTATTAAGCTTTATTAGATACCATTGAAACTTATAAAATGTTATATATATTCTCACTATATAAATATTTTAAATATGAATTATTTTACTTAATTAAAAAATCATTGACATTAGCAGGGTAGGACACTGAAGGAAATCAAAAGCAAGATATAAGGCACTATTTCCAAGAAAGTTTATGAATTTTTAATTGACCAATTGAGCCATCCAGGCACCCCAGCTTATTAATTTCTTTAATATTTAAAGTATTTATTCATATATATCAAATCATATGTATACCAACAGTTCATCATTTCACAGCCGAAGCTAAAATAAAAAGTGCACAAGAATCCAAGGCTCCCTATGGTAAACCATGTATTAATATAAACAATGCAAACAGCATGTTACAAACCACTGTAGAAAACATCACTGTATAAGACAATGTTTCAGATCATATATAATTCATCAAATCAACTGAACAGGTTATCTACATTTTCCTTGGAATGTATTATAAATATAATTGATTAAACCAACCAGAAGAGTTCGGAAAGATAAATGGCATTCTAATCATTGTGCCTAGGTATCAGGAAAGAAATTCCTGATTCCTGACTTCCATTAATCTAAGAAGTAAATTTTAGAAGATGCTCTATTCCTACAGAAGATTAAAATAACATTAAAATTTCAAAGCCAACAAGTGGTAGACGATAAAACTGACAATAGAAATAAACACAAATACACATATGAACAAACAAAACAAAAAGAAATAGACCCATAGAGAACAATATGGTGACTGCCAGAGAGGAGGGTGTAGGGATGGATAAATGGGCGAAGGGGAGTGGGAAGTAACACAGGCTACTAGTACAGAAATAGTAAATCAACAGGATGAAAAGTACAGGATAGGGAATATAGTCAATGGTTCATAATAGCCTTGTATGGTGATAGATAGGAACTACAACTATAGTGAGCATAGAATAAGGTATAGTTGGAAGAACTGTTAAGAGCCAGAAATTAATATAACACAATGTGTGTAAACTACAAGTAATACTGATACAAAACTTCTTAGATATCGTTGGAAAACAAAATCTGTCTACCCTTTACTTCAAATCTCACAACATACCAAAAGGAATTAGCAATAATAAAGTTATCATTAAATACCCTAAAATGATCAAAACTTATTTGAAGTGTGAAATATATTGAAGTATACTAAATGTTAACTTAGAAAAGCTGAATATTAATATTTTCATAGTAGTTGAAACCATTAAATCACATGGGTTTCAATGGACAAGTCCATTTATACTTATATTTTTCTCAAATAAAAAAACACTATAGTACTATAAATGTACTTTACATTATTTTTTTTTAAAGATTTTATTTATTTATTCATGAGAGAAAGAGAGAGAGACAGCAGAGGGAGAAGCAGGCTCCATGCAGGGAGCCCAACATGGGATTCGATCCTGGGTCTCCAGGATCACGCCCTGGGCTGAAGGGGGTGCTAAACCACTGAGCCACCCGGGCTGCCCTGTACTTTACATTATTGTATGAATATGCTACGTAAGACATGTAAAACTTACAAGATTGTGTTTATCGACTGTTTATGCTATTTATGAGGCTTTCGATCAACAATAGGCTCTTAACAGTTAAGATTTCAGGGGAGTCAAAATTTACAATACGGAGTTTTGACTGTGCAGGCATGGGTCTGCCCCCCTAATCTCCACATTGTTTAAGTGCCAATGGTATATACCATTTTCAACTTGACCAAAGTCTATTACTTACGTTTGAGGGTTAAACATGTTAGAAAGTTGGAAACACTGTGTTGCAAGAGGCTGAACAGAGGCAGCTGCAGCTAAAGCTGAAGCTAAAAAAAAAAAAAAAAAAAGAGAGAGAGAGAAATTAGTTTCATGGAAAATGCATCAGACTAGCCCTGTTGAGTAAAACAAAATAAAAAACCCCCACTAAACCCTATCTGTGAAACTAGGATGATCGGTCACTTCCCTAATTTACCTTATTTACTAATGCTATCAAAGTGTGTAACCAACTTGAGTTTCCAGTAAACTGAAGCAACCTAACATTTGAAACAGCTTTTCTTGAATGAGTTGGAATCTGTAGTTTTAGACGGGAAATTAAACTTCAGGTGTAATCAAAACTCATTCAATTAGACAAATATCAATACAAATCAATCCAGAAAGGCAAAGGATAAAATAAAAGATTGATTTAACTGCTCAAGTTTATACACAAGAAGCAGGGGATGATCAAAATATAATCCTTTTAGGTTTCTTCCCATGAATACAGTTAAACATTTTCTTTAAAATAAACATTATAAAAGGGTTGTTTAACAAACAAGATGCAGATAATCATCAAACCATTTAAAATTTAATATGCCAGGAATATAAACCCTCTTACAAAATCAAATGAATTTTTTAAATGACTAAGTCTGTCTTGGCACAAAACAAAAATAGCATAAATCTATAATATTCACTATGAAAATTAAAAACTACTGGACACTAATATCCAGAAGGAATATTTAAAACCCATACTGGTTTTCAATTTGAAGTGAGAGCACTGTCCAAGACAGCTGCACCATTGCTTTTTATGTGATTCACAAAACATTACCAGTAGCTGTTACAGAACTCACCGTAATCACTATATTTGACCAAATTTCATTCCAATATATAACAAACAAAGCTAAGGATAAAACAGCGCATTAGAAATTATGGTAATTAAAATGAACAATCACCTGAGGAAATATCAGAAATTATTTTACTGAGTAAAAATTAGGGCTATGCATGAAATATGTCATAAAAATGATGATTTGTTAGAATTACTAGTGCTTTTGGCTGCTCCTTTATTACTTCAAATAAACATTTTTTCATGAAGCTTATATTAAAATAAAAATGCCAAAAAAGGGTAACATCATATTTTATTCAGAAAAGCGAAAGATGTAACCATGTTTATCTTACAATAAATGTAAAAATGAGGCCCCACTGTGTACACTATCATAAACGATGGACATTTTTTTGGAAATAAATCCTAGGTCATTACAAAACAATTGGAGAGTACTTTATTTTCACAAATGAACTATATTAGGACTAAAAAAAAGATAAAAGTTTTAGAAAGTATGTGATAGGAAGGTTCCAGCTCAAACTAAATGAATGCAAAGCACAATGAATTCAGCATAAAAACAACTAATAGAAAAAAATCTATTAGTTCAACTTTTATAAATCTGTTGAGGAAAAGCAGGATGAGTACTTGTCTCACTTGCTGGAAAAAAATAAAATATATATTTAATCCCTTTTTTAAAAAAGAGATTTTATTTATTCATGAAAGACACAGAAGTAGACACACTGGTAGAGGGAAAAACAGGTTCACCGTAGAGAGCCTGATGTGGGACTTGATCCCAAGATTCTGGGATCACAACCTGAGCCAAAGGCAGATGGTCAACCACTGAGCGACCCAGTGCCCCTACATTTAATTCCTATGAAGGAACATGGTAGACCTTTTCATATAGAATCATTCTCCTAAATAACCTTTAAGGACAACGCATGAAAGATGGATACTGAATTAATAGCAAAGTGATCAGAACAAATGGCAGAGATTTGGCAATAAAAAAACAAGAGAAAATAGCCTACTTTAGATACATTTTCAGTCTCTTTGAAATATGCATGCAATTTAGTTCTGTATAATTGCCACATGCTTGGTACTATTGATACAAATCATGAATTTAGAGTCCTTAACCTTGTAAGTTCAGACTCCTGAAAGATTTGTATACTAAAACAACAAATTCCATTTTGACTTAATACAAGGCTAAAAATAATTCTAAGCATACTAAAGCCAAATTTAAAAAGATGCACATGCACATTTTCATTTTCTTTAATCCATGGAATTGTAATGATTTGGATTAGGCTGACTGAAATTACACATTAGGTTAACTATGTATTTACCATATTATGCCATTCTCCAAAAACCAAAAATACAGAATGTACTAAGTGATATAATTAAAAAACAACTATGTGTTGCTAAATTGACATCTACTTCAAAGACAAATAAAAAGCTCAACTCACCTTCAGTCTGTTGAGAAAGTCTTGTTTGCAAATCTATAACAAAAGAGAATTCTACAGCTCAGTGCAGGAACAATGAAGAGCCTCAACTAACAGGGTAAATGTCAGGAAAGCATTAATAAAAGAGGACTACATAGCAGGGTTCATCAAAATAAACTTATAGTAAAACCTGGCAGCCAAACCTCCTTCCCCATTCCTCATTGACAAGGCTTTGGGGCCTTTTTCTTTCCTCCTATCCTAGGAAACTTAACTTATGCCTGTCTTCCTACTCCTAGTTACTCTTCCACATCTCCAATGGATTCCTCTATACTACTCTTCACATGGGAATAATGGGAAATGGGGAAAGGGAAGCACACCGGTCAGAAAATCCATGAAAACCCTGATCTTGAGAATTCAATTCCAAGTACTTGGGCTATTCAACTCTGGCCGAGAAGATAATAGTTTAATAAGGTATGGTTTCTTGGCATAGTTTGGAAATTTAATGAAGTAGGAGTAAATTTTAACCAAGTTTACTATTATCTATATAATACTAGAAAAATTTAACACAACTATTAAAAATAAATAAAATGGGGATTTTTCCCAGTATATTTCCCCATATAATCATTAAATTCTCCACTAGAAGGTAAGTTAACAGAAAGCTGCTTGGCAGTGAAAGCAGCAAGGCTAAATAAATACCACTGTGCTATCTTTAAGTTTACAAGCTATAAAAATACAATTAAAAATTGTTTAGATCGGGATCCCTGGGTGGCGCAGCGGTTTAGCGCCTGCCTTTGGCCCAGGGCGCGATCCTGGAGACCCGGGATCGAGTCCCACGTCAGGCTCCCGGTGCATGGAGCCTGCTTCTCCCTCTGCCTATGTCTCTGCCTCTCTCTCTCTCTGTGTGACTATCATAAATAAATGAAAAAAAAAAAAAATTGTTTAGATCCAGTAACCTAATTTTCATTAACACGTGTTTCCAGTGCAACAGTTTATCATCGTCAAGGTTTCTTAATTAGGCAAAAATGGCACCTGGCATGCTCAGTGAGTGGACTGAGACAGTCAATGTGGGTTGTGAGTTCAAGCTCCTCGTTGGATTGTAGAGATTACTTAAAAAATGGGGGGAG